>NC_090325.1:2156374-2487257 GCF_035084215.1 Heptranchias perlo | reverse complement strand
GAGTTCTATATACAAATGCACGGAGTATAAGGAATAAATTAAATGGCAAATTGCAATTGATACTTGCTAAATTGTGAAATTTAAATCTGAGATAGATAGCTTTTTGGCAACCAAAGGTATTAAGGTATAATAGCACTAAAGAGTGACAAATCCCCAGGACCAGATGGTTTCCATCCCAGGGTTTTAAAGGAAGTAGGTGAGCACATTACAGATGCCCTAACTATAACTTCAAAGTTCTCTAGATTCAGGAATTGTCCCTCTACATTGGAAAATTGCACATGTCACTCTGCTTTTTAAGAAAGAAGAGAGAAGGAAACCAGGGAATTATAGACCAGTTAGCCGAACATCTGTTGTGGGGAAATTGCTGGAGTCTATAATTAAGGATAGGGTGACTGAACACCTCGAGAATTTTCAGTTAATCAGAGAGAGCCAGCATGGGTTTGTGAAAGGTAGGTTGTGCCTGACAAACCTGATTGAATTTTTTTGAAGAGGTGACTAAAGTAGTGGACAGGGGAATGTCAATGGATGTTATTTACATGGACTTCCAGAAGGCATTTGATAAGGTCCCACATAAGAGACTGTAAGCTAAGATAGAAGCCCATGGAATCGAGGGAAAAGTACGGTCTTGGTTAGGAAGTTGGCTGAGCAAAAGGCGACAGAGAATAGGGATGAAGGGTAGGTACTCACATTGGCAGGGGTCTGTCTTGGGGCCTCAATTATAGAATGATAGAATCATAGAAGTTACAACATGGAAACAGGCCCTTCGGCCCAACATGTCCATGTCGCCCAGTTTATACCACTAAGCTAGTCCCAATTGCCTGCACTTGGCCCATATCCCTCTATACCCATCTTACCCATGTAACTGTCCAAATGCTTTTTAAAAGACAAAATTGTACCCGCCTCCACTACTGCCTCTGGCAGCTCGTTCACAATATTTATTAACGTCTCAGAAGAAGGCATAGAAAGTCTCATATCTAAGTTTGCCGATGACACAAAGATTGTTGGCATTGTAAGCAGTGTAGATGAAAACATAAAATTATAAAGGGATATTGATAGATGAGGTGAATGGGCAAAACTGTGGCAAATGGAATTCAATGTCGGCAAATGTGAGGTCATCCACTTTGGATCAAAAAAGGATAGAACAGGTTACTTTCTAAATGGTAAAAAGTTAAAAACAGTGGATGTCCAAAGGGACTTAGGGAATCAGGTAAATAGATCATTGAAGTGTCATGAACAGGTGCAGAAAATAATCAATAAGGCTAATGGAATGCTGGACTTTATATCAAGAAGACAAGAGTACAAAGAGGCAGAAATTATGCTGCAGCTAAACAAAACCCTGGTTAGACCGCACCTGGAGTACTGTGAGCAGTTCTGGGCACCGCACCTTCGGAGGGACATATTGGCCTTGGAGGGAGTGGAGCGTAGGTTTACTTGAATGATACCCGGACTTCAAGGGTTGAGTTACGAGGAGAGATTACACAAATTGGGGTTGTATTCTCCAGAGTTTCGAAGGTTAAGGACTGATCAGATCGAAGTTTATAAGATATTAAGGGGAACAGATAGGGTGGATAGAGAGAAACTATTTCCGCTGGTTGGGGATTCTAGGAGTAGGGGGCACAGTCTAAAAATTAGAGCCAGACCTTTCAAGAGTGAGATTAGAAAACATTTCGACACGCAAAGGGTGGTAGAAGTTTGGAACTCTCTTCCGCAAACGGCAATTGATACAAGTTCAATTGCTAAATTTAAATCTGAGAAAGACAGCTTTTTGGCAACCCAAGGTATTAAGGGATATGGGCCAAAGGCAGGTATATGGAGTTAGATCACAGATCAGCCATGATCTTATCAAATGGCGGAGCAGGCACGAGGGGCTGAATGGCCTACTCCTGTTCCTATGTTCCTATCTCATTAAAATGTATAAAATTCTTCGAGGGCTTGACAGGGTAGAACCTGAGAGGCTGTTTCCCATGGCTGGAGAATCTAGAACTAGTGGGCACAGTCTCAGGATAAGAGGTCGGCCATTTAGGACCGAGATGAGGAAAAGTTTCTTCACTCAAAGAGTTGTGAATCTGTAGATTCTCTACATAAGAACATAAGAAATAGGAGCAGGAGTAGGCCAATCGGCCCCTCGAGCCTGCTCCGCCATTCAATAAGATCATGGCTGATCTGGTCCTAACCTCAAATCTAAATTCATGTCCAATTTCCTGCCCGCTCCCCGTAACCCCTAATTCCCTTTACTTCTGGAAACTGTCTATTTCTGTTTTAAATTTATTTAATGATGTAGCTTCCACAGCTTCCTGGGGCAGCAAATTCCACAGACCTACCACCTTCTGAGTGAAGAAGTTTCTCCTCATCTCAGTTTTGAAAGAGCAGCCCCTTATTCTAAGATTATGCCCCCTAGTTCTAGTTTCATCTATCCTTGTGAACATCCTTACCGCATCCACCCGATCAAGCCCCTTCACAATCTTATATGTTTCAATAAGATCGCCTCTCATTCTTCTGACTCCAATGAGTAGAGTCCCAATCTACTCAACCTCTCCTCATATGTCCACCCCCTCATCCCTGGGATTAACCGAATGAACCTTCTTTGTACTGCCTCGAGAGCAAGTATGTCTTTTGTTAAGTATGGACACCAAAACTGTATGCAGTATTCCAGGTGCGGTCTCACCAATACCTTATATAACTGCAGCAATACCTCCCTGTTTTTATATTCTATCCCCCGAGCAATAAAAGCCAACATTCCGTTGGCCTTCTTGATCAGCTGCTGCTCCTGCATACTAACTTTTTGATTTTTTTGCACTAGGACCCCCAGATCCCTTTGTACTGCAGTACTTTCCAGTTTCTCGCCATTAAGATAATAACTTGCTCTCTGATTTTTCCTGCCAAAGTGCATAACCTCACATTTTCCAACATTGTATTGCAGAGGGCTGTGGATACTGAGTCATTGAATATGTTCAAGACTGAGAGCGATAGATTTTTGGACTCTAGGGGAATCAAGGGATATGGGGATCAGGCGGGAAAGTGAAGTTGAGGTGAAGATGATCCATGATCTGATTGAATGGCGGAGCAGGCTCGAGGGACGTATAGCCTACTCCTGCTCTTTACGAATCTTGTTATGTTCTTGTATGTGAGTGACGTGGATAGACTGGAGAAGCTGGGGTTGTTCTCCTTACAGCAGAGAAGGTTGAGAGGAGATTTAATAGAGGTGTTCAAAATCATGAAGGGTCCAGACAGAGTAGATTGAGAGAAACTGTTCCCTTGGCAGAAGGGTCAAGAACCAGAGGGCATAGATTTAAGGTGACTGGCAGAAAAACCAAAGGCGACATGAGGAAAACCATTTTTACACAGCGAGTGGTTAGGATCTGGAATGCACTGCCCGAGGGGGTGGTGGAGGCAGATTCAATTGTGGCTTTCAAAAGGGAATTGGATAAGTACTTGAAGGGAAAAAATTTGCAGGGCAACGGGGAAAGGCGGAGGAGTGGGACGAGCTGGATTTCTCTTGCAGAGAGCCAGCACAGACTCAAATGGCCTCCTTCCGCGCTGTAACCATCCAAGATTCTGTGATCTTCTACAGCTGTATCGTCCAGACTCTGAATCTGGATAACTGGTTATTCCCTGCTCTCTCATTGCAGAAAAGCTCAGATATTTCCACCCTGTTTTTTGCCACAAACAACCAGAACCACTTGTGCTCCTCTGCCTTCAAAAGCCACTAAACACCATTTTCTTCGTGTGCTGTGCCTCCTTTCCTGCTCCTCGAGTGCTCTATATCTTGCTCCCGCTGTGCTCTATTCCTCTCCGGCTGTGCAGTGTCGCTGTCTCCCATTCCCGCTGTGCTCTTTCCCATTCCCGCTGTGCTCTCTCCATTCCCGCTGTGTTCTCTCCCATTACCGCTGTGCTCTCTCCCATTCCCGCTGTGCTCTCTCCATTCCCGCTGTGCTCTCTCCATTCCCGCTGTGCTCTCTCCCATTCCCGCTGTGCTCTGTCTCCCTCTACTGCTGTGCTCTGTCTCCCTCTCCCTGTTTGCTCTGTCTCCCTCTCCTGCCCCCGCTGTGCTCTGTCTCTCTCTTCCTCTCCCGCTGTGCTGCGTCTCCCACTCCTGCTGTTTTCTGCCTCCCTCTCCCTCTGTGCTCTGCCCCACTCTCCCTCTGTGCTCTGCCTCCCTCTCCCTCTGTGCTCTGCCCCACTCTCCCTCTGTGCTCTGCCCCACTCTCACTCTGTGCTCTGCCCCACTCTCCCTCTGTGCTCTGCCCCACTCTCCCTCTGTGCTCTGCCCCACTCTCCCTCTGTGCTCTGCCCCACTCTCCCACTGTGCTCTGCCCCACTCTCCACTGTGCTCTGCCCCCCTCTCCCTCTGTGCTCTGCCCCACTCTCCCTCTGTGCTCTGCCCCACTCTCCCTCTGTGCTCTGCACCACTCTCCCTCTGTGCTCTGCCCCACTCTCCCTCTGTGCTCTGCCCCACTCTCCCTCTGTGCTCTGCCCCACTCTCCCTCTGTGCTCTGCCCCACTCTCCCTCTGTGCTCTGCCCCACTCTCCCTCTGTGCTCTGCCCCACTCTCCCTCTGTGCTCTGCCCCCCTCTCCCTCTGTGCTCTGCCCCCCTCTCCCTCTGTGCTCTGCCCCCCCTCTCCCTCTGTGCTCTGCCCCCCTCTCCCTCTGTGCTCTGCCCCCCTCTCCCTCTGTGCTCTGCCCCCCTCTCCCTCTGTGCTCTGCCCCCTCTCCCTCTGTGCTCTGCCCCCTCTCCCTCTGTGCTCTGCCCCCCTCTCCCTCTGTGCTCTGCCCCCCTCTCCCTCTGTGCTCTGCCCCCCCTCTCCCTCTGTGCTCTGCCCCCCTCTCCCTCTGTGCTCTGCCCCCCTCTCCCTCTGTGCTCTGCCCCCCTCTCCCTCTGTGCTCTGCCCCCCTCTCCCTCTGTGCTCTGCCCCACTCTCCCTCTGTGCTCCTGCCCACTCTCCCTCTGTGATCTGTCCCCCTCTCCCTCTGTGCTCTGTCCCCCCTCTCCCTCTCTCGCTCCCTCTCTCGCTGTGCTCTGTCCCCCGCTTCCTCTCTCGCTGTGCTCTGTCCCCCTCTCCCTCTCTCGCTGTGCTCTGTCCCCCTCTCTCGCTGTGCCCTGTCTCCCTCTCTCGCTGTGCTCTGTCTCCCTCTCTCGCTGTGCTCTGTCTCCCTCTCTCGCTGTGCTCTGTCTCCCTCTCTCGCTGTGCTCTGTCTCCCTCTCTCGCTGTGCTCTGTCTCCCTCTCTCGCTGTGCTCTGTCTCCCTCTCTCGCTGTGCTCTGTCTCCCTCTCTCGCTGTGCTCTGTCTCCCTCTCTCGCTGTGCTCTGTCTCCCTCTCTCGCTGTGCTCTGTCTCCCTCTCTCGCTGTGCTCTGTCTCCCTCTCTCGCTGTGCTCTGTCTCCCTCTCTCGCTGTGCTCTGTCTCCCTCTCTCGCTGTGCTCTGTCTCCCTCTCTCGCTGTGCTCTGTCTCCCTCTCTCGCTGTGCTCTGTCTCCCTCTCTCGCTGTGCTCTGTCTCCCTCTCTCGCTGTGCTCTGTCTCCCTCTCTCGCTGTGCTCTGTCTCCCTCTCTCGCTACTCGCTATGCTGTTCTCTCTCCCTCTGCGCTCTGCCCCCCTCTCCCTCTGCGCTCTGCCCCACTCTCCCTCTGCGCTCTGCCCCCTTCTCCCTCTGCGCTCTGCCCCCCTCTCCCTCTGTGCTCTGCCCCCTCTCCCTCTGTGCTCTGCCCCCCTCTCCCTCTGTGCTCTGCCCCCTCTCCCTCTGTGCTCTGCCCCCTCTCCTCTGTGCTCTGCCCCCTCTCCCTCTGTGCTCTGCCCCCCTCTTCCCTCTGTGCTCTGCCCCCCCACTCCCTCTGTGCTCTGCCCCCCTCTCCCTCTGTGCTCTGCCCCCCTCTCCCTCTGTGCTCTGCCCCCCTCTCCCTCTGTGCTCTGCCCCCCTCTCCCTCTGTGCTCTGCCCCCCTCTCCCTCTGTGCTCTGCCCCCCTCTCCCTCTGTGCTCTGCCCCCTCTCCCTCTGTGCTCTGCCACCACTCTCCCTCTGTGCTCTGCCCACTCTCCCTCTCTCGCTGTGCTCTGTCCCCCTCTCCCTCTCTCGCTGTGCTCTGTCCCCCTCTCCCTCTCTCGCTGTGCTCTGTCCCCCTCTCCCTCTCTCGCTGTGCTCTTTCCCCCTCTCCCTCTCTCGCTGTGCTCTGCCCCCTCTCCCTCTGTGCTCTGCCCCCCTCTCCCTCTGTGCTCTGCCCCCTCTCCCTCTGTGCTCTGCCCCCCTCTCCCTCTGTGCTCTGCCCCCCTCTCCCCTCTGTGCTCTGCCCCACTCTCCTCTGTGCTCTGCCCCACTCTCCCTCTGTGCTCTGCCCCACTCTCCTCTGTGCTCTGCCCCACTCTCCCTCTCGTCGCTGTGCTCTGTCCCCCTCTCCCTCTCCGAATGTGCTCTGTCCCCCTCTCCCTCTCTCGCTGTGCTCTGTCCCCCTCTCCCTCTCTCGCTGAGCTCTGTCCCCCTCTCCCTCTCGTCGCTGTGCCCTGTCCCCATCTGCCTCTCTCGCTGTGCTCTGTCCCCTCTCCCTCTCTCGCTGTGCTCTGTCCCCCTCTCCCTCTCTCGCTGTGCTCTGTCCCCCTCTCCCTCTCGTCGCTGTGCTCTGTCCCCCTCTCCCTCTCTCGCTGTGCTCTGTCCCCTCTCCCTCTCTCGCTGTGCTCTGTCCCCCTCTCCCTCTCTCGCTGTGCTCTGTCCCCCTCTCCCTCTCTTGCTGTGCTCTGTCCCCCTCTCCCTCTCTCGTGTGCTCTGTCCCCTCTCCCTCTCTCGCTGTGCTCTGTCCCCCTCTCCCTCTCTCTCTCTGTGCTCCGTCCCCCTCTCCCTCTCTCGCTGTGCTCTGTCCCCCTCTCCCTCTCTCGCTGTGCTCTGTCTCCCTCTCCCTCTGTCTCTGTCTCCCTCTCCCTCTGTGCTCTGTCTCCCTGTCCCTCTGAGCTCTGCCTCCTCTACCTCTGAGCTCTGCCTCCCTCTCCCTCTGAGCTCTGCCTCCCTCTCCCTCTGAGCTCTGCCTCCCTCTCCCTCTGAGCTCTGAGTCCCTCTCCCTCTGTGCTCTGTCTCCCTCTCCCTCTGTGCTCTGCCTCCCTCTGTGCTCTGCCTCCCTCTGTGCTCTGTCTCCCTCTGTGCTCTGTGCTCTGTCTCCCTCTGTGCTCCGTGCTCTGTCTCCCTCTGAGCTCTGTCTCCCTCTCCCTCTGAGCTCTGCCTCCCTCTCCCTCTGAGCTCTGCCTCCCTCTCCCTCTGAGCTCTGCCTCCCTCTCCCTCTGAGCTCTGCCTCCCTCTCCCTCTGTGCTCTGTCTCCCTCTCCCTCTGTGCTCTGCCTCCCTCTGTGCTCTGTCTCCCTCTGTGCGCTGCCCCGCCTCTCCCTCTGTGCTCTGCCCCCCTCTCCCTCTGTGCTCTGCCCCCCTCTCCCTCTGTGCTCTGCCCCCCTCTCCTCTGTGCTCTGCCCCCTCTCCCTCTGTGCTCTGCCCCCCTCTCCCTCTGTGCTCTGCCCCCCTCTCCCTCTGTGCTCTGCCCCCTCTCCCTCTGTGCTCTGCCCCCCTCTCCCTCTGTGCTCTGCCCCCCTCTCCCTCTGTGCTCTGCGCCCCTCTCCCTTTGTGCTCTGCCCCCTCTCCCTCTGTGCTCTGCCCCCCTCTCCCTCTGTGCTCTGCCCCCTCTCCCTCTGTGCTCTGCCCCCCTCTCCCTCTGTGCTCTGCCCCACTCTCCCTCTGTGCTCTGCCCCACGCTCCCTCTGTGCTCTGCCCCCCTCTCCCTCTGTGCTCTGTCCCCCTCTCCCTCTCTCGCTCCTCTCTCGCTGTGCTCTGTCCCCCGCTCCTCTCTCTCGCTGTGCTCTGTCCCCCTCTCCCTCTCTCGCTGTGCTCTGTCCCCCTCTCCCTCTCTCGCTGTGCTCTGTCCCCCTCTCCCTCTCTCGCTGTGCTCTGTCCCCCTCTCCCTCTCTCGCTGTGCTCTGTCCCCCTCTCCCTCTCTCGCTGTGCTCTGTCCCCCTCTCCCTCTCTCGCTGTGCTCTGTCTCCCTCTCTCGCTGTGCTCTGTCTCCCTCTCTCGCTGTGCTCTGTCCCCCTCTCTCGCTGTGCTCTGTCCCCCCTCTCTCGCTGTGCTCTGTCCCCCTCTCTCGCTGTGCTCTGTCCCCCTCTCTCGCTGTGCTCTGTCTCCCTCTCTCGCTGTGCTCTGTCTCCCTCTCTCGCTGTGCTCTGTCTCCCTCTCTCGCTGTGCTCTGTCTCCCTCTCTCGCTGTGCTCTGTTTCCCTCTCTCGCTGTGCTCTGTCTCCCTCTCTCGCTGTGCTCTGTCTCCCTCTCTCGCTGTGCTCTGTCCCCCTCTCTCGCTGTGCTCTGTCCCCCTCTCTCGCTGTGCTCTGTCCCCCTCTCTCGCTGTGCTCTGTCCCCCTCTCTCGCTGTGCTCTGTCTCCCTCTCTCGCTGTGCTCTGTCTCCCTCTCTCGCTGTGCTCTGTCTCCCTCTCTCGCTGTGCTCTGTCTCCCTCTCTCGCTGTGCTCTGTCTCCCTCTCTCGCTGTGCTCTGTCTCCCTCTCTCGCTGTGCTCTGTCTCCCTCTCTCGCTGTGCTCTGTCTCCCTCTCTCGCTGTGCTCTGTCTCCCTCTCTCGCTGTGCTCTGTCTCCCTCTCTCGCTGTGCTCTGTCTCCCTCTCTCGCTGTGCTCTGTCCCCCTCTCTCGCTGTGCTCTGTCCCCCTCTCCTCGCTGTGCTCTGTCCCCCTCTCTCGCTGTGCTCTGTCCCCCTCTCTCGCTGTGCTCTGTCTCCCTCTCTCGCTGTGCTCTGTCTCCCTCTCTCGCTGTGCTCTGTCTCCCTCTCTCGCTGTGCTCTGTCTCCCTCTCTCGCTGTGCTCTGTTTCCTCTCTCGCTGTGCTCTGTCTCCCTCTCTCGCTGTGCTCTGTCTCCCTCTCTCGCTGTGCTCTGTCTCCCTCTCTCGCTGTGCTCTGTCTCCCTCTCTCGCTGTGCTCTGTCTCCCTCTCTCGCTGTGATCTGTCTCCCTCTCTCGCTGTGCTCTGTCTCCCTCTCCCTCTGTGCTCTGCCCCCCTCTCCCTCTGTGCTCTGCCCCCCTCTCCCTCTGTGCTCTGCCCCCCTCTCCCTCTGTGCTCTGCCCCCCTCTCCCTCTGTGCTCTGCCCCCCTCTCCCTCTGTGCTCTGCCCCCCTCTCCCTCTGTGCTCTGCCCCCCCTCTCCCTCTGTGCTCTGCCCCACTCTCCCTCTGTGCTCTGCCCCACTCTCCCTCTCTCGCTGTGCTCTGTCCCCCTCTCCCTCTCCGAATGTGCTCTGTCCCCCATCTCCCTCTCTCGCTGTGCTCTGTCCCCATCTGCCTCTCTCGCTGTGCTCTGTCCCCCTCTCCCTCTCTCGCTGTGCTCTGTCCCCCTCTCCCTCTCTCGCTGTGCTCTGTCCCCCTCTCCCTCTCTCGCTGTGCTCTGTCCCCCTCTCCCTCTCTCGCTGTGCTCTGTCCCCCTCTCCCTCTCTCGCTGTGCTCTGTCCCCCTCTCCCTCTCTTGCTGTGCTCTGTCCCCCCTCTCCCTCTCTCGTGTGCTCTGTCCCCCTCTCCCTCTCTCGCTGTGCTCTGCCCCCCTCTCCCTCTGTGCTCTGCCCCCCTCTCCCTCTGTGCTCTGCCCCCCTCTCCCTCTGTGCTCTGCCCCCCTCTCCCTCTGTGCTCTGCCCCCTCTCCCTCTGTGCTCTGCCCCACTCTCCCTCTGTGCTCTGCCCCCCTCTCTCTCTGTGCTCTGCCCCCCTCTCCCTCTGCGCTCTGCCCCCCTCTCCCTCTGCGCTCTGCCCCCCTCTCCCTCTGCGCTCTGCCCCCCTCTCCCTCTGTGCTCTGCCCCCCTCTCCCTCTGTGCTCTGCCCCCCTCTCCCTCTGTGCTCTGCCCCCTCTCCCTCTGTGCTCTGCCCCCTCTCCCTCTGTGCTCTGCCCCCTCTCCCTCTGTGCTCTGCCCCCTCTCCCTCTGTGCTCTGCCCCCCTCTCCCTCTGTGCTCTGCCCCCCTCTCCCTCTGTGCTCTGCCCCCCTCTCCCTCTGTGCTCTGCCCCCCTCTCCCTCTGTGCTCTGCCCCCCTCTCCCTCTGTGCTCTGCCCCCCTCTCCCTCTGTGCTCTGCCCCCCTCTCCCTCTGTGCTCTGCCCCCCTCTCCCTCTGTGCTCTGCCCCCCTCTCCCTCTGTGCTCTGCCCCCCTCTCCCTCTGTGCTCTGCCCCCCTCTCCCTCTGTGCTCTGCCCCCCTCTCCCTCTGTGCTCTGCCCCCCTCTCCCTCTGTGCTCTGCCCCACTCTCCCTCTGTGCTCTGCCCCACTCTCCCTCTCTCGCTGTGCTCTGTCCCCCTCTCCCTCTCTCGCTGTGCTCTGTCCCCCTCTCCCTCTCTCGCTGTGCTCTGCCCCCCTCTCCCTCTGTGCTCTGCCCCCCTCTCCCTCTGTGCTCTGCCCCACTCTCCCTCTGTGCTCTGCCCCACTCTCCCTCTCTCGCTGTGCTCTGTCCCCCTCTCCCTCTCTCGCTGTGCTCTGTCCCCCTCTCCCTCTCTCGCTGTGCTCTTTTCCCCCTCTCCCTCTCTCGCTGTGCTCTGCCCCCCTCTCCCTCTGTGCTCTGCCCCCCTCTCCCTCTGTGCTCTGCCCCCCTCTCCCTCTCTGCTCTGCCCCCCTCTCCCTCTGTGCTCTGTCTCCCTCTCCCTCTGTGCTCTGCCCCCTCTCCCTCTGTGCTCTGCCCCACTCTCCCTCTGTGCTCTGCCCCACTCTCCCTCTGTGCTCTGCCCCACTCTCCCTCTCTCGCTGTGCTCTGTCCCCCTCTCCCTCTCCGAATGTGCTCTGTCCCCCTCTCCCTCTCTCGCTGTGCTCTGTCCCCCTCTCCCTCTCTCGCTGTGCCCTGTCCCCATCTGCCTCTCTCGCTGTGCTCTGTCCCCCTCTCCCTCTCTCGCTGTGCTCTGTCCCCCTCTCCCTCTCTCGCTGTGCTCTGTCCCCCTCTCCCTCTCTCGCTGTGCTCTGTCCCCCTCTCCCTCTCTCGCTGTGCTCTGTCCCCCTCTCCCTCTCTCGCTGTGCTCTGTCCCCCTCTCCCTCTCTCGCTGTGCTCTGTCCCCCTCTCCCTCTCTCGCTGTGCTCTGTCCCCCTCTCCCTCTCTCGCTGTGCTCTGTCCCCCTCTCCCTCTCTTGCTGTGCTCAGTCCCCCTCTCCCTCTCTCGTGTGCTCTGTCCCCCTCTCCCTCTCTCGCTGTGCTCTGTCCCCCTCTCTCGCTGTGCTCTGTCCCCCTCTCTCGCTGTGCTCTGTCTCCCTCTCTCGCTGTGCTCTGTCTCCCTCTCTCGCTGTGCTCTGTCTCCCTCTCTCGCTGTGCTCTGTCTCCCTCTCTCGCTGTGCTCTGTCCCCCTCTCTCGCTGTGCTCTGTCTCCCTCTCTCGCTGTGCTCTGTCTCCCTCTCTCGCTGTGCTCTGTCTCCCTCTCTCGCTGTGCTCTGTCTCCCTCTCTCGCTGTGCTCTGTCTCCCTCTCTCGCTGTGCTCTGTCTCCCTCTCTCGCTGTGCTCTGTCTCCCTCTCTCGCTGTGCTCTGTCCCCCTCTCTCGCTGTGCTCTGTCCCCCTCTCTCGCTGTGCTCTGTCCCCCTCTCTTCGCTGTGCTCTGTCCCCCTCTCTCGCTGTGCTCTGTCCCCCTCTCTCGCTGTGCTCTGTCTCCCTCTCTCGCTGTGCTCTGTCTCCCTCTCTCGCTGTGCTCTGTCTCCCTCTCTCGCTGTGCTCTGTCTCCCTCTCTCGCTGTGCTCTGTCTCCCTCTCTCGCTGTGCTCTGTCTCCCTCTCTCGCTGTGCTCTGTCTCCCTCTCTCGCTGTGCTCTGTCTCCCTCTCTCGCTGTGCTCTGTCTCCCTCTCTCGCTGTGCTCTGTCTCCCTCTCTCGCTGTGCTCTGTCCCCCTCTCTCGCTGTGCTCTGTCTCCCTCTCTCGCTGTGCTCTGTCTCCCTCTCTCGCTGTGCTCTGTCCCCCTCTCTCGCTGTGCTCTGTCTCCCCTCTCTCGCTGTGCTCTGTCTCCCTCTCTCGCTGTGCTCTGTCCCCCTCTCTCGCTGTGCTCTGTCTCCCTCTCTCGCTGTGCTCTGCCCCCCTCTCCCTCTGTGCTCTGTCTCCCTCTCCCTCTGTGCTCTGCCCCCCTCTCCCTCTGTGCTCTGCCCCCCTCTCCCTCTGTGCTCTGCCCCCCTCTCCCTCTGTGCTCTGCCCCCCTCTCCCTCTGTGCTCTGCCCCCCTCTCCCTCTGTGCTCTGCCCCCCTCTCCCTCTGTGCTCTGCCCCACTCTCCCTCTGTGCTCTGCCCACTCTCCCTCTCATCGCTTTGCTCTGTCCCCCTCTCCTCTCCTCTCGCGCTGTGCTCTGTCCCCATCTGCCTCTCTCGCTGTGCTCTGTCCCCCTCTCCCTCTCTCGCTGTGCTCTGTCCCCCTCTCCCTCTCTCGCTGTGCTCTGTCCCCCTCTCCCTCTCTCGCTGTGCTCTGTCCCCCTCTCCCTCTCTCGCTGTTCTCTGTCCCCCTCTCCCTCTCTCGCTGTGCTCTGTCCCCCTCTCCCTCTCTTGCTGTGCTCTGTCCCCCTCTCCCTCTCTCGTGTGCTCTGTCCCCCTCTCCCTCTCTCACTGTGCTCTGCCCCCCTCTCCCTCTGTGCTCTGCCCCCCTCTCCCTCTGTGCTCTGCCCCCCTCTCCCTCTGTGTTCTGCCCCCCTCTCCCTCTGTGCTCTGCCCCCCTCTCCCTCTGTGCTCTGCCCCCCTCTCCCTCTGTGCTCTGCCCCCCTCTCCCTCTGTGCTCTGCCCCACTCTCCCTCTGTGCTCTGCCCCCACTCTCCCTCTCTCGCTGTGCTCTGTCCCCCTCTCCCTCTCCGAATGTGCTCTGTCCCCCTCTCCTCTCTCGCTGTGCTCTGTCCCCCTCTCCCTCTCTTCGCTGTGCCCTGTCCCCATCTCCCTCTCTCGCTGTGCTCTGTCCCCCTCTCCCTCTCTCTCTCTGTGCTCCGTCCCCCTCTCCCTCTCTCGCTGCACTCTTTCCCCCTCTCCCTCTCTCGCTGTGCTCTGTCTCCCTCTCCCTCTGTGCTCTGTCTCCCTCTCCCTCTGTGCTCTGCCTCCCTCTGTGCTCTGCCTCCCTCTGTGCTCTGCCTCCCTCTGTGCTCTGTCTCCCTGTCCCTCTGAGCTCTGCCTCCCTCTACCTCTGAGCTCTGCCTCCCTCTCCCTCTGAGCTCTGCCTCCCTCTCCCTCTGAGCTCTGCCTCCCTCTCGCTCTGTGCTCTGCCTCCCTCTGTGCTCTGCCTCCCTCTGTGCTCTGCCTCCCTCTGTGCTCTGTCTCCCTCTCCCTCTGTCTCTGTCTCCCTCTCCCTCTGTGCTCTGTCTCCCTCTCCCTCTGTGCTCTGCCTCCCTCTGTGCTCTGCCTCCCTCTGTGCTCTGCCTCCCTCTGTGCTCTGTCTCCCTGTCCCTCTGAGCTCTGCCTCCCTCTACCTCTGAGCTCTGCCTCCCTCACCCTCTGAGCTCTGCCTCCCTCTCCCTCCTGAGCTCTGCCTCCCTCTCCCTCTGAGCTCTGAGTCCCTCTCCCTCTGTGCTCTGTCTCCCTCTCCCTCTGTGCTCTGCCTCCCTCTGTGCTCTGTCTCCCTCTGTGCTCTGTGCTCTGTGCTCTGTCTCCCTCTGTGCTCTGTGCTCTGTCTCCCTCTGAGCTCTCCCTCCCTCTACCTCTGAGCTCTCCCTCCCTCTCCCTCTGAGCTCTGCCTCCCTCTCCCTCTGAGCTCTGCCTCCCTCTCCCTCTGAGCTCTGCCTCCCTCTCCCTCTGAGCTCTGCCTCCCTCTCCCTCTGAGCTCTGCCTCCCTCTGTGCTCTGTCTCCCTCTGTGCGCTGCCCCCCTCTCCCTCTGTGCTCTGCCCCCCTCTCCCTCTGTGCTCTGCCCCCTCTCCCTCTGTGCTCTGCCCCCCTCTCCCTCTGTGCTCTGCCCCCCTCTCCCTCTGTGCTCTGCCCCCCTCTCCCTCTGTGCTCTGCCCCCCTCTCCCTCTGTGCTCTGCCCCCCTCTCCCTCTGTGCTCTGCCCCCCTCTCCCTCTGTGCTCTGCCCCCCTCTCCCTCTGTGCTCTGCCCCCCTCTCCCTCTGTGCTCTGCCCCCCTCTCCCTCTGTGCTCTGCCCCCCTCTCCCTCTGTGCTCTGCCCCACTCTCCCTCTGTGCTCTGCCCCACTCTCCCTCTGTGCTCTGCCCCACGCTCCCTCTGTGCTCTGCCCCCCTCTCCCTCTGTGCTCTGTCCCCCTCTCCCTCTCTCGCTCCCTCTCTCGCTGTGCTCTGTCCCCCGCTCCCTCTCTCGCTGTGCTCTGTCCCCCTCTCCCTCTCTCGCTGTGCTCTGTCCCCCTCTCTCGCTGTGCTCTGTCCCCCTCTCTCGCTGTGCTCTGTCCCCCTCTCTCGCTGTGCTCTGTCCCCCTCTCTCGCTGTGCTCTGTCTCCCCTCTCTCGCTGTGCTCTGTCTCCCTCTCTCGCTGTGCTCTGTCTCCCTCTCTCGCTGTGCTCTGTCTCCCTCTCTCGCTGTGCTCTGTCTCCCTCTCTCGCTGTGCTCTGTCTCCCTCTCTCGCTGTGCTCTGTCTCCCTCTCTCGCTGTGCTCTGTCTCCCTCTCTCGCTGTGCTCTGTCTCCCTCTCTCGCTGTGCTCTGTCTCCCCTCTCTCGCTGTGCTCTGTCTCCCTCTCTCGCTGTGCTCTGTCTCCCTCTCTCGCTGTGCTCTGTCTCCCTCTCCCTCTGTGCTCTGCCCCCCTCTCCCTCTGTGCTCTGCCCCCCTCTCCCTCTGTGCTCTGCCCCCCCTCCCTCTGTGCTCTGCCCCCTCTCCCTCTGTGCTCTGCCCCCTCTCCCTCTGTGCTCTGCCCCCTCTCCCTCTGTGCTCTCCCCCCTCTCCCTCTGTCCTCTGCCCCCCTCTCCCTCTGTGCTCTGCCCCCCTCTCCCTCTGTGCTCTGCCCCCCTCTCCCTCTGTGCTCTGCCCCCCTCTCCCTCTGTGCTCTGCCCCCCTCTCCCTCTGTGCTCTGCCCCCCTCTCCCTCTGTGCTCTGCCCCCCTCTCCCTCTGTGCTCTGCCCCCCTCTCCCTCTGTGCTCTGCCCCCCTCTCCCTCTGTGCTCTGCCCCCCTCTCCCTCTGTGCTCTGCCCCACTCTCCCTCTGTGCTCTGTCCCCCTCTCCCTCTCTCGCTGTGCTCTGTCCCCCTCTCCCTCTCTCGCTGTGCTCTGTCCCCCTCTCCCTCTCTCGCTGTGCTCTTTCCCCCTCTCCCTCTCTCGCTGTGCTCTGCCCCCCTCTCCCTCTGTGCTCTGCCCCCCTCTCCCTCTGTGCTCTGCCCCCCTCTCCCTCTGTGCTCTGCCCCACTCTCCCTCTGTGCTCTGCCCCACTCTCCCTCTGTGCTCTGTCCCCCTCTCCCTCTCTCGCTGTGCTCTGTCCCCCTCTCCCTCTCTCGCTGTGCCCTGTCCCCATCTGCCTCTCTCGCTGTGCTCTGTCCCCCTCTCCCTCTCTCGCTGTGCTCTGTCCCCCTCTCCCTCTCTCGCTGTGCTCTGTCCCCCTCTCCCTCTCTCGCTGTGCTCTGTCCCCCTCTCCCTCTCTCGCTGTGCTCTGTCCCCCTCTCCCTCTCTCGCTGTGCTCTGTCCCCCTCTCCCTCTCTCGCTGTGCTCTGTCCCCCTCTCCCTCTCTCGCTGTGCTCTGTCCCCCTCTCCCTCTCTTGCTGTGCTCAGTCCCCCTCTCCCTCTCTCGTGTGCTCTGTCCCCCTCTCCCTCTCTCGCTGTGCTCTGTCCCCCTCTCCCTCTCTCTCTCTGTGCTCCGTCCCCCTCTCCCTCTCTCGCTGTACTCTTTCCCCCTCTCCCTCTCCCGCTGTGCTCTGTCTCCCTCTCCCTCTGTGCTCTGTCTCTGTCTCCCTCTCCCTCTGTGCTCTGTCTCCCTCTCCCTCTGTGCTCTGCCTCCCTCTGTGCTCTGCCTCCCTCTATGCTCTGCCTCCCTCTGTGCTCTGTCTCCCTGTCCCTCTGAGCTCTGCCTCCCTCTACCTCTGAGCTCTGCCTCCCTCTCCCTCTGAGCTCTGCCTCCCTCTCCCTCTGAGCTCTGAGTCCCTCTCCCTCTGTGCTCTGTCTCCCTCTGAGCTCTGCCTCCCTCTCCCTCTGAGCTCTGCCTCCCTCTCCCTCTGAGCTCTGAGTCCCTCTCCCTCTGTGCTCTGTCTCCCTCTCCCTCTGTGCTCTGCCTCCCTCTGTGCTCTGCCTCCCTCTGTGCTCTGTCTCCCTCTGTGCTCTGTGCTCTGTCTCCCTCTGTGCTCTGTGCTCTGTCTCCCTCTGAGCTCTGTCTCCCTCTCCCTCTGAGCTCTGCCTCCCTCTCCCTCTGAGCTCTGCCTCCCTCTCCCTCTGAGCTCTGCCTCCCTCTCCCTCTGTGCTCTGTCTCCCTCTCCCTCTGAGCTCTGCCTCCCTCTCCCTCTGAGCTCTGCCTCCCTCTCCCTCTGAGCTCTGCCTCCCTCTCCCTCTGTGCTCTGTCTCCCTCTCCCTCTGTGCTCTGCCTCCCTCTGTGCTCTGTCTCCCTCTGTGCGCTGCCCCCCTCTCCCTCTGTGCTCTGCCCCCCTCTCCCTCTGCGCTCTGCCCCCCTCTCCCTCTGTGCTCTGCCCCCCTCTCCCTCTGTGCTCTGCCCCCCTCTCCCTCTGTGCTCTGCCCCCCTCTCCCTCTGTGCTCTGCCCCCCTCTCCCTCTGTGCTCTGCCCCCCTCTCCCTCTGTGCTCTGCCCCCCTCTCCCTCTGTGCTCTGCCCCCCTCTCCCTCTGTGCTCTGCCCCCCTCTCCCTCTGTGCTCTGCCCCCCTCTCCCTCTGTGCTCTGCCCCCCTCTCCCTCTGTGCTCTGCCCCCCTCTCCCTCTGTGCTCTGCCCCCCTCTCCCTCTGTGCTCTGCCCCCCTCTCCCTCTGTGCTCTGCCCCCCTCTCCATCTGTGCTCTGCCCCACTCTCCCTCTGTGCTCTGCCCCACTCTCCCTCTGTGCTCTGCCCCACGCTCCCTCTGTGCTCTGCCCCCCTCTCCCTCTGTGCTCTGTCCCCCTCTCCCTCTCTCGCTCCCTCTCTCGCTGTGCTCTGTCCCCCGCTCCCTCTCTCACTGTGCTCTGTCCCCCTCTCCCTCTCTCGCTGTGCTCTGTCCCCCTCTCCCTCTCTCGCTGTGCTCTGTCCCCCTCTCTCGCTGTGCTCTGTCCCCCTCTCTCGCTGTGCTCTGTCCCCCTCTCTCGCTGTGCTCTGTCTCCCTCTCTCGCTGTGCTCTGTCTCCCTCTCTCGCTGTGCTCTGTCTCCCTCTCTCGCTGTGCTCTGTCTCCCTCTCTCGCTGTGCTCTGTCTCCCTCTCTCGCTGTGCTCTGTCTCCCTCTCTCGCTGTGCTCTGTCTCCCTCTCTCGCTGTGCTCTGTCTCCCTCTCTCGCTGTGCTCTGTCTCCCTCTCTCGCTGTGCTCTGTCTCCCTCTCTCGCTGTGCTCTGTCTCCCTCTCTCGCTGTGCTCTGTCTCCCTCTCTCGCTGTGCTCTGTCTCCCTCTCTCGCTGTGCTCTGTCCCCCTCTCTCGCTGTGCTCTGTCCCCCTCTCTCGCTGTGCTCTGTCCCCCTCTCTCGCTGTGCTCTGTCCCCCTCTCTCGCTGTGCTCTGTCTCCCTCTCTCGCTGTGCTCTGTCTCCCTCTCTCGCTGTGCTCTGTCTCCCTCTCTCGCTGTGCTCTGTCTCCCTCTCTCGCTGTGCTCTGTCTCCCTCTCTCGCTGTGCTCTGTCTCCCTCTCTCGCTGTGCTCTGTCTCCCTCTCTCGCTGTGCTCTGTCTCCCTCTCTCGCTGTGCTCTGTCTCCCTCTCTCGCTGTGCTCTGTCTCCCTCTCTCGCTGTGCTCTGTCTCCCTCTCCCTCTGTGCTCTGCCCCCCTCTCCCTCTGTGCTCTGCCCCCCTCTCCCTCTGTGCTCTGCCCCCCTCTCCCTCTGTGCTCTGCCCCCCTCTCCCTCTGTGCTCTGCCCCACTCTCCCTCTGTGCTCTGCCCCACTCTCCCTCTCTCGCTTTGCTCTGTCCCCCTGTCCCTCTAGCGCTGTGCTCTGTCCCCATCTGCCTCTCTCGCTGTGCTCTGTCCCCCTCTCCCTCTCTCGCTGTGCTCTGTCCCCCTCTCCCTCTCTCGCTGTTCTCTGTCCCCCTCTCCCTCTCTCGCTGTTCTCTGTCCCCCTCTCCCTCTCTCGCTGTGCTCTGTCCCCCTCTCCCTCTCTTGCTGTGCTCTGTCCCCCTCTCCCTCTCTCGTGTGCTCTGTCCCCCTCTCCCTCTCTCACTGTGCTCTGCCCCCCTCTCCCTCTGTGCTCTGCCCCCCTCTCCCTCTGTGCTCTGCCCCCCTCTCCCTCTGTGCTCTGCCCCCCTCTCCCTCTGTGCTCTGCCCCCCTCTCCCTCTGTGCTCTGCCCCCCTCTCCCTCTGCCCCCCTCTCCCTCTGTGCTCTGCCCCACTCTCCCTCTGTGCTCTGCCCCACTCTCCCTCTCTCGCTGTGCTCTGTCCCCCTCTCCCTCTCCGAATGTGCTCTGTCCCCCTCTCCCTCTCTCGCTGTGCTCTGTCCCCCTCTCCCTCTCTCGCTGTGCCCTGTCCCCATCTGCCTCTCTCGCTGTGCTCTGTCCCCCTCTCCCTCTCTCGCTGTGCTCTGTCCCCCTCTCCCTCTCTCGCTGTGCTCTGTCCCCCTCTCCCTCTCTCGCTGTGCTCTGTCCCCCTCTCCCTCTCTCGCTGTGCTCTGTCCCCCTCTCCCTCTCTCGCTGTGCTCTGTCCCCCTCTCCCTCTCTCGCTGTGCTCTGTCCCCCGCTCCCTCTCTCGCTGTGCTCTGTCCCCCTCTCCCTCTCTCGTGTGCTCTGTCCCCCTCTCCCTCTCTCGCTGTGCTCTGTCCCCCCTCTCCCTCTCTCTCTCTGTGCTCCGTCCCCCTCTCCCTCTCTCGCTGCACTCTTTCCCCCTCTCCCTCTCTCGCTGTGCTCTGTCTCCCTCTCCCTCTGTGCTCTGTCTCCCTCTCCCTCTGTCTCTGTCTCCCTCTCCCTCTGTGCTCTGTCTCCCTCTCCCTCTGTGCTCTGCCTCCCTCTGTGCTCTGCCTCCCTCTGTGCTCTGCCTCCCTCTGTGCTCTGTCTCCCTCTCCCTCTGTCTCTGTCTCCCTCTCCCTCTGTGCTCTGTCTCCCTCTCCCTCTGTGCTCTGCCTCCCTCTGTGCTCTGCCTCCCTCTGTGCTCTGCCTCCCTCTGTGCTCTGTCTCCCTGTCCCTCTGAGCTCTGCCTCCCTCTACCTCTGAGCTCTGCCTCCCTCTCCCTCTGAGCTCTGCCTCCCTCTCCCTCTGAGCTCTGCCTCCCTCTCCCTCTGTGCTCTGCCCCCCTCTCCCTCTGTGCTCTGCCCCCCTCTCCCTCTGTGCTCTGCCCCCCTCTCCCTCTGTGCTCTGCCCCCCTCTCCCTCTGTGCTCTGCCCCCCTCTCCCTCTGTGCTCTGCGCCCCTCTCCCTCTGTGCTCTGCCCCCTCTCCCTCTGTGCTCTGCCCCCCTCTCCCTCTGTGCTCTGCCCCCCTCTCCCTCTGTGCTCTGCCCCCCTCTCCCTCTGTGCTCTGCCCCACTCTCCCTCTGTGCTCTGCCCCACTCTCCCTCTGTGCTCTGCCCCACGCTCCCTCTGTGCTCTGCCCCCCTCTCCCTCTGTGCTCTGTCCCCCTCTCCCTCTCTCGCTCCCTCTCTCGCTGTGCTCTGTCCCCCGCTCCCTCTCTCGCTGTGCTCTGTCCCCCTCTCCCTCTCTCGCTGTGCTCTGTCCCCCTCTCTCGCTGTGCTCTGCCCCACGCTCCCTCTGTGCTCTGCCCCCCTCTCCCTCTGTGCTCTGTCCCCCTCTCCCTCTCTCGCTCCCTCTCTCGCTGTGCTCTGTCCCCCTCTCCCTCTCTCGCTGTGCTCTGTCCCCCTCTCTCGCTGTGCTCTGTCTCCCTCTCTCGCTGTGCTCTGTCTCCCTCTCTCGCTGTGCTCTGCCCCCCTCTCCCTCTGTGCTCTTCCCCCCTCTCCATCTGTGCTCTGCCCCACTCTCCCTCTGTGCTCTGCCCCACTCTCCCTCTGTGCTCTGCCCCACGCTCCCTCTGTGCTCTGCCCCCCTCTCCCTCTGTGCTCTGTCCCCCTCTCCCTCTCTCGCTCCCTCTCTCGCTGTGCTCTGTCCCCCGCTCCCTCTCTCACTGTGCTCTGTCCCCCTCTCCCTCTCTCGCTGTGCTCTGTCCCCCTCTCCCTCTCTCGCTGTACTCTGTCCCCCTCTCTCGCTGTGCTCTGTCCCCCTCTCTCGCTGTGCTCTGTCCCCCTCTCTCGCTGTGCTCTGTCTCCCTCTCTCGCTGTGCTCTGTCTCCCTCTCTCGCTGTGCTCTGTCTCCCTCTCTCGCTGTGCTCTGTCTCCCTCTCTCGCTGTGCTCTGTCTCCCTCTCTCGCTGTGCTCTGTCTCCCTCTCTCGCTGTGCTCTGTCTCCCTCTCTCGCTGTGCTCTGTCTCCCTCTCTCGCTGTGCTCTGTCTCCCTCTCTCGCTGTGCTCTGTCTCCCTCTCCCTCTGAGCTCTGCCTCCCTCTCCCTCTGAGCTCTGCCTCCCTCTCCCTCTGAGCTCTGAGTCCCTCTCCCTCTGTGCTCTGCCCCCCTCTCCCTCTGTGCTCTGCCCCCCTCTCCCTCTGTGCTCTGCCCCCCTCTCCCTCTGTGCTCTGCCCCCCTCTCCCTCTGTGCTCTGCCCCCCTCTCCCTCTGTGCTCTGCGCCCCTCTCCCTCTGTGCTCTGCCCCCTCTCCCTCTGTGCTCTGCCCCCCTCTCCCTCTGTGCTCTGCCCCCCTCTCCCTCTGTGCTCTGCCCCACTCTCCCTCTGTGCTCTGCCCCACTCTCCCTCTGTGCTCTGCCCCACGCTCCCTCTGTGCTCTGCCCCCCTCTCCCTCTGTGCTCTGTCCCCCTCTCCCTCTCTCGCTCCCTCTCTCGCTGTGCTCTGTCCCCCGCTCCCTCTCTCGCTGTGCTCTGTCCCCCTCTCCCTCTCTCGCTGTGCTCTGTCCCCCTCTCTCGCTGTGCTCTGCCCCACGCTCCCTCTGTGCTCTGCCCCCCTCTCCCTCTGTGCTCTGTCCCCCTCTCCCTCTCTCGCTCCCTCTCTCGCTGTGCTCTGTCCCCCTCTCCCTCTCTCGCTGTGCTCTGTCCCCCTCTCTCGCTGTGCTCTGTCCCCCTCTCTCGCTGTGCTCTGTCCCCCTCTCTCGCTGTGCTCTGTCTCCCTCTCTCGCTGTGCTCTGTCTCCCTCTCTCGCTGTGCTCTGCCCCCCTCTCCCTCTGTGCTCTTCCCCCCTCTCCATCTGTGCTCTGCCCCACTCTCCCTCTGTGCTCTGCCCCACTCTCCCTCTGTGCTCTGCCCCACGCTCCCTCTGTGCTCTGCCCCCCTCTCCCTCTGTGCTCTGTCCCCCTCTCCCTCTCTCGCTCCCTCTCTCGCTGTGCTCTGTCCCCCGCTCCCTCTCTCACTGTGCTCTGTCCCCCTCTCCCTCTCTCGCTGTGCTCTGTCCCCCTCTCCCTCTCTCGCTGTACTCTGTCCCCCTCTCTCGCTGTGCTCTGTCCCCCTCTCTCGCTGTGCTCTGTCCCCCTCTCTCGCTGTGCTCTGTCTCCCTCTCTCGCTGTGCTCTGTCTCCCTCTCTCGCTGTGCTCTGTCTCCCTCTCTCGCTGTGCTCTGTCTCCCTCTCTCGCTGTGCTCTGTCTCCCTCTCTCGCTGTGCTCTGTCTCCCTCTCTCGCTGTGCTCTGTCTCCCTCTCTCGCTGTGCTCTGTCTCCCTCTCTCGCTGTGCTCTGTCCCCCTCTCTCGCTGTGCTCTGTCCCCCTCTCTCGCTGTGCTCTGTCCCCCTCTCTCGCTGTGCTCTGTCCCCCTCTCTCGCTGTGCTCTGTCTCCCTCTCTCGCTGTGCTCTGTCTCCCTCTCTCGCTGTGCTCTGTCTCCCTCTCTCGCTGTGCTCTGTCTCCCTCTCTCGCTGTGCTCTGTCTCCCTCTCTCGCTGTGCTCTGTCTCCCTCTCTCGCTGTGCTCTGTCTCCCTCTCTCGCTGTGCTCTGTCTCCCTCTCTCGCTGTGCTCTGTCTCCCTCTCTCGCTATGCTCTGTCTCCCTCTCTCGCTGTGCTCTGTCTCCCTCTCCCTCTGTGCTCTGCCCCCCTCTCCCTCTGTGCTCTGCCCCCCTCTCCCTCTGTGCTCTGCCCCCCTCTCCCTCTGTGCTCTGCCCCCCTCTCCCTCTGTGCTCTGCCCCACTCTCCCTCTGTGCTCTGCCCCACTCTCCCTCTCTCGCTTTGCTCTGTCCCCCTGTCCCTCTAGCGCTGTGCTCTGTCCCCATCTGCCTCTCTCGCTGTGCTCTGTCCCCCTCTCCCTCTCTCGCTGTGCTCTGTCCCCCTCTCCCTCTCTCGCTGTTCTCTGTCCCCCTCTCCCTCTCTCGCTGTTCTCTGTCCCCCTCTCCCTCTCTCGCTGTGCTCTGTCCCCCTCTCCCTCTCTTGCTGTGCTCTGTCCCCCTCTCCCTCTCTCGTGTGCTCTGTCCCCCTCTCCCTCTCTCACTGTGCTCTGCCCCCCTCTCCCTCTGTGCTCTGCCCCCCTCTCCCTCTGTGCTCTGCCCCCCTCTCCCTCTGTGCTCTGCCCCCCTCTCCCTCTGTGCTCTGCCCCCCTCTCCCTCTGCCCCCCTCTCCCTCTGTGCTCTGCCCCACTCTCCCTCTGTGCTCTGCCCCACTCTCCCTCTCTCGCTGTGCTCTGTCCCCCTCTCCCTCTCCGAATGTGCTCTGTCCCCCTCTCCCTCTCTCGCTGTGCTCTGTCCCCCTCTCCCTCTCTCGCTGTGCCCTGTCCCCATCTGCCTCTCTCGCTGTGCTCTGTCCCCCTCTCCCTCTCTCGCTGTGCTCTGTCCCCCTCTCCCTCTCTCGCTGTGCTCTGTCCCCCTCTCCCTCTCTCGCTGTGCTCTGTCCCCCTCTCCCTCTCTCGCTGTGCTCTGTCCCCCTCTCCCTCTCTCGCTGTGCTCTGTCCCCCGCTCCCTCTCTCGCTGTGCTCTGTCCCCCTCTCCCTCTCTCGTGTGCTCTGTCCCCCTCTCCCTCTCTCGCTGTGCTCTGTCCCCCTCTCCCTCTCTCTCTCTGTGCTCCGTCCCCCTCTCCCTCTCTCGCTGCACTCTTTCCCCCTCTCCCTCTCTCGCTGTGCTCTGTCTCCCTCTCCCTCTGTGCTCTGTCTCCCTCTCCCTCTGTCTCTGTCTCCCTCTCCCTCTGTGCTCTGTCTCCCTCTCCCTCTGTGCTCTGCCTCCCTCTGTGCTCTGCCTCCCTCTGTGCTCTGCCTCCCTCTGTGCTCTGTCTCCCTCTCCCTCTGTCTCTGTCTCCCTCTCCCTCTGTGCTCTGTCTCCCTCTCCCTCTGTGCTCTGCCTCCCTCTGTGCTCTGCCTCCCTCTGTGCTCTGCCTCCCTCTGTGCTCTGTCTCCCTGTCCCTCTGAGCTCTGCCTCCCTCTACCTCTGAGCTCTGCCTCCCTCTCCCTCTGAGCTCTGCCTCCCTCTCCCTCTGAGCTCTGCCTCCCTCTCCCTCTGAGCTCTGAGTCCCTCTCCCTCTGTGCTCTGCCCCCCTCTCCCTCTGTGCTCTGCCCCCCTCTCCCTCTGTGCTCTGCCCCCCTCTCCCTCTGTGCTCTGCCCCCCTCTCCCTCTGTGCTCTGCCCCCCTCTCCCTCTGTGCTCTGCGCCCCTCTCCCTCTGTGCTCTGCCCCCTCTCCCTCTGTGCTCTGCCCCCCTCTCCCTCTGTGCTCTGCCCCCCTCTCCCTCTGTGCTCTGCCCCCCTCTCCCTCTGTGCTCTGCCCCACTCTCCCTCTGTGCTCTGCCCCACTCTCCCTCTGTGCTCTGCCCCACGCTCCCTCTGTGCTCTGCCCCCCTCTCCCTCTGTGCTCTGTCCCCCTCTCCCTCTCTCGCTCCCTCTCTCGCTGTGCTCTGTCCCCCCTCTCCCTCTCTCGCTGTGCTCTGTCCCCCTCTCCCTCTCTCGCTGTGCTCTGTCCCCCTCTCTCGCTGTGCTCTGCCCCACGCTCCCTCTGTGCT
Organism: Heptranchias perlo; assembly: GCF_035084215.1. Taxonomy (NCBI): domain Eukaryota; kingdom Metazoa; phylum Chordata; class Chondrichthyes; order Hexanchiformes; family Hexanchidae; genus Heptranchias; species Heptranchias perlo. Next base: position 2,463,360 of record NC_090325.1, on the reverse strand, counting down.
CTGCCCCCCTCTCCCTCTGTGCTCTGTCCCCCTCTCCCTCTCTCGCTCCCTCTCTCGCTGTGCTCTGTCCCCCTCTCCCTCTCTCGCTGTGCTCTGTCCCCCTCTCTCGCTGTGCTCTGTCCCCCTCTCTCGCTGTGCTCAGTCTCCCTCTCTCGCTGTGCTCTGTCTCCCTCTCTCGCTGTGCTCTGTCTCCCTCTCTCGCTGTGCTCTGTCTCCCTCTCTCGCTGTGCTTTGTCTCCCTCTCTCGCTGTGCTCTGTCTCCCTCTCTCGCTGTGCTCTGTCTCCCTCTCTCGCTGTGCTCTGTCTCCCTCTCTCGCTGTGCTCTGTCTCCCTCTCTCGCTGTGCTCTGTCTCCCTCTCTCGCTGTGCTCTGTCTCCCTCTCTCGCTGTGCTCTGTCTCCCTCTCCCTCTGTGCTCTGCCCCCCTCTCCCTCTGTGCTCTGCCCCCCTCTCCCTCTGTGCTCTGCCCCCCTCTCCCTCTGTGCTCTGCCCCCCTCTCCCTCTGTGCTCTGCCCCCTCTCCCTCTGTGCTCTGCCCCCTCTCCCTCTGTGCTCTGCCCCCTCTCCCTCTGTGCTCTGCCCCCTCTCCCTCTGTGCTCTGCCCCCCTCTCCCTCTGTGCTCTGCCCCCCTCTCCCTCTGTGCTCTGCCCCCCTCTCCCTCTGTGCTCTGCCCCCCTCTCCCTCTGTGCTCTGCCCCCCTCTCCCTCTGTGCTCTGCCCCCCTCTCCCTCTGTGCTCTGCCCCCCTCTCCCTCTGTGCTCTGCCCCCCTCTCCCTCTGTGCTCTGCCCCCCTCTCCCTCTGTGCTCTGCCCCCCTCTCCCTCTGTGCTCTGCCCCCCTCTCCCTCTGTGCTCTGCCCCCCTCTCCCTCTGTGCTCTGCCCCCCTCTCCCTCTGTGCTCTGCCCCCCTCTCCCTCTGTGCTCTGCCCCCCTCTCCCTCTGTGCTCTGCCCCCCTCTCCCTCTGTGCTCTGCCCCCCTCTCCCTCTGTGCTCTGCCCCCCTCTCCCTCTGTGCTCTGCCCCACTCTCCCTCTGTGCTCTGTCCCCCTCTCCCTCTGTGCTCTGCCCCACTCTCCCTCTCTCGCTGTGCTCTGTCCCCCTCTCCCTCTCTAGCTGTGCTCTGTCCCCCTCTCCCTCTCTCGCTGTGCTCTGTCCCCCTCTCCCTCTCTCGCTGTGCTCTGTCCCCCTCTCCCTCTCTCGCTGTGCTCTGTCCCCCTCTCCCTCTCTCGCTGTGCTCTGTCCCCCTCTCCCTCTCTCGCTGTGCTCCGTCCCCCTCTCCCTCTCTCGCTGTGCTCTGTCTCCCTCTCTCGCTGTGCTCTGTCTCCCTCTCTCGCTGTGCTCTGTCTCCCTCTCTCGCTGTGCTCTGTCTCCCTCTCTCGCTGTGCTCTGTCTCCCTCTCTCGCTGTGCTCTGTCTCCCTCTCTCGCTGTGCTCTGTCTCCCTCTCTCGCTGTGCTCTGTCTCCCTCTCTCGCTGTGCTCTGTCTCCCTCTCTCGCTGTGCTCTGTCTCCCTCTCTCGCTGTGCTCTGTCTCCCTCTCGCTACTCGCTATGCTGTTTCTCTCTCCCTCTGCCCTCTGTCTCCCTCTCCCTTTGCGCTCTGTCTCCCACTCCCTCTGCGCTCTGTCTCCCTCTCCCTCTGCGCTCTGACTCCCTCTCCCTCTCCCTCTGCGCTCTGACTCCCTCTCCCTCTCCCTCTGCGCTCTGACTCTCTCTCTCGCTGTGCTCTCTCTCTCTCTCGCTATGCTGTTTCTCTCTCCCTCTGTGCTCTGTCTCCCTCTCCCTCTCCCTCTGTGCTCTGTCTCCCTCTCCCTCTGTGCTCTGTCTCTGTCTCCCTCTCCCTCTGTGCTCTGTCTCCCTCTCCCTCTGTGCTCTGCCTCCCTCTGTGCTCTGCCTCCCTCTGTGCTCTGCCTCTCTCTGTGCTCTGTCTCCCTGTCCCTCTGAGCTCTCCCTCCCTCTACCTCTGAGCTCTGCCTCCCTCTCCCTCTGAGCTCTGCCTCCCTCTCCCTCTGAGCTCTGCCTCCCTCTCCCTCTGTGCTCTGTCTCCCTCTCCCTCTGTGCTCTGTCTCCCTCTCCCTCTGTGCTCTGCCTCCCTCTGTGCTCTGCCTCCCTCTGTGCTCTGCCTCCCTCTGTGCTCTGTCTCCCTCTGTGCTCTGTGCTCTGTCTCCCTCTCCCTCTGAGCTCTGCCTCCCTCTCCCTCTGAGCTCTGCCTCCCTCTCCCTCTGAGCTCTGCCTCCCTCTCCCTCTGAGCTCTGCCTCCCTCTCCCTCTGAGCTCTGCCTCCCTCTCCCTCTGTGCTCTGCCTCCCTCTCCCTCTGTGCTCTGTCTCCCTCTCCCTCTGTGCTCTGCCTCCCTCTGTGCTCTGTCTCCCTCTGTGCTCTGTCTCCCTCTGTGCTCTGTGCTCTGCCTCCCTCTCCCTCTGTGCTCTGCCTCCCTCTCCCTCTGAGCTCTGCCTCCCTCTCCCTCTGTGCTCTGTCTCCCTCTTCCTCTGTGCTCTGCCTCCCTCTGTGCTCTGTGCTCTGCCTCCCTCTGTGCTCTGTGCTCTGTCTCCCTCTGAGCTCTGTGCTCTGTCTCTCTCTCCCTCTGAGCTCTGTCTCCCTCTCTTATAAGAATATAAGAAACAGGAACAGGAGTAGGCCATACTGCCCCTCCATAAGACCATAAGAGATAGGAGCAGGAGTAGGCCATTCAGCCCCTCGAGCCTGCTCCGTCATTCAGTAAGATCATGGCTGATCTTCGACCTCAATTCCTCTTGCCTGCCCGATCCCCATACCCCTTGATTCCCTTAGAGTCCAAAAATCTATCGCTTTCAATCTTGAATATACTCAATGACTCAGCATCAACAGCACTCTGGGGTAGAGAATTCCAACTATTCACGACCATCTGTGAAGGAATTCCTCCTCGTCTCGGTCCTAAATGCCCGATCCCTTATCCTGAGACTATGTCCCCAATTCTGCACTCTCCAGCCAAGGGAAACATCCTCTCAGCATCTACTCTGTCAAGCCTCCTCAGAATCTTATATGTTTCATAGAATCATAGAATGGTTACAGCAGTGAAGGAGGCTATTTGGCCCATCGAACCCATGCCAGCTCTTTGTAAGAGCAATGCAGCTAGTCCCATTCCCCGGTTCTTGCCCCGTAGCCTTGCAAATGTTTTCTTTTCAAGTATTTATCCAATTCTTTATTGAAAGCCATGACTGAATCTGCTTCCACCACCCTTTCAGGCAGCTCATTCCAGATGATAACCACTCGCAGCGTTAAAAAATATTTTCCTCATGTTGCCTTTGGTTCTTTTGCCAATCACATTAAATCTGTGACCTTGGGTTCTCGACCCTTCCGCCAATGGGAACAGTTTCTCTTTATTTATTTTATCTCATCCATTCACGATTTTAATATTCTATTGAATCTCCTCTCAACCTTCTCTGCTCAAAGGAGAACAACACCACCTTCTCCAGTCTATCCACGTAACTGAAGTCCCTCATCTCTGGAACCATTTTAGTTAATCTTTTCTGCACCCTCTCTACGGCCTTCACATCTTTCCTAAAGTGCGGTGCCCAGAACTGGACACAATACTCCAGTTGTGGTCGAACCAGTGTTTTATAAAGGTTCAGCATAACTTCCTTGCTCTTGTATTCTATGTCTCTATTCACAGAGCCCAGGATCCTGTGTGCCCTTTGAATCGCTTTCTCAACCTGACCTGCCACCTTCAAAGATTTATGCACATATACCCCCAGGCCCCTCTGACCCCCTAAAGAATTGTACCCCTTACTTTACATTGCATTTCCTCGCTCTTCCTGCCAAAATGTATCACTTCGCACTTGTCAGCGTTAAATTTCATCTGCCACGTATCTGCCCATTCCACCAGCTTGTCTATATCCTCTTGAAGTCTATCACTATCCTGCTTACTGTTTACTGCACTTTCAAGTTTTGTGCCCTGTACACCCAAGTCCAAGTCATTAATATCATACAATCATAGAATCATGGAATCATAGAATGGTTACAGCACAGAAGGAGGCCTTTCGGCCCATTGAGTCCGTGCCGGCTCTCTGCAGGAGCAATCCAGCTAGTCCCACTCCCCCGCTCTTTCCCCGTAGCCCTGCAAATTTTGTTCCTTCAAGTACTTATCCAGTTCCCTTTTAAAAGCCACGATTGAATCTGCCTCCACCACCCCCTCACGCAGTGCATTCCAGATCATAACCACTCGCTGCGTAAAAAAGTTTTCCCCCGTGTTGCCTTTGGTTCTTTTACCAATTACCTTAAACCTGTGTCCCCTGTTCTCGACCCTTCTGCCAATGGGAACAGTTTCTCTCTATCTACTCTGTCTAGACCCCTCATGATTTTGAATACCTCTATCAAATCTCCTCTCAACCTTCTCTGCTCTAAGGAGTACAATCCCAAGGCATTTGATAAAGTGCCGCACGGTAGGCTTATCATCAATGTTGCGGCCCATGGAATAAAGGGGGCAGTAGTAACATGGATACAGAATTGGCTAAGGGACAGGAAACAGAGAGTAGTGGTGAATGGTTGTTTTTCGGACTGGAGGGAGGTGTACAGTGATGTTCCCCAGGGGTCGGTGCTGGGAGCACTGCTTTTCTTGATATATATTAATGACTTGGACTTGGGTGTACAGGGCAAAATTTCCAAATTTGCAAATGACACCAAACTTGGAAGGGTAGTAAACAATGAGGAGGATAGTGATAGACTTCAAGAGGATATGGAAAGGTTGGTCGCATGGGTGGACACGTGGCAGATGAAATTTAACCCAGAAAAATGAGAAGTGATACATTTCGGTAGGAAGAACGAGGAGAAACAATATAAACGAGAGGGCACAACTCTAAAAGGGGTACAGGAACAGAGAGATCTGGGGGTATACGTGCACAAATTGTTGAAGGTGGCAGGGCAGATTGAGAAAGCAGTTAAAAAAGCATACGGGATCATGGGCTTTGTAAATCGAGGCGTGGAGTACAAAAGTATGGAAGTCATAGTGAACCTTTATAAAACACTGGTTCGGCCACAACTGGAGTATTGTGTCCAGTTCTGGGCACTGCACTTCAGGAAAGATGTGAAGGCATTGGAGAGGGTGCAGAAGAGATTTACGAGAATGATTCCAGGATGAGGGACTTTAGTTATGTGGATAGACTGGAGAAGCTGGGGTTATTCTCCTTGGAACAGAGACGGTTGCGAGGAGATTTGATCGAGGTATTCAAAATCATGAAGGATCTAGACAGAGTAGATAGAGAGAAACTGTTCCCATTGGCGGAAGGGTCAAGGACCAGAGGACATAGATTTAAGGTGATTGGCAAAAGAACCAAAGGTGACATGAGGAAAAACTTTTTTACACAGTGAGTGTTTAGGATCTGGAATGCACTGCCCGAGGGGGTGGTGGAGGCAGATTCAATCATGGCCTTCAAAAGGGAACTCGTTAAGTACTTGAAAGGAAAAAAAATGCAGGGCTACGGGGATAGGGTGGGGGAGTGGGACTAGCTAGATTGCTCTTACAAAGAGCCGGCATGGACTCGATGGGCCAAATCGCCTCCTTCCGTGCTGTAACCTTTCTATGATTCTCCAGTCCAACCTCGTAACTGAAGTTCCTCATCCCTGGAACCATTTTAGTAAATCTTTTCTGCACCCTCTCCAAGGCGTTCACATCCTTCCTAAAGTGCAGTGCCCAGAATTGGTCACAATACTCCAGTTATGACCGAATCAGTGTTTTATAAACGTCCATCATAACCTCCATACTTTTGTACTCTATGCCTCTATTTATAAAGCCCAGGATCCTGTGTGCTTTTTTTTCACTTTCTCAACCTGCCCTGCCACCTTCAACGATTTATGCACATATACCCCCAGATCTCTGTTCCTGCACCCCCTTTAGAATTATACCCTTCAAATGTCTCATTCTTCTAAACTCCAGAGAGTATAGGCCCATTCTACTCAATCTTTCCTCAAAGGACAACCCTGTCATCACAGGAATCAATCTAGTGAACCTTGCCAACTCTAAGACAAGTCAATCCTTCCTTAGATAAGGAGACCAAAACTGTACACGGTACTCCAGGTGTGGTCTCACAAAAGCCTGTACAGTTGCAGGAAGACTTCCTTACACTTGTACTCTTGTACTCCAACCCCCTTGCAATAAAGGCTGACATACCATTTGCCTTCCTAATTGCTTGCTGTACCTGCTTGTGTTTCCTTTCTGTGTTTCGTGTGCGAGGACATCTAAACTGCTCTGAACACTTACATTTAATAGTTTCTCACCATTTAAAAAATATTCTGTTTTTCTATTCTGCCTACCAAAGTGAATGACCTCACATTTCCCTACATTATACTCCATCTTCTTGCCCACTCACTTAACCTGTCTATATCCCTTTGCAGACTCTTTGTGTCCTCCTCACAGCTCACTTTCCCATCTAGCTTTGTATCGTCAGCAAACTTGGATACATTATACTCGGTCCCTTCATCTAAATCATTAATATAGATTGTAAAGAGCTGAGGCCCAAGCACCGATCCCTGCGGCAGCCCACTAGTTACAGCCTGCCAACCCGAAAATGACTCGTTTATTCCTGCTCTCTGTTTTCGGTCCATTAACCAATCCTCTATCCATGCTAATATATTACCCCAAATCCCATGTGCCCTAATCTTGTGTAACAACTCTTGTGTGGCACCTTATCGAATGTCTTTTGAAAATCCAAATCCACTACATCCATTGGTTCACCTTTATCTACCCTGCTCGTTACACCCTCAAAAAACTCGAATAGATTTGTCAAACTCGATTTCCCTTTCATAAAACCATGTCAACTCTGCCTAATCATATTATGATTTTCTAAGTGCCCTGTTACTACGTCCTTAATAATAGATTCTAGCATTTTCCCTACTACTGATGTTAGGCTAACTGGCCTATAGTTGCCCGTTTCCTCTCTTCCTCCTTTCTTGAATAGCAGTGTTACAGTTGCCACCTTCCAATCCACGGGGAACGTTCTAGAATCTAGCAAAGTCTGGAAGATCAAAACCAATGCATCCACTATCTCTGCAGCCACCTCTTTTAAATACCTAGGATGTAGGCCATCAGGTCCAGGGGATTTGTTGGCTTTTAGTCCCATTAAATTTTCTAATACTTTTTCTTTACTCATTAGCCCCTTGGTTCCCCCTATTTCAGCTATGTTTTTTGTCTCTTCTACTGTCAAGACAGACGTAAATATTTGTTTAACGTCTCTGCCATTTCCTTATTCCCTATTATAATTTCTCATGTCTCTGCCTCAAAGGGACCCACGTTTACTTTCGCTAATCTCTTCCATTTTATATACTTGTAATCTGTTTTTACATTTCTTGGTCGTTTACTCTCATATTCAATTTTCTCCCTCTTTATTAATTTTTTGGTCATTCCTTTGCTGGTTTCTAAAACCTTCTCAGTCCTCAGGCTTACTACTCTTTTTGGCAACACTGTAAGCCTCTTCTTTTCTTCTGATACTATCCTTAACTTCTCTAGTTAGCCACGGTTGGATCACTTTTCCTGTGGAGTTTTTATTCCTCAAGGGTATGTGTATTCGTTGGGAATTATCATAGAATCATAGAAAGCTTAAAGCACAGAAGGAGGCCATTCGGTCCGTCGAGTCCGTGCCGGCTCGATGCAAGAGCAATCTAGCTAGTCCCACTCCCCTGCCCTATCCCCGTAGCCCTGCAATTTTTTTCCTTTCACGTACTTATCCAGTTCCCTTTTGAAGACCATGATTAAATCCGACTCCACCCCTCCCTCGGGCAGTGTATTCCAGATCCTAACCACTCGCTGTGTAAAAAAGTTTTTCCTCATGTCACCTTTGGTTCTTTTGCCAATCACCTTAAATCTGTGTCCTCTGGTTCTTCACCCTTCCGCCAATGGGAACAGTTTCTCTCCATCTACTCTGTATATGAATTATTTCTTTAAATGTTCGCCATTGCTTATCTACCATCATATCTTTTAATCTAATGTTCCAATCTATCCTAGCCAACTAGCCCCTCATACATACATGATTGGCCTTGTTTAAATTTAAGACCCTAGTTTCGGACTTAACTACATCATTCTCAAACTCAATATGCAATTCTATCATACCAGGTATGGTAGCATAGTGGTTATGTTACTGGACTAGTAATCCGGAGTCATAAGTTTAAATCCCGCCAGGGCAGCTGGGGAATTTAAACTCAATTAATTAAATAATCTGGAAAAAAAAACTAGTATCAGCAATGGTGGCCACAAAACTATCAATTGTCGTAAAAACCCATCAGGTTCACTAATATCCTTTAGGGAAGGAAGCCTGCTATCCTTACCTGAGAAAAGACAAGAAAGTGATGGGGGTAATGATAAACAGAGTGTGGCAGGAATGAACAGAGCGTACAAACATAAGAGTGCACTAGCAATTGGGGCCGGGGTAGGAAAGAATGGTAAAAAGTCAAAATTCTAGGTTCTTTATCTGAATGCGTGCAGCATTCGTAATAAGATAGATGAATTGACGGCACAAATGGGTATGATCTCGTGGCCATTTTAGAGATGTGGTTGCAAGGTGACCAAGGTTGGGAGCTAAATATTCAGGGTTATTTAACATTTCGGAAGGATAGGAAAAAGTTAAAGGTGGTGGGATAGCTCTGTTAATAAAGGATGAAATTGGTATAATAGTGAGAAATGATCTTGGCTCAGAAGATCAAGATGTCGAATCAATTTGGGTGGAGATAAGAAATAGCAAGGGAAAGAAATCACTGGTGGGAGTAGTATATAGGCCCCCTAACAGTAGCTGCATTGTAGGACAAAATATTAATCAGGGAATAAGGGGGGCTTGTAAAAAAGGTAATGCAATAATCATGGGAGATTTCAACTTTCACATCGATTGGACAAATCAAATAGGCAAAAATAGCCCTGAGGAGGAGTTCATAGAGTGTATTAGGGACTGTTTCTTAGACCAATACGTCGGGGAACCAACCAGGGAACAGGCCATTTTGGATCTGGTAACGAAACAGGGTTAATTAATGATCTCAAAGTAAAGAATCCCTTGGGAAGCAGTGATCATAACATGATAGAATTTCACATCCAGTTTGAGAACAAGGATCTTGGGTCTAAAACCACTATATTAAACTTAAATAAGGGCAATTATAAAGGGATGAGGGTGGAATTGACTAAAGTGGACTGGGTAAACAGATTAGATGGTATGATGGTGGATAAGCAGTGGCAAACATTTAAAAAGATATTTTATGACTCGCAACAAAAATATATCTCTGTGAGGAGGAAAGACTCCACAAAAAGGGTGAACCAACCATGGATAACTAAGGAAGTCAAGGATGGTATTATCAGGTTAAAAGAAAAAGCATACAACATGGCAAAGATTACTGGTAAGCCTGAAGATTGGGAAAACTTTATAAACCAGCAAAGGATGACTAAAAGAATAATAAAGAGGGAGAAAATAAATTATGAGAGTAAACTAGCAAGAAATATAAAAACTGACAGTCAAAGCTTCTACAAGTATATAAAAAGGAAGAGGGTAACTAAAGTAAACATTGGTCCCTTAGAGGATGAGACTGGGAAAATAATAATGGAAAACAAGGAAATGGCAGAGGAATTGAACAGATATTTTGTATCTGTCTTCACAGTAGAAGACCCTAATAATATACCAATAATAGTAGAAAATCAAGGGGCAAAGGGGAGGGAGGAACTAAAAATAATCACTATCACTAGATAAAAAGTACTAAGTAAACGAATGGGTCCAAAGGCTGACAAGTCCCCTGGACCTGATGGCTTGCATCCGAGGGTCTTAAAGGAAGTGGCTACAGAGATAGTGGATGCATTGGTTGTAATCTTCCAGAATTCACTAGATTCTGGAAAGGTCCCAGCGGATTGGAAAACCGCAGACGTAACACCCCTATTCAATAAGGGAGTGAGACAGAAAGCAGATAACTATGGACCAGTTAGCCTAACATCTGTCATTGGGAAAATGCTAGAATCCATTATTAAGAAAGTAGTAGCAGGACATTTGGAGACTCATAATACAATCAAGGAGAGTCAACATGGTTTTATGAAGGGGAAATCATGTCTGATAAATTTATTAGAGTTCTTTGAGGAAGTAACGGGAAGGGTGGATAAAGGGGAACCAATGGATGCAGTATATTTGGATTTCCTAAAGGCATTCGATAAGGTGCCACATAAAACATTACTGCACAAGTTAAGAGCTCATGGTGTTGGGGGTAATATACTGGCATAGATAGCGGATTGGCTAACTAACAGAAAACAAAGAGTCGGGATAAAAGGGTCATTTTCAAAATGGCAATCTGTAACTAGTGGGGTGCCGCAGGGCTCAGTGCTGGGGCCTCAACTATTTACAATATATATCAATGACTTGGATGAAGGAACAGAGTGTCTTGTGGCCAAATTTGCTGATGACACAAAGATAGGTGGAGAAGCAAGTTGTGATGAGGACACAAAGTGTCTGCAAAGGGATATTGACAGATTAAGCGAATGGGCAAAAATTTGGCAGATGGAATATAATGTGGGAAAATGTGAAGTCATCCACTTTGGGAGAAAAAATAAAAAAGCAAAATATTATTTGAATGGAGAAATACTACAAAATACTGCGGTACAGAGGGATCTGGGTGTCCTCGTACATGAAACACAAAAAGTCAACATACAGGTGCAGCAGGTAATCCGGAAGGCAAACGGAATATTGGCCTTTATTTCTAGGGGGATGGAGTATAAAAGCAGGGAAGTCATGCTCCAACTGTACAGAGTGCTGGTGAGACCACACCTGGAGTACAACGTACAGTTCTGGTGCCCTTATTTAAGGAAGGACATACTTGCATTGGAGGCAGTTCAGAGAAGGTTCACTAGATTGATTCTGGGATGGAAGGGTTGTCTTATGAGGAAAGATTGAACAGGTTGGGTTTATACTCATTGGAGTTTAGAAGAATGAGAGGAGATCTTATTGAAACATACAAGATTCTGAGGGGACTCGATAGGGTAGATGCTGAGAGGATGTTACCCCTGATGGGGGAGTCTAAAACGAGGGGGCATAGTCTCAGAATAAGGGGTCGCCTGTTTAAGACGGAAATGAGGAGGAATTTTTTCTCCCAGAGGGTCGTGAATCTTTGGAATTCTTTACCCCAAAAAGCTGTGGAGGCTGAGTCATTGAATCCATTCAAGGCTGAGTTAGACAAATTTTTGATCAGCAAGGGAGTCAAAGGATATGGGGAAAGGGCAAGAAAATGGAGTTGAGGTAAAAATCAGATCAGCCATGATCTGATGAAATGGCGGAGCAGGCTCCAGGGGCCGAATGGCCTACTCCTGCTCCTATCTCTTATGGTCTTATTGTCTTATGGTCTGGCCTATATGTGACTCCAGCAATGTGGTTGATTGTTAATCACCCTCAGAAATGGCCTAGCAAGCCACTCAGTCAAGAAGGCGGCTCACCACCACCTTCTCAAGGGCAATTTGGCTGGGCAATAAATACTGGCCTTGCCCACATCCCATGAATGAATTAAAAAAAATATTATGATCACTCTTCCCCAAAGGATCCTTTATTATAAGATTACTATTTAATCCTGTCTCATTGCACAATACTAGATCTAAAATGTTCCCAAGTTGGTTCCTCGACATATTATTCCAGAAAGCAGTCTCAATGCATTCCATGAACTTGTCCTCCAAGCTACTTTTGCCAATTTGGTTTGCCCAGTCTGCATGAAAATTGAAGTACCCCATAATTATTGCATTACCCTTGTTATATGCTCCTCTAATTTCCTGATTTATACTCTGTCTAACACTATAATTATTGTTCGGGGGCCTGTAAACTACTCCCACCAGTGTTTTCTGCCCCTTGTTATTTTCTTATCTCCAACCATGCAGATTCTACGTTCTGACTTTCTGAGTTAAGGTCCTTTCTCATCACTATCTTTATCTCTTCCTTTATTATCAGGGCTAACCCCCACCTCACACCCGCCCTCTCCTTTTCCATTTTGCCTATCTTTTCTTAAAGTCAAGTACCCTGGAATATTTAGATCCCAATCTTGGTCACCCTGCAACCACGTTTCAGTAATGGCTACGAGATCAAACCCATTTATCTGGCTGAAATTAAAAAGGAAATTAGGAAAGCTAAGAGAGGGCATGAAAAAGTACTGGCAGGTAAAATCAAGGAAAACCCAAAAATGTTTTATAAATACATAAAGAGCAAGAGGATAACTAAGGAAAGTGTAGGATCTATTAGAGACCAAAAGGATAACCATCGTGTGGAGGCGGAAGATTGGGTATGGTTCTGAATGAACACTTTGTGTCTGTCTTCACAAAAGAGGGGGACGATGCAGAGATTGTAGTTAAGGAGGAGGAGTGTGGAATATTGGATGGAATAAACATAGTGAGAGAGGAAGTATTAAGGGGATTAGCATCTTTGAAAGTAGATAAATCACTGGGCCTGGATGAAATGTATCCCAGGCTGTTAAGAGAAGCAAGGGAGGAAATAGCGGAGGCTCTGATTCCAATCCTCCCTGGCTACAGACGTGGTGCCAGAAGATTGGACCGTTGTACTGTTGTTTAAAAAGGGAGCGAGGGATAGAGTGAGTAATTATAAGCCAGTCATTCTAACCTCGGTGGTGGGCAAATTATTGGAATCAGTTTTGAGGGACTGGATAAATCGTCATTTAGAAAGGCATGGGTTAATCAAGGACAGTCAGCATGGATTTGTTAAGGGAATGTCGTGTCTGACTAACTTGATTGAATTTTTTGCGCAGGTAACAAGGAGGGTCGATGAGGGCAACATGTTTGATGTAGACAACATGGATTTTTGACAAAGTCCCACATGGCAGACTGTCAAAAAAGTAAAAGCCCATGGAATCCAAGGGAAAGTGGCAAGTTGGATCCAAAATTGGCTCAGTGGCAGGAAGCAACTGGAAGGCTGTATTCAGTGGGGTCGTGCAAGGCTCAGTACTAGGTCGCTAGCTTTTTGTGGTATATATTAATGATTTAGACGTGAACGTGGAGGGCTTGATCAAGAAGTTTTCAGATGATACAAAAATTGGCTGTGTGGTTGATAGTGAGGAGGAAAGCTGTAGATTGCGGGAAGATATCAATGGACTGGTCAGGTGGACAGAAAATTGGCAAATGGAATTCATTCCAGAGAAGTGTGAGATAATGCATTTGGGATACAGAGACAGTGGTTGTGATCTTCCAGAATTCACTTGATTCTGGAAAGGTCCCAGTAGATTGGAAAACCGCAAACGTAACACCCCTATTCAAGAAGGGAGTGAGACAGAAAGCAGATAACTATAGATCAGTTAGCCTAACATCTGTCATTGGGAAAATGCTAGAATCCATTATTAAGAAAGTAGCAGCAGGACATTTGGAGACTCATAATACAATCAAGGAGAGTCAACATGGTTTTATGAAGGGGAAATCGTGTCTGACAAATTTATAAGAGTTCTTTGAGGAAGTAACGGGCAGGGTGGATAAAGGGGAACCAATGGATGCAGTATATTTGGATTTCCTAAAGGCATTCAATAAGATGCCACATAAAAGATTACTGCACAAGATAAGAGCTCATGGTGTTGGGGGTAATATACTGGCATGGATAGAGGATTGGCTAACTAACAGAAAACAAAGAGTCGGGATAAAAGGGTCATTTTCAAAATGGCAATCTGTAACTAGTGGGGTGCCGCAGGGCTCAGTGCTGGGGCCTCAACTATTTACAATATATATCAATGACTTGGATGAAGGAACAGAGTGTCTTAGAATCATAGAATCATAGAAGTTACAACATGGAAACAGGCCCTTCGGCCCAACATGTCCATGTCGCCCAGTTTATACCACTAAGCTAGTCCCAATTGCCTGCACTTGGCCCATATCCCTCGATACCCATCTTCCCCATGTAACTGTCCAAATGCTTTTTAAAAGACAAAATTGTACCCGCCTCTACGACTGCCTCTGGCAGCTCGTTCCAGACACTCACCACCCTTTGAGTGAAAAAATTGCCCCTCTGGATCCTTTTGTATCTCTCCCCTCTCACCTTAAATCTGTGCCCCCTCGTTATAGACTCCCCTACCTTTGGGAAAAGATTTTGACTATCGACCTTATCTATGCCCCTCATTATTTTATAGACTTCTATAAGATCACCCCTTAACCTCCTACTCTCCAGGGAATAAAGTCCCAGTCTGTCTAACCTCTCCCTGTAAGTCAAACCATCAAGTCCCGGTAGCATCCTAGTAAATCTTTTCTGCACTCTTTCTAGTTTAATAATATCCTTTCTATAATAGGGTGACCAGAACTGTACACAGTACTCCAAGTGTGGCCTCACCAATGCCCTGTACAACTTCAACAAGACATCCCAACTCCTGCATTCAATGTTCTGACCAATGAAACCAAGCATGCTGAATGCCTTCTTCACCACCCTATCCACCTGTGACTCCACTTTCAAGGAGCTATGAATCTGTACTCCCAGATCTCTTTGTTCTATAACTCTCCCCAACGCCCTACCATTAACGGAGTAGGTCCTGGCCCGATTCGATCTACCAAAATGCATCACCTCACATTTATCTAAATTAAACTCCATATGCCATTCATCGGCCCACTGGCCCAATTTATCAAGATCCCGTTGCAATCCTAGATGACCTTCTTCACTGTCCACAATGCCACCAATCTTGGTGTCATCTGCAAACTTACTAACCATGCCTCCTAAATTCTCATCCAAATCATTAATATAAATAACAAATAACAGCGGACCCAGCACCGATCCCTGAGGCACACCGCTGGACACAGGCATCCAGTTTGAAAAACAACCCTCGACAACCACCCTCTGTCTTCTGTCGTCAAGCCAATTTTGTATCCAATTGGCTACCTCACCTTGGATCCCATGAGATTTAACCTTATGTAACAACCTACCATGCGGTACCTTGTCAAATGCTTTGCTGAAGTCCATGTAGACCACGTCTACTGCACAGCCCTCATCTATCTTCTTGGTTACCCCTTCAAAAAACTCAATCAAATTCGTGAGACATGATTTTCCTCTCACAAAACCATGCTGACTGTTCCTAATTAGTCCCTGCCTCTCCAAATGCCTGTAGATTCTGTCCCTCAGAACACCCTCTAACAACTTACCCACTACAGATGTCAGGCTCACTGGTCTGTAGTTCCCAGGCTTTTCCCTGCCGCCCTTATTAAACAAAGGCACAACATTTGCTACCCTCCAATCTTCAGGCACCTCACCTGTAGCGGTGGATGATTCAAATATCTCTGCTAGGGGACCCGCAATTTCCTCCCTAACCTCCCATAACGTCCTGGGATACATTTCATCAGGTCCCGGAGATTTATCTACCTTGATGCGCGTTAAGACTTCCAGCACCTCCCTCTCTGTAATATGTACACTCCTCAAGACATCACTATTTATTTCCCCAAGTTCCCTAACATCCATGCCTTTCTCAACCGTAAATACCGATGTGAAATATTCATTCAGGATCTCACCCATCTCTTGTGGTTCCGCACATAGATGACCTTGTTGATCCTTAAGAGGCCCTACTCTCTCCCTAGTTACCCTTTTGCCCTTTATGTATTTGTAGAAGCTCTTTGGATTCACCTTTGCCTGATCTGCCAAAGCAATCTCATATCCCCTTTTTGCCCTCCTGATTTCTCTCTTAACTCTACTCCGGCAATCTCTATACTCTTCAAGGGATCCACTTGATCCCAGCTGCCTATGCATGTCATATGCCTCCTTCTTCTTTTTGACTAGGGCCTCAATCTCCCGAGTCATCCAAGGTTCCCTACTTCTACCAGCCTTGCCCTTCACTTTATAAGGAATGTGCTTACCCTGAACCCTGGTTAACACACTTTTGAAAGCCTCCCACTTACCAGACGTCCCTTTGCCTGCCAACAGACTCTCCCAATCAACTTCTGAAAGTTCCTGTCTAATACCATCAAAATTGGCCTTTCCCCAATTTAGAATGTGGCCAAACTTGCTGATGATACAAAGATAGGTGGAAAAGCAAGTTGTGATGAGGACACAAAGTGTCTGCAAAGGGATATTGACAGATTAAGCGAATGGGCAAAAATTTGGCAGATGGAATATAATGTGGGAAAATGTGAAGTCATCCACTTTGGGAGAAAAAATAAAACAGCAAAATATTATTTGAATGGAGAAATACTACAAAATGCTGCGGTACAGAGGGATCTGGGTGTCCTCGTACATGAAATCTTTGTGCATTCATATACTTATCAGTTTTTTTCCCTAATGTGACATTCGTCACTAATGCCCTATTACTCTCAGTCCCTTCCTGACATACTCTGCTTGTTTTTACCTAAATCACTACTCTGCTCTACAGCCTTGAGTTATCTTTTTAGACCTAAAGTTACCGTTTCCTGAACCCTCCCCGCCTTATTGGTTTAAAGCCCTATTTAATATGCTGTATACGCAGTGCTCTCTCTCACACTCCCTCTGTTCTCTGTCTCCCTCTCTGCAGTGCTCTGCCTCCCTCTCCCTTTCCCGTTGTGATCCGTCTCCCTCTCCCTCTGGGCTCTGTCACCCCCACCCTCTGTGCTCTGTCTTCCTCTTCTACTATGCTCTGTCTCCCTCCTACTGTGGCTGAGCTCTCTCTTTCTCTTCTGCTGTGCTCTCTCTCGGTCTTATGCTGTTCTCTCGCTCTCCTGCTTTGCTCTCTCTCCCGCGGTGCTCTCTCACCCTCCCCCGCGGTGCTCTCTCTCTCTCCCGCAGCCGCTGTGCTCTCTCTCTCTCCCGCAGCCGCTGTGCTCTCTCTCTCCCGCAGCCGCTGTGCTCTCTCTCTCTCCCGCAGCCGCTGTGCTCTCTCTCTCTCTCCCGCAGCCGCTGTGCTCTCTCTCTCTCCCACAGCCGCTGTGCTCTCTCTCTCACCCGCTCCCCCGGTGCTCTTTCTCTCTCCCGCAGCCGCTGTGCTCTCTCTCTCTCCCGCAGCCGCTGTGCTCTCTCTCTCACCCGCTCCCCCGGTGCTCTCTCTCTCTCCCGCAGCCGCTGTGCTCTCTCTCTCTCCCGCAGCCGCTGTGCTCTCTCTCTCACCCGCTCCCCCGGTGCTCTCTCTCTCTCCCGCAGCCGCTGTGCTCTCTCTCTCACCCGCTCCCCCGGTGCTCTCTCTCTCTCCCGCAGCCGCTGTGCTCTCTCTCTCTCCCGCAGCCGCTGTGCTCTCTCTCTCACCCGCTCCCCCGGTGCTCTCTCTCTCTCCCGCAGCCGCTGTGCTCTCTCTCTCTCCCGCAGCCGCTGTGCTCTCTCTCTCTCCCGCAGCCGCTGTGCTCTCTCTCTCTCCCGCAGCCGCTGTGCTCTCTCTCTCTCCCGCAGCCGCTGTGCTCTCTCTCTCACCCGCTCCCCCGGTGCTCTTTCTCTCTCCCGCAGCCGCTGTGCTCTCTCTCTCTCCCGCAGCCGCTGTGCTCTCTCTCTCACCCGCTCCCCCGGTGCTCTCTCTCTCTCCCGCAGCCGCTGTGCTCTGTCTCCCGCAGCATTCACAACAAGGTAGATAAATTGACAGCACAAATAGCACTAAATGGGTATGGTCTAATTACCATTACAGAGACGTGGCTGCAGGGTGACCAAGGCTGGGAACTGAATATTCAAGGATATTCGACATTTAGAAAGGACAGGCAAAAAGGAAAAGGAGGTGGGGTAGCGCTGTTAATAAAGGATGAAATCAGTTCAATAGTGAGAAAGAAGACAGAGGGTGGTTGTAGAGGGTTGTTTTTCAAACTGGAGGCCTGTGTCCAGCGGTGTGCCTCAGGGATCGGTGCTGGGTCCGCTGTTATTTGTTATTTATATTAATGATTTGGATGAGAATTTAGGAGGCATGGTTAGTAAGTTTGCAGATGACACCAAGATTGGTGGCATTGTGGACAGTGAAGAAGGTTATCTAGGATTGCAACGGGATCTTGATAAATTGGGCCAGTGGGCCGATGAATGGCAGATGGAGTTTAATTTAGATAAATGTGAGGTGATGCATTTTGGTAGATCGAATCGGGCCAGGACCTACTCCGTTAATGGTAGGGCATTGGGGAGAGTTATAGAACAAAGAGATCTGGGAGTACAGGCTCATAGCTCCTTGAAAGTGGAGTCACAGGTGGATAGGGTGGTGAAGAAGGCATTCGGCATGCTTGGTTTCATTGGTCAGAACATTGAATACAGGAGTTGGGATGTCTTGTTGAAGTTGTACAAGACATTAGTAAGGCCACACTTGGAATACTGTGTACAGTTCTGGTCACCCTATTATAGAAAGGATATTATTAAACTAGAAAGAGTGCAGAAAAGATTGACTAGGATGCTACCGGGATTTGATGGTTTGACTTATAGGGAGAGGTTGGATAGACTGAGACTTTTTTCCCTGGAGAGTAGGAGGTTTAGGGGTGATCTTATAGAAGTCTATAAAATAATGAGGGGCATAGATAAGGTAGATAGTCAAAATCTTTTCCCAAAGGTAGGGGAGTCTATAACGAGGGGACATAGATTTAAGGTGAGAGGGGAGAGACACAAAAGGGTCCAGAGGGGCAATTTTTTCACTCAAAGGGTGGTGAGTGTCTGGAACGAGCTGCCAGAGGCAGTAGTAGAGGCGGGTAAAATTTTGTCTTTTAGAAAGCATTTGGACAGTTACATGGGTAAGATGGGTATGGAGGGATATGGGCCAAGTGCAGGCAATTGGGACTAGCTTAGTGGTATAAACTGGGCGACATGGACATGTTGGGCCGAAGGGCCTGTTTCCATGTTGTAAACTTCTATGATTCTATGATTCTAGGATCTTGGCTCAGAAGATCAAGATGTAGAATCAGTTTGGGTGGAGCTAAGAAACAGCAAGGGGCAGAAAATATTGGTGGGAGTTGCTTATTGGCCACCAAACAGTAGTGGTAATATAGGGCACGGTATAAAGCAGGAAATTAGAAGTGCATGTAACAAGGGTAATACAGTAATCATGGGGGACTTTAATCTACGTATAGATTGGGCAAAGCAAATTAGCACTAATACTGTGGAGGGCGAATTCCTGGAATGTATATGAGATGGTTTTCTAGATCAGTATGTGAGGAACCAACTAGGGAACAGGCTATTTTAGATCTAGTATTGTGCAATGAGAAAGGGTTAATTAATAATCTTGTTGTAAAGGAGCCCTTGGGGAAGAGTGACCATAATATGATAGAATTCTTCATTAAGTTTGAAAGTGATGTAGTTCAATCCGAAACTAGGGTCTTAAATCTAAACAAAGGAAACTACGAAGGTATGAGGCGCAAGTTGGCTGTGGTTGATCGGGGACCGACATTAAAAGGTATGACGGTAGACAGACAATGGCTAGCATTTAAAGAATTAATAAATAACTTGCAACAAATATATATTCCTTTAAGGCACAAAAAGTCAACAGCAAAAGTGGTCCAACCGTGGCTAACAAGAGAAATTAAAGATAGGATTAAATCAAAGGAAGAGGCAAATAAAGTTACCAGAAAAAGCAATTCAGCAAAGGAACCAAGAAATTGATGAAGAAATGGAAAATAGAATATGAGAGTAAACCAGCGAGAAACATAAAAACAGACTGTAAAAGCTTCTATAGGTATGTAGAAAGGAAAAGACTGGCGAAGGCAAATGTGGGTCTCTTACAGACAGAGATGGGAGAATTTATAATGGGGAATAAGGAAATGGCAGAGAAATTAAACAAATACTTTGTCTCTGTCCTCACGGAAGAAGACACCAAAGGTCTGGCGAGAATGAGGAACTGAAGGAAATTAGTATTAGTAAAAAAATAGTACGAGGAAATTAATGGGACTGAAAGTTGATAAATCCCAAGGACTTTTTAAAAAATGTGTTCATGGGATGTGGGCGTCGCTGGCGAGGCCAGCATTTATTGCCCATCCCTAATTGCCCTTGAGAAGGTGGTGGTGAGCCGCCTTCTTGAACCGCTGCAGTCCGTGTGGTGAAGGTTCTCCCACAGTGCTGTTAGGGAGAGAGTTCCAGGATTTTGACCCAGCGACAATGAAGGAACGGCCGATATATTTCCAAGTCGGGATGGTGTGTGACTTGGAGGGGAACGTGCAGGTGGTGTTGTTCCCATGTGCCTGCTGCTCTTGTCCTTCTAGGTGGTAGAGGTCGCGGGTTTGGGAGGTGCTGTCGAAGAAGCCTTGGTGAGTTGCTGCAGTGCATCCTGTGGATAGTGCACACTGCAGCCACTGTGCGCCGGAGTATCAAGTGGAGTGAATCGAATTGGCTGAAGACTGGCTTCTGTGATGGTGGGGATATTGGGAGGCGGCCAAGATGGATCATCCACTCGGCACTTCTGGCTGAAGATGGTTGCAAACGCTTCAGCCTTGTCTTTTGCTGGACTCTGCCATCATTGAGGATTATAGTCCAACAGTTTTATTTGAAAATCACAAGCTTTCGGAAGACTTCACCTGACGAAGGAGAAAGCCTCCGAAAGCTTGTGATTTTCAAATGAAACTGTTGGACTATAACCTGGTGTTGAAAGATTCCTTACATTTGTCAACCCCAGTCCATCACCGGCATCTCCACATAATCATTGAGGATGGGGATGTTTGCAGAGCCTCCTCCTCCCGTTAGTTGTTCAATTGTCCACCACCATTCACGACTGGATGCGGCAGGACTGCAGAGCTTTGATCTGATCCGTTGGTTGTGGAATAGCTTAGCTATGTCTATAGCATGTTGCTTCTGCTGTTTAGCATGCACATAGTCCTGAGTTGTAGCTTCACCAGGTTGGCACCTCATTTTTAGCTGCTGCTCCTGGCATACTGATGGCTCACTGCGTCTCATGGATGCCCAGTTTTGAGCTGCTAGATCTGTTCTGAATCTATCCGCTTTAGCACGGTGGTAGTGCCACACAACACGTTGGATGGTATCCTCAGTGCGAAGACGGGACTTCGTCTCCACGAGGACTGTGCGGTGGTCACTCCTACCAATACTGTCATGGACAGATGCATTTGCGACAGGTGGATTGGTGAGGACGAGGTCAAGTAAGTTTTTCCCTCATGTTGGTTCGCTCACAACCTGCCGCAGGCCCAGTCAGGCAGCTCGGTCAGTAGTGATGCTACCGAGCCACTCTTGGTGATGGACATTGAAGTCCCCCACCCAGAGTACATTCTGTGCCCTTGCTACCCTCAGTGCTTCCTCCAAGTGGTGTTCAACATGGAGGAGGACTGATTCATCAGCTGAGGGAGGGCGGTAGGTGGTAATCAGCAGGAAGTTTCCTTGCCTATGTTTGACCTGATGCCATGAGATTTCATGGGGTCCGGAGTTAATGTTGAGGACTCCCAGGGCCACTCCCTCCTGACTGTATATCACTGTACCGCCACCTCTGGTGGGTCTGTCCTGCCGGTGGGACAGGACATAACCAGGGATGGTGATGGAAGAGTCTGGGACGTTGGCTAAAAGGTATGATTCTGTGAGTATGGCTATGTCAGTCTGTTGTTTGACTAGTCTGTGGGACAGCTCTCCCAATTGTGGCACAAGTCCCCAGATGTTAGTGAGGAGGATATTGCAGGGTCGACTGGGCTTGGGTTGCCTTTGTCGTTGTCCAGTGCTGAGTGGTCCATCCGGTTTTATTCTTATTATGACTTTTTTTAGCGAGATTGTACAACTGTTGTGGCTTGCTCGGCCATTTCAGAGGGTGATTAAGAATCAACCACTTTGCTGTGGGTCTGGAGTCACATAAAGGCCAGACCGGGTAAGGGCGGCAGGTTTCCTTCACCTAAAGGAGATTAGTGAACCAGATGGGTTTTCACGACAATTTGGTAGTTTCATCGTCACCATTCCTGATACTGGTATTTTAATTCCAGGTTTTTTATTTAATAAATTGAATTTAAATTCCCCAGCTGCCATGGCGGGATTTAAATTCATAATTCCTGATTATTAGTTGAGGCCTCTGGATTATTAGTCCAATAACATAACCACTATGCTACCTGATTATCTACATCAGAGGGTTTTGAAAAAGGTGGCCAAAGAGATAGTGGATGCATTGGTCGTCATCTTTCGAAATTCTATAGATTCTGGAATGGTTCCTGCAGATTGGAAGGGAGCAAATGTATCCCCACTATTTAAGAAAGGAGGGAGAGAGAAAACAGGGAACTACAGACCTGTTCGCCTGACATCAGTCGTAGGGAAAATGCTAGAATCTATTATAAAGGATGTGATTCCAGGACACTTCAAAAATAATAATAGGATTTGGCAGAGTCAACATGGATTTATGAAAGGGAAGTCATGTTTGACAAACCTGTTGGAGTTCTTTGAGGATGTAACCAGTAGAAGAGATAAGGGAGAACCAGTAGATGTGGTGTATTTGGATTTTCAGAAGGCTCTCAATAAAGTCCCACACAGGAAGTTGGTGAACAAAGTTAGAGCACATGGAATTGGGAGTAATATATTGACATGGATTGAGAATTGGTTAACGGACAGAGAACAGAGAGTAGGAATAAACGGGTCTCTCTCAGGTTGGCAGACTGTGACTAGTGGGGCACCGCAGGGATCGGTGCTTGGGCCCCAGCTATTCACAATATATATCAATGATTTGGATGAGAGACCAAATGTAATATTTCCAAGTTTGCTGATGAAACAAAACTAGGTGGGAATGTGAGTTGTGAGGAGGATGCAAAGAGGCTTCAAGCGGATATAGACAGGCTAAGTGAGTGAGCAAGAACATGGCAGATGGAATATAATGTGGGAAAATGTGATGTCATCCACTTTGCATTTCTGTTTTTCCCACCAGAGTATTTTTTAAATGGTGAGAGATTGGGAAATGTTGATGTTCAAAGGGACCTGGATATCCTTGTACATGAGTCACTGAAAGCTAACATGCAGGTGCAGCAAGCAATTAGCAAGGCAAAATGGTATGTTAGCCTTAATTTCAAGAAGATTTGAGTACAATTATATAGGGCCTTGGTGAGACCACACCTGGAGTATTGTGTGCAGTTTTGGTCTCCTTACCTAAGAAAGGATATACTTGCCATAGACGGAGTGCAATGAAGGTTCACCAGACTGATTCCTGGGATGGCGGGATTGTCGTACGAGGAGAGATTGAGTAGACTAGGCCTGTATTCTCTAGAGTTTAGAAGAATGAGAGGTGATCTCATTGAAACATACAAAATTCTTACAGGGTTCGACAGGGTAGATGCAGGGAGGATGTTTCCCCTGTCTGGGGAGAACCAGGGGTCACAATCTCAGAATAAGAGGTCGGCCATTTAGGAATGAGATGAGGAGGAATTTCTTCACTCAGAGGGCTGTGAATCTTTGGAATTCTCCACCCCAGAGGGCTGTGGAGGCTCAGTCATTGAGTACATTCAAAACAGACATCGATAGGTGTCTAGATATTAAAGGCATCAAGGGATATGGGGATGTTGCAGGAAAATGGCATTGAGGTAGAAGATCAGCCATGATCTTGTTGAATGGCGGAGCAGGCTCAAGGGGCCAGATGACCTACTTCTCCTCCTATTTCTTATGTTCTTATGTTGTCACTCTCTCACTGTGCTCTCTCTCCCTCTCCCACTGTGCTCTGTCACCCTCTCCTGCTGTGCTCCATCTCCTTCTCCTGCTATGCTCTGTTTCCCTCTACTTCTGTGGCTGTGCTCTCTCTCTCTTCCGCTGTGCTCTCTGTCCCTCTTCCACTGTGCTCTCTGTCCCTCTTCCACTGTGCTCTCTCTCCCTCTGTGCTGTCTCCCTCTACTTCTGTCGCTGTGCTCTGTCTCCCTCGCCCGCTGTGCTCTGTCTCCCTCTCCCGCTGTGCTCTGTCTCCCTCTCCCGCTGTGCTCTGTCTCCCTCTCCCGCTGTGTTCTGTCTCCCTCTCCCGCTGTGCTCTGTCTCCCTCTCCCGCTGTGCTCTGTCTCCCTCTCCCGCTGTGCTCTGTCTCCCTCTCCCGCTGTGCTCTGTCTCCCTCTCCCGCTGTGCTCTGTCTCCCTCTCCCGCTGTGCTCTGTCTCCCTCTCCCGCTGTGCTCTGTCTCCCTCTCCCGCTGTGCTCTGTCTCCCTCTCCCGCTGTGCTCTGTCTATCTGTTCTGCTGTCTCCCTCTTCTCCTGTGCTCTTGCTCTCTCTCCCGCTAAGTTCTGACTCCCTCTCCCACTGTGCTGTCTCCTGCTCGTACCGTTGTCAGATGCTGGAACTTTATTTTATCACAAAGTGAGTTAAAAATGTAAGCTGGCATTAATTTGTGCTGTAACACTTACCCCCTTACTGCTGGTGGATTCCAGACTGGGGGCACTGTACCACAGAATCAATCGTGGCACACACAACATGTCCTTTCCTACTCTTGTTCTGGATTTAAATGCACAGTTTCGTTAAATTTACTCTTCCATCAGGCAGGGCTTCAAGGCGGAGATAGTTCGGGTGGAAACCAAGAATATTCTCAAAACGAGGAAAGATGCGGCATCCAAAATTAGAGGTCCCTGGACGACAAAGGAAATAGAGGTTAAAATAAAACAGAAAAAGGAGGTTTATGACAAATGTCAGGTACAGAATACAGTAGAAAACCAGGCAGAATACAGAGAGTGCAAGGAGAAATTGAAAAAGGATAGAAGGGCAAAGAGAGAGTATGAGAAAAGATTACCGGGTAATATAAAAGGGAACCCCAAATTTTTTTTATAAACATATAAGAAGTAAAAGGATAGTTAAAGGTTGGTGGGGCCGATTAGGGACAAAAAAGGAAATCTTCTTGTGGAGGCAGAGAGCATGACTGAGGTACCGAATGAGTACTTTGCATCTGTCTTCACAAAAGAAGAGGATGAAGTTATTGTCGCAGCAGAGGAGGGAGTAGAGATATTGGATAGGATAAAAATAGATAGAAAGGAGGTGCAAATAGGTTGGCATCACTCAATGTTAACAAGTCATCCAGATGGGATGCGTCCTAAGTTGCTGAGGGAAGCAAGGGTGGAGACAGCAGAAGCTCTGACCACAATCATTTAATCCTCCTCAGATATGGGAGTGGTGCCAGTGGCCAGAAGTATGGAGTGGGGTCTCCCAAGGAATTGATATGAGGACCATTGCTTTTCTTGTTATATATAAATGACCTGGACCTGGGTATAGGTTTCGAAGTTTGCGGATGATACTAAATTTGGCAACGTAGTAAATAGTGGACGAGTTAACAGCACAAATAACGACGTATGGGTATGATCTTGTGGCCATTACCAAAACATGGCTGCAGGGTGACAACGACTGGGAATTAAATATGCCAGGGTATTTAACAATCAGGAAGGACAGGCAGGAAGGAAGGGGAGGTGGGGTGGCTATGTTAATAAAGGAAGGAATCACTGTAATACAGATAAATGATATTGGGACAAAGGATCAGGATAATGAAACAGTTTGGGTAGAGATAAGGAATAATAAGGGGAAGAAAAAGACTAGTGGGCTGAGTATATGGGCCTCCTAATAGTTGCAACTCTGCTGGAAGAAGTATTAATCAGGAAATAGTCGGGGCATGTAATAAGGGAACAGCTATAATTATGGGGGATTTTAACTATCATTAACTGGACAAATCAAATTGGGCAGGGCAGCCTTGAGGAAGAGTTTATTGAGTGTATTAGGGATGGATTTCTTGAGCAGTATGTAACTGATCCGACAAGGGGCAAGCAACCTTGGACCTGGTCCTGTGTAATGAGCCAGGATTAATTAATAATGTCCTAGTTAAGGATCCCCTTGGAATGAGTGACCATAACATGGTTACATTCCATATCCAATTAGAGGGTGAGAAGGTTGGTTCTCAAACAAGCGTACTGAGCTTGAATAAAGGAGACTATGATGGTATGAGAGCGGAATTGATTGAAGTGGACTGGGAAAATAGATTAAAGGGTAAGATGGTACATGAGCAGTGGTGTTCATTTAAGGAGTTATTTTACAACTTTCAAAAAATATATATTCCACTGAGGAAAAAAGGGTGTAAAAGAAATGACAGCCATCCATGGCTAAGTAAAGAAATTAAGGATAGTATCCGACTAAAAACAAGGACATATAAGGTAGCCAAACTTAGTGGGAGGATAGAAGATTGGGAAGTCTTCAAAAGACAGCAAAAAGTAATGAAAGGATTGATTAAGAAAGGGAAGATAGATTATGAAAATAAATTAGCAAAAAATATAAAAACAGATAGCAAGAGTTTCTACAGTTATATAAAAAGAAAAAGGGTGGCGAAGGCAAACGTAGGTCCCTTAGAGGATGAGACCGGGAAATTAATGGTGGGAAACATGGAGATGGCAAAAATGCTGAACAAATATTTTGTTTCAGTCTTTACGGTAGAGGACACTAAGAATATCCCAACACTGGACAAACAGGGGGCTCTGGGGGGGAGAAGCTAAATACGATTAAAATCACCAAGGAATTGGTACTCAGTAAATTAATGGGACTCAAGGCGGATAAATCCCCTGGACCTGATGGCTTACATCCTAGGGTCTTGAGGGAAGTGGCAGTGGGGATTGTGGATGCTTTGGTAATAATTTTCCAAAATTCTCTGGACTCAGCAATGGTCAGCAATGGCAGATTGGAAAACTGCTGATGTAACACCCTTATTTAAAAAGGGTAGTAGGCAGAAGGCTGGAAATTATTGACCAGTTAGCCTAACATCTGTGGTGGGTAAAATTTTGGAGTCTATTATTAAGCAGACAATAGCGGAACATTTGGAGAAACATAATTTAAGAGGACAAAGTCAGCATGGCTTTACGAAGGGGAAGTCATGTCTGACAAATTTGCTTGAGTTCTTTGAGGACATAACGTACAGGGTGGATAAAGGGGAACCAGTGGACGTAGTGTATTTAGACTTCCAGAAGGCATTCGACAAGGTGCCACATAAAAGATTATTGCTCAAGATAAAGAATCACTGGATTGGGGGTAATATTCTGGCATGGGTGGAGGATTGGTTATCTAACAGGAAGCAGAGAGTTGGGATAAACGGTTCATTCTTGGACTGGCAACCAGTAGCCAGTGGTGTTCCGCAGGGGTCGGTGCTGGGTCCCCAACTCTTTACAATCTATATTAACGATTTGGAGGAGGGGACCGAGTGTAACATATCAAAATTTGCAGATGATACAAAGATGGGAGGGAAAGTAGAGAGTGAGGAGGACATAAAACGCCTACAGGGGGATATAGACAGGCTGGGTGAGTGGGCGGAGATTTGGCAGATGCAATACATTATTGGAAAATGTGAGGTTATGCACTTTGGCAGGAAAAATCAGAGAGCAAGTTATTATCTTAATGGCAAGAAACTGGAAAGTACTGCAGTATAAAGGGATCTGGGGGTCCGAGTGCAAGAAAATCAAAAAGTTAGTATGCAGGTGCAGCAGCTGATCAAGAAGGCCAACGGAATGTTGGCTTTTATTGCTAGGGGGATAGAATATAAAAACAGGGAGGTATTGCTGCAGTTATATAAGGTATTGGTGAGACCGCACCTGGAATACTGCATACAGTTTTGGTCTCCATACTTAAGAAAAGACATACTTGCTCTCGAGGCAGTACAAAGAAGGTTCACTCGGTTAATCCCGGGGATGAGGGGTTGGACATATGAGGAGAGGTTGAGTAGATTGGGTCTCTACTCATTGGAGTTCAGAAGAATGAGAGGCGATCTTATTGAAACATATAAGATTGTGAAGGGGCTTGATCGGGTGGATGCGGTAAGGATGTTCACAAGGATAGATGAAACTAGAACTAGGGGGCATAATCTTAGAATAAGGGGCTGCTCCTTCAAAACTGAGATGAGGAGAAACTTCTTCACTCAGAGGGTGGTAGGTCTGTGGAATTTGCTGCCCCAGGAAGCTGTGGAAGCTACAACATTAAATAAATTTAAAACAGAAATAGACAATTTCCTAGAAGTAAAGGGAATTAGGGGTTACAGGGAGCGGGCAGGAAATTGAACATGAATTTAGATTTGAGGTTAGGATTAGATCAGCCATGATCTTATTAAATGGCGGAGCAGGCTCGAAGGGCCGATTGGCCTACTCCTGCTCCTATTTCTTATGTTCTTATGTGAGCAGGATAGTCGCAGACTGCCGTCCCTACTGGTCTGGCCTATATGTGACTCCAGGCCCACAGCAATGTGGTTGATTTTTAATCGCCCTCTGAAACGGCCTAGCAAGACACTCAGTTGTACAATCTTGCTACAGAAAGTCACAATAAAAATAAAACTGGACAGACCACCCGGCATCGGACCACTAGATACCAGACATGACAAAGGCAAACCAAGCCCAGTCGACCCTGCAAAGTCCTCCTCACTAACATCTGGGGACTTGTCCCACAGACTGGTCAAGCAACAGCCTGACATCGCCATACTCAAAGAATCATACCTTTCAGCCAATGTCCCAGACTCTTCCATCACCATCCCTGGGTATGTCCTGTCCCAACAGCAGGACAGATCCACCAGATGTGGCAGTACAGTGATATACAGTCAGGAGGGAGTGGCCCTGGGAGTTCTTAACATTGACTCCAGATCTCATGGCATCAGGTCAAACATGGGCAAGGAAACCTCCTGCTGATTACCACCTACCGCCCTCCCTCAGCTGATGTACCAGTCCTCCTCCACGTTGAGCACCACTTGGAGGAAGCACTGAGGGTAGCAAGGGCACAGAATGTACTCTGGGTGGGGGACTTCAATGTCCATCACCAAGAGTGGCTCGGTAGCTTCCGCTGTTTAGCATGCATGTACCCCTGTGTTGTAGCTTCACTAGTTTGGCACCTCATTTTTAGGGAAGCCTGGTGCTGCTCCTGACATACTCTTCTACACTCCTCATTGAACCAGGGTTGATCTCCTGGCTTGTTGGTAATGGTTGAGTGAGGAATATGCCGGGCCATGAGGTTACAGATTGTGGTGGAATACAATTCTGCTGCTGCTGACGGCCCACAGCGCCTCATGGATGCCCAGTTTTGAGCTGCTAGATCTGTTCTGAATCTATCCCATTTAGCACGGTGGTAGTGCCACACAACACATTGGATGGTATCCTCAGTGCGAAGACGGGACTTCATCTCCACGAGGACTGTGAGGTGATCACTCCTACCAATACTGTCATGGACAGATGCACCTGTGACTGGTAGATTGGTGAAGACGAGGTCAAGTGGGTTTTTCCCTCATGTTGGTTTGCTCACCACCTGCCGCAGGCCCAGTCTGGAAGCTATGTCCTTCAGGACTCGGCCAGCTCGGTCAGTAGTGGTGCTACCGAGCGGAATCAACATGCTATAGACAGAGCTAAGCGATTCCACAACCACTGGATCAGATCAAAGCTCTGCAGTCCTGCCACATCCAGTCGTGAATGGTGGTGGACAATTAAAGAACTAACGGGAGGAGGAGGCTCTGTAAACATCCCCATCCTCAATGATGGCGGAGTCCAGCACGTGAGTGCAAAAGACAAGGCTGAAGCGTTTGCAACCATCTTCAGCCAAAAGTGCCAAGTGGATGATCCATCTCAGCCTCCTCCCGATATCCCCACCATCACCGAAGCCAGTCTTCAGCCAATTTGATTCACTCCACGTGATATCAAGAAACAGCTGAGTGCACTGGATACAGCAAAGGCTATGGGCCCCGACAACATCCCAGCTGTCGTGCTGAAGACTTGTGCTCCAGAACTAGCTGCGCCTCCAGCCAAGCTGTTCCAGTACAGCTACAACACTGGCATCTACCCGACAAAGTAGAAAATTGCCCAGGTATGTCCTGTCCACAAAAAGCAGGACAAATCCAATCCGGCCAATTACTGCCGCATCAGTCTACTCTCAATCATCAGCAAAGTGATGGAAGGTGTCGTCGACAGTGCTATCAAGCGGCACTTACTCACCAATAACCTGCTCACCGATGCTCAGTTTGGGTTCCGCCAGGACCACTCGGCTCCAGACCTCATTACAGCCTTGGTCCAAACATGGATAAAAGAGCTGAATTCCAGAGGTGAGGTGAGAATGACTGCCCTTGACATCAAGGCAGCATTTGACCGAGTGTGGCACCAAGGAGCCCAAGTAAAATTGAAGTCAATGGGAATCAGGGGGAAAACTCTGCATTGGCTGGAGTCATACTTAGCATAAAGAAAGATGGTAGTGG
Organism: Heptranchias perlo; assembly: GCF_035084215.1. NCBI lineage: Eukaryota > Metazoa > Chordata > Chondrichthyes > Hexanchiformes > Hexanchidae > Heptranchias > Heptranchias perlo. The sequence goes on along the minus strand of NC_090325.1, from coordinate 2,433,409 downwards.
TTGCTGGAGGCCAATCATCTCAGCCCTAGGACATTGCTGCAGGAGTTCCTCAGGGCAGTGTCCTCGGCCCAACCATCTTCAGCTGCTTCATCAATGACTTTCCCTCCATCATAAGGTCAGAAATGGGGATGTTCGCTGATGATTGTACAGTGTTCAGTTCCATTAGCAACCCCTCAGATAATGAAGTAGTCCGTGCCCACATGTAGCAAGACCTGGACAACATCCAGACTTGGGCTGCCAAGTGGCAGGTAACATTCACGCCAGACAAGTGCCAGGCAATGACCATCTCCAACAAAAGAGAATCCAACCACCTCCCCTTGACATTCAATGGCATTACCATCGCCGAATCCCCCACCATCAACATCCTAGGGGTCACCATTGACCAGAAACTTAACTGGACCAACCACATAAATACTGTGGCTACAAGAGCAGGTCAGAGGCTGGGTATTCTGCGGTGAGTGACTCACCTCCTGACTCCCCAAAGCCTTTCCACCATCTACAAGGCACAAGTCAGGAGTGTGATGGAATACTCTCCACTTGCCTGGATGAGTGCAGCTCCAACAACACTCAAGCAGCTCGACACCATCCAGGACAAATCAGCCCGCTTGATTGGCGACCCATCCAGCACCCTAAACATTCACTCCCTTCACCACCGGCTCACTGTGGCTGCAGTGTGTACCATCCACAGGATGCACTGCAGCAACTCGCCAAGGCTTCTTCGACAGCACCTCCCAAACCTGCGACCTCTACCACCTAGAAGGGCAAGGGCAGCAGGCACATGGGAACAACACCACTTGCACGTTCCCCTCCAAGTCACACACCATCCCGACTTGGAAATATATCGCCGTTCCTTCATCATTGCTGGGTCAAAATCCTGGAACTCCCTACCTAACAGCACTGTGGGAGAACCTTCACCACACGGACTGCAGCGATTCAAGAAGGCGGCTCATCACCACCTTCTCAAGGGTAATTAGGAATGGGCAATAAATGCTGGCATTGCCAATGACGTCCACATCCCATGAATGAATAAACTTCAGTAGGACATAGACAGACTGGTGAAATGGGCAGGCAGATGGTCGATGCAATTTAATGCGGTTAAGTGTGAAGTGATGCATTTTGGGAGGAACAATATGGAGAGGCAGTATAAGCACATAAGTAATAGGAGCAAGAGTAGGCCCTACGGCCCCTCGAGCCTGCTCCGCCATTCAATAAGATCACGGCTGATCTTCGACCTCAACTTCACTTTCCCCTCCGATCCCCAAATCCCTCGATTCCCCGAGAGTCCAAAAATCTATCGATCGCAGTCTTGAATATATTCAATGACTGAGCATCCACAATCCTCTGGGTTAGAGAATTCCAAAGATTCTCAACCATCTGAGTGAAGAAAATTTTCCTCATCTTTGTCTTAAATGGCTGACCCCTTATCCTGAGACTATGATCTCTAGTTCTAGACTCTCCAGCCAGGGGAAACAACCTCTCAGCACCTACCCTGTCAAGCCCTCTAAGAAGTTTATATGTTTCAATCAGATCACCTCTCATTCTTCTGAACTCCAGAGAGTATCGGCCCATTCTGCTCAATCTCTCCTCACTGGACAACCCTCTCATCCCAGGAATTAATCTAGTGAACCTTTGTTGCACCCCCTCTAAGGCATGTATATCCTTCCTCAGATAAGGAGATCAAAACCATACACAGTACTCCAGGTGTGGTCTCACCAGGGCCCTATGTAATTGCAGCAAGACCTCCTTACTCTTATACTCCAACCCTTTTGGAATAAAGGCTAACGTATCATTTGCCTTCCTAATTGTACCTGTATGTTAACTTTCTTAGTCTCTCACCTTTTAAAAAATATTCTGTTTTTCTATTCTTCTGACCAAAGTGAATAACCTCACATTTCCCCACATTATACTCCATCTGCCACCTTCTCACCCACTCACTTAACCTGTCTATATTCCTTTGCAGACTCTTTGTGTCCTCCTCACAGCTTACTTTCCCACCTAGCTTTGTATCGTCAGCAAACTCTGTCCCTTCATCTAAGTCATTAATATAGATTGTAAATAGCTGAGGCCCAAGCACTGATCTTTGCGGCACCCCACTAGTTACAGCCTGCCAACCTGAAAATGACCCGTTTATTCCTACTCTCTGTTTTCCGTCTGTTAGCCAATCCTCGATCCATGCTAATATGTTCCCCCCAATCCCATGAGCCCTAATCTCATGTAACAACCTCTTGTCTGCCACCATATCGAATGACTTTTGAAAATCCAAATATACTACATCCACTGGTTCCCCCTTATCTGCACTGCTAGTTATACCCTCAAAAAATTCTAATAGACTTGTCAAATACCATTTCCCTTTCATACAACCGTTTTGACTCTGCCTAATCATATTATGATTTTCTAAGTGCCCTGTTCGTACCTCCTTAATAATAGGTTAAATAATCTAAATGGTACTATTTTGAGCGAGGGTGCAAGAGCAGAGGGACCTGGAGATGCATATTCATAAATCTTTGAAGTTGGCAGGGCAAGTTGATTAGGCGGTTAAGAAAATGTGTGGTATATTTGGCTTAGTAAATAGTGACATTGAGTACGAAAACAAGGAAGTCATGCTAAACCATTACAAATCACTGGTTAGGCCTTAGCGGGAGTGTATTGTGTACAATTCTGGGCACCACACTTTAGGAAGGATTTCAAGGCTTTGGAGCGGGTGCAGATGTGGTTTCCCAGAATGATACCAGGGATGAGAGACTTTGGTTATGTGGAGAGATTGGAGAAGCTGGGATTGTTCTCCTTCGAGCAGAGAAGGTTAAGGGGAGACTAATAGAAGTATTCAAAACAATGAGGGGTTCTGACAGATCATATGGAGAGAAACTGTTTCCTCTGTTAAGTGGGTCGGTAACCAGAGGTCATAGATTTAAAATAATTGGCAAAAGAACTAGAGGGGAAATGAGGAGAAATGTTTTCATACAGAGAGTTGTTAAGATCTGGAATGTGCTTGCTGAAAGGGTGGAGGAAGCAGATTCCATGGGAACTTTCAAAGGGCAATTGGACATGTACTTGAAGAGGCCTAATTTGCAGGGGTATGGGGAAAAAGCTGCAGTGTGGGACTGCTCTTTCAACGAGCTGGCACAGGCACGAGGGGCTGAATGGCCTCCTTCTGTGCTGTAATATTCTATAATTCTATCTCTCTGGGCCCATCAGTTTCAGGTAAATACAATCACCTGAGTTCCTAACACCTCTCCCTTCTGCAGTACTACAGACAATTTAAAATTCGCATCGCTCTGATTGGAGTCGAGGTGTGGACTCGAAATCAAATCACAGTGGACAGGAATGCACAGGGAACCTTGAGGCGGTTCCTCCAGTGGAGGAAGAGTAATCTTCTACCGCGACTATACAATGACAACGCCCATCTCATCCTGTGAGTACATGACACCCAATTCTCTCAAATCAAAATTAACCCTGGGGCAGGAGACAGACAATGGGGCAGAAATCACTCAGAGCAGTGAACCAACATTCCTCACCGCTCCGCAGATTTATACTAACCCACCAACTTACCGAGGGTTTTTTGTCGACCACTTTCTCGAATGGGAATAGGTGAAGAGCCCAGCGTCAGTTCGAGCGAGAGGACTGATCTCTCTCCTCCACCAATCAGATTGCAGCATTTTTGACACTCTGCATTCACTGTCTCTGCAGGCTTAAAACCAGGATGAGAAAGGTGCAACATTAACATCTTTGTAAAAACCGTTATAGACAGCGAAAAAAAGAGAGGGTAATAAATAACTGAATTAAATAAAAGAGACAGAAGGGACAAGTAAACAAAAAATTTAATTTTTAAAAGAAAAGTTTTTAAATGACCAAGAACTATTAAAATAAGCAGTAATGAGATTCCACGTTTTTAAAAGTTAATTTTTAGTTGTTTGGCAGTCATTAAGACTAAGCGCGTTGTTAAAACTTAGTTTGGACCTGGTATTTTTAAGCGTATCTGTTTTGTCATGTAATTCGTTACTTTCCAGCTGGGCAGATAAGCGAGTTTGCATTTTTTCAATGATTTCTCTGATTGCAGCGTGCGATGTCTTTTTAATTCGAAGCTGTCGTATAGCCGGCGAACCAGGAGGAGCAAGTTCTGGATTTCTGTGTTTCACTGAGCATGTGCAAACGCCGGAACTTGCTCCTCCATTTCACTATTAACAACGGAGAGCACTGTTCAGCTCTCCATTATTTTGCACGCAATTTCTGCCCCATCGTGTTCCTGAAACATCTCTCCCATTGCAAATCAGGCAGCCCGACCACCTCCCGCACAATTACCGGCACCACTGTATAAAACGGGGAAGAATCCTTTGCTTGGATTTTTCACTGCACGACTCTGGAATTCTCTTTGCCAAAAGAGATATGTCGCAGAACTAACCCCCCATCGCCCACACACTTTTCAGGTGGTGGAAGCGAGCGCAAGGAGGGAGCAGCTGTTCCCCAGAATCTGCGAGAGCTTCCCCTAGGCATTGACGAAACAGGCCTGAACAGAGGTGACTGATAGGGTCACTGTCACCAGCACCACCCCCATGATGACCTGAGCTCAGTATGGAAAGAGGTTCAATGACCTCAAGGGTAAGCGCAGCTCTTCACCCCTCCACCCCTCTCAACAGCACCTCACAACACTCCTCACCCCTCCCCTCCATCACATCCTTCAACAGAAATCACAGGGGCAAACTGCATCACCTCCCTTTCTCAATCCAACCACACTCACCTCTTCCTTTTCTCTCTTCACACCACACACTATCACATTCTCTTCTCACACACTGCCACTTGAACAACCAGCATTCACACCCTTAGATAGTTAGATAGTGAACCAGAGGGGTCTGCACATGGTGGGTAACAGCAGGTACTGGTGGGCAGGGACAGCCCAGGAGGCAGCTCGCTGGAGGGCGAGGTTCTCTACTAGCTCTGCTGAGGAGAACAGAGATGTGGACTTCAGGGGCCCAGCCATGAAAAGAAAACTGCTGGCTTCTTGCAAGCAGTTATACCAGGCATTGGAAAAGCTTGCCAAGGCGTTCCAGCACTATGCCTGAAAGTTTGGAAGAGTCCGCTTCCAGCCTGTGTGGTGCCATCTCACATGGCATCAGTAGTCTGCAGTCGACCCTAAGGGTGTGGCCATCTCCAGGGACACTGCATCCGGGCCTTGATAAAGGGAGTCAATGTTACCAGTCTTTGCAGCTCCGGTGGAAGCTCAAAAGGCTGCCATACACACTCTGGACTCCACATTGGAGAGACAGGTGTCCAACTGGGACAGATTGATGGACCGAGTCGATGGGGGCTTTCAAGGAGTCACTTATCTGTCGCAGTCTGCACTCCCCACAGAGCAGTGGAAGTGATGAGCCCTAGTCCTATGGGAGTGCCAGTGACCCTATGAGAGCAGTTCGTGTTTCCCTCTCCCACGATGTTAGCACGTCTGCTCCTTCGCCAATCCCCGCCATGGTGCCAGGAAGTCAGCTGGGCTAGATTGCCCTGACAGCAGTTGAGGTGCAGCAGGCTGTAGCTGGGTCCTCACAGGCCTGAGGACCCAGGAGTCACCAGCGATGAGCATCTCCAGGGTCCCAGCATGCGCAGCTGCCCCTTCCATCAGCTTTACTGAGGTCACTGGGGGAGCACCTCCTCGGAGTAGTAGAGTTAGGAAACCTTATTAGAAAGGCACTACGGATTGACAGTTGGGTGGGAAATTAATTGAAGGCAAATATTGTGTTTGCCATTAAATGAATCACCATTATCACATTTGGCTCTTCAGTCTGTGGTGTGGTTTTACAGCAGCTTCTGATTCTGCATTGTCAGTTTATCATTGCTATCGAAGTTGTCCAAATGGTTTCCATGTTCTTTCATGCAGGATGAAGGGAGTGGGGAAGGATGTAACAAGAACTGTTAATGCAAAGAAGCTCTGTGTAACTTTTGTGGACAGGGGAATGAGCAGGTCACCAGAATTGGTGCGCAATTGGCTGACCACCCCCCCCCCCCAACTCTTGCTGCAAGGCAGCTCCATGGCCCGGCTCTGTACCAATTCCATGGTGCCTCAGAGGTGGAAGTGATGAGCCCCAGCCCCACGGGAGTGCCAGTGACACTATGAGAGCAGTATGTATTGCCCTCTCCTAACGCAGAGAAAGTGGAGGTGGTTCAGCGTTCTTTATAAAAATTGCCTGTTTATTCCCTCCACGAGAGATTGAGTCGGTCATCCTTTGATTCTAACATGTTCTTCTTCATTAATATTGATTTCTTTTTTGCAGAGGTGGCATTTTTACAGGTGGCACTGCAGGTAAGGCACCACTTGGCTCCATATGTTCACCGGACCTGTCTGGAGGAGTAAACTTGGTGAGCACCCATTCTTCCTTCTATTACCCCACTCCTCTTGGGCTCTGGCCTCGCTCAGGTGAAATGGCCAGAGCCTCAGACCACTGATGATCTCAATGCTAACACTGACCAGTAAGTTTGATGGGAGGATGTCTCCACTCTGAAGGAAATAAGGATGTTTGTGTCATTATTTCATGCAGCGTTTTAACACAGCTGCAGTTTAAATGCAAGTTGGCCTCACTCACTGAACTTCAAGGTGGTGAGTGCGATATATGTTGTGTATGGGAATCAGGCCAGGTTGGCTCATCTGGATATAAGTTCAGCTAAAGGTACTCTTCTAGGAGAGATTCCAAATGTACAATATTGAAGTGTTACCAGGTTACATGGGCTCAGATGACGTGTGAGAAGTTGCTCACTGGCTTTCCATGTGGTAGCTTCTACATATGTTTTCTGTCACAGGCGATTGGCATCAGTGGCTGAGAAACTGCACACCTATAGGCCCAGGAAAGGCAAACCTGGTAGTGTCAACGAGAGAGACTGAGTGCAAGCGAGAGAGCGAGGGAGACCGAGTGGCTGATTTTCATCTCACTCTCGCCCCGTTTTTAGCCGTAAATGGAGCAATAGCGGTGAAAATGGAGAAACCGTCGAGCTGATGTACGGCTGTAGGCCCGCCCGCCCTGATTATCAGACGGATCTTGGTTCAGGAGTCAGCGTCCCTGCTTGAAACAGGCGCGGGCCTCGTTGCTTTACGCAAATGGGGGTCAAATGACGTTGTTGCGACCCACTTACATTTTCATCGCTACGTGCGTTGCTACCGCTATTTCCTCAACCTGTGGGTGAGCGAGAGACTGAACGTGTGAGTGGGACGGAAGGCCTGATTGTAACCCTGTCCACCTTGCGGGAACAGAGCAGGCAGTTGGTTGAAATGGCCGGGCGCTTCCCACTGTGATCCCGACACGTTTGCACCGCCACCATTTTAACTGCCAGGTTTGCGGCGGCGGCAGGAATCGCCTGGCATGGGCAGACAGCATCTTCTTAGATTTTAAATGTCAGGGTCCGATGATGTAATTTGAAGTGCTCCTTGGGGCCTCACTGGAAAACCTTGGGCTTCTCCTGCCCCAGGCTTCTCTCCCCCTCCCACCACTGTGATCCTATCCCCTCCATCACCACTTACCTTATTACAATTCCCTCGACCGAAATCCCATTCCCACTGGCCCGCTGACCTCCTCGCCATTCCCAGCAGGTTCGGCCAAGTTTCTTTCCTAGAAGATGGTAATGAGGTCCAGGAGTTCAAATGCCGGTGCTCTATTGGTCTCTTCCCGCTCGCCCAGGCCCCTGCATGCTGCACCCATGCCCAAAGTTAAAATCAGGGCTCGAGTCTAAAAGAGGGAGACTCTGAACAAGACTGAATATCGACGAGTGTGAGTGAGACTGTGAACAAGACTGAACATCGAGTGTGAGTGAGACTCTGAACAAGACTGAATATCGACGAGTGTGAGTGAGACTGTGAACAAGACTGAACATCGAGTGTGAGTGAGACTCTGAACAAGACTGAATATCGACGAGTGTGAGTGAGACTGTGAACAAGACTGAATGTCAGCGAGTGTGAGTGAGACTGTGAACAAGACTGAATGTCAGCGAGTGTGAGTGAGACTGTGAACAAGACTGAACATCGACGAGTGTGAGTGAGACTGTGAACAAGACTGAATGTCAGCGAGTGTGAGTGAGACTGTGAACAAGACTGAATGTCAGCGAGTGTGAGTGAGACTGTGTATAAGACTGAACATCGAGTGTGAGTGAGACTGTGAACAAGACTGAATGTCAGCGAGTGTGAGTGAGACTGTGAACAAGACTGAACATCGAGTGTGAGTGAGACTGTGAACAAGACTGAATGTCAGCGAGTGTGAGTGAGACTGTGAACAAGACTGAACATCGAGTGTGAGTGAGACTGTGAACAAGACTGAATGTCAGCGAGTGTGAGTGAGACTGTGAACAAGACTGAACATCGAGTGTGAGTGAGACTGTGAACAAGACTGAATGTCAGCGAGTGTGAGTGAGACTGTGAACAAGACTGAATGTCAGCGAGTGTGAGTGAGACTGTGAACAAGACTGAACATCGACGAGTGTGAGTGAGACTGTGAATAAGACTGAACGTCGAGTGTGAGTGAGACTGTGAACAAGACTGAACATCGACGAGTGTGAGTGAGACTGTGAATAAGACTGAACGTCGAGTGTGAGTGAGACTGTGAACAAGACTGAACATCGACGAGTGTGAGTGAGACTGTGAATAAGACTGAACGTCGAGTGTGAGTGAGACTGTGAACAAGACTGAATGTCAGCGAGTGTGAGTGAGACTGTGAACAAGACTGAACATCGAGTGTGAGTGAGACTGTGAACAAGACTGAATGTCAGCGAGTGTGAGTGAGACTGTGAACAAGACTGAACATCGAGTGTGAGTGAGACTGTGAACAAGACTGAATGTCAGCGAGTGTGAGTGAGACTGTGAACAAGACTGAATGTCAGCGAGTGTGAGTGAGACTGTGAACAAGACTGAACATCGACGAGTGTGAGTGAGACTGTGAATAAGACTGAACGTCGAGTGTGAGTGAGACTGTGAACAAGACTGAACATCGACGAGTGTGAGTGAGACTGTGAATAAGACTGAACGTCGAGTGTGAGTGAGACTGTGAACAAGACTGAACATCGACGAGTGTGAGTGAGACTGTGAACAAGACTGAACATCAACGAGTGTGAGTGAGACTGTGTATAAGACTGAACGTCGAGTGTGAGTGAGACTGTGAACAAGACTGAATGTCAGCGAGTGTGAGTGAGACTGTGAACAAGACTGAACATCGAGTGTGAGTGAGACTGTGTATAAGACTGAACGTCGAGTGTGAGTGAGACTGTGAACAAGACTGAATGTCAGCGAGTGTGAGTGAGACTGTGAACAAGACTGAACATCGAGTGTGAGTGAGACTGTGAACAAGACTGAATGTCAGCGAGTATGAGTGAGACTGTGAGCAAGACTGAACGTCGGCGAGTGTGAGTGAGACTGTGAACAAGACTGAACGTCGGCGAGTGTGAGTGAGACTGTGAACAAGACTGAATGTCAGCGAGTGTTAGTGAGACTGTGAACAAGACTGAACGTTGACGAGTGTGAGTGAGACTGTGAACAAGACTGAATGTCAGCGAGTGTGAGTGAGACTGTGAACAAGACTGAACGTTGGCGAGTGAGTGAGACTGTGAATAAGACTGAACGTCGAGTGTGAGTGAGACTGTGAACAAGACTGAACATCGACGAGTGTGAGTGAGACTGTGAATAAGACTGAACGTCGAGTGTGAGTGAGACTGTGAACAAGACTGAATGTCAGCGAGTGTGAGTGAGACTGTGAACAAGACTGAACATCGAGTGTGAGTGAGACTGTGAACAAGACTGAATGTCAGCGAGTGTGAGTGAGACTGTGAACAAGACTGAACATCGAGTGTGAGTGAGACTGTGAACAAGACTGAATGTCAGCGAGTGTGAGTGAGACTGTGAACAAGACTGAATGTCAGCGAGTGTGAGTGAGACTGTGAACAAGACTGAACATCGACGAGTGTGAGTGAGACTGTGAATAAGACTGAACGTCGAGTGTGAGTGAGACTGTGAACAAGACTGAACATCGACGAGTGTGAGTGAGACTGTGAACAAGACTGAATGTCAGCGAGTGAGTGAGACTGTGAACAAGACTGAACGTTGACGAGTGTGAGTGAGACTGTGAACAAGACTGAACATTGGCAAGTGTGAGTGAGACTGTGAACAAGACTCAATGTCAGCGAGTGTGAGTGAGATCGTGGGGTGAATCCTCTCCAGCTTGCTCCTGCTCTAGCTGTCAGCCGCTAAAGCTCCGCTGAAGTTACAGCTGTGGAGTGAGCGAAGACCCCAGAGAAACTGACCCCCTGTGAGAAACAGAGGGTCAGATTATGGGGGAATTTTAAATCCAGTTAAAATGGAGCAGGTGAAATACCTGGCCAGTTCCCACTTGGCTGGCATTTTTACACCTGAGTCAAGTGGGAGCCTCTTACATTTACGTGAATCGGGGTCCTGTTACACCAGTAGGGCACAACTCCATGTTGACTCGGAAGGAAGCGGGGGGCCAGCAGCAACAACCTGGTCGGAGCAGCGAAGAGTCCCTGTAAATTGAGTTTAAAACTTCCCTTTGTGGAGCCAGGAGGAGCAGGAGTGTCTCCTGTCCGGACTTCCCCCGATCACAAACCGCTGACAGCCCCAGAACCCCCTACTGCCCCCCCACCCATCCCCACACTTACCTTGGGCCCAACATGCCACTGCTTGCCGCCTACGGTCAGGATGTTGGTCAGCAGCATTTTAATGAGGTCCAGCTGTTAGGGATGGGCAATAAATGCTGGCCTTGCCAGCGACATCCACATCCCATGAACGAATTTTTTTAAATGGCTGCCGTTCCTGGATGGGCCTGCGGCTCGCGAGGCCACTTTCCTGCCCGGGAGTTAAAATTCCCCCTCCATGACTGCAAACGCATGTGATTATGTAGGTGAGAGTGTATGAATGTGAAAAGGCTGCCTGACTGAGTTTAAGGCAGTACGAAGGTTTTGTGTGAGTGTTAACCAATCAGTGCATTGCCTTATTAGTGGTGTTAGAGGATGATATTGGAACATGTTCACAAAATGTTCCTTCTGTTCCCTCTTAGGACTCCCGGTCGAGCGTTTTGGGTGTTGCTGCTACGCTCGCCCATGAGATGGGACACAATCTGGGAGTCTCACATGACACTGATTCACGGAATTGTAACTGTGCAGACCGGAAAGCCGGCTGCATCATGGAAGAAGCACAGGGGTGAGAAACACATTCAAACAGTATGGCTGGTATTGGTAGATCTCATTCCCACTGCGTCATCTAAAGCTTGGAGTAAAGCCTCCCTACCCACTAACACAGGGCTGATGGGATAATCTGTATTCCTGAAGGGACATTGCGGCTTAAATTGGATTAGGCCCGACACCGGGCGCGGGCACCGCGATCTGCGACTAACCTGTGCCCGGTGGTTACTGCGCAGTCAGGACGAGAAATTCGTCCAGCCTCAGTACTCACCTGAAAGCAGCGTTCCAAATCAGCTTTGCTATGAGGATTCAAGGACATTCACACTTCTTACCACCACTCTGACAGCCTGCCAAAATCTCTTAAAGGTAGCCAGTACATGAAATTTGCTAAAAATAACAGTCTGCTGTCTGCACAGAGTCTGAACGGAGATCAGACATCGCACACGTAAAACACAGATGCAGGTCCCATCCCTATGTTTATAAACTGTTGAGTTATATTAAAACATCAAAGAAAGGCTGCACACCACTGAATCCAACACCCTCCAATCTGCATGCCAGACCTCACCAATCTGCCGACCTGGGTTTGTACCAGGCCTGCGAGAGTGCGTGCACCACCATTCTCTGCTGATGCACTAGAGGCCGAGGTGCAAGAGGTGGACAGAAGGATGGGCATCCTATTTCTGTGGGGGGGGGGGCAAGAGGCCCTCCAGACATATGCCCAAAAGGCAGTGGGAGGCACTGGGGGACGAAGTCAATGCCAGGCGCACAGCACCATGAACATTGATGCAGTGCAGGAAGAAGTTCAATGCTTTGACATGAGTGGTCAAGATGAGTGAGGTCAACTGTCAAGTGGCGTCTCCCACCAACTGCACCACACACCACACCCCCATCACCCACATACCAATAAACTCTTTCCATCAGTACTCAACTCTTCCAATCAAATGCCTCCCCTCACCCTTATACATTGTCATTGTTGTAATGCTGCCCACCCACAACTCACAGGCCACACACACTGGCAGCTATTCAATCATGACAGGCACATCACCCAGACACACGTCCCGTTTTCTTGCAGGAGAAGGTGGCGCATATCAGGAGGCAGCAAGTGGCAGTGGCATTTAGCCCCTCGAGCCTGTTCTACCATTCAATAAGATCATGGTTGATCTGTGACCTAACTCCCTTTACCCGCCTTAGCCCCATATCCCTTAATACCCTTGGTTCACAGAAATCTATCAATCTCAGATTTAAAATTCACAATTGAGCTAGCATCAACTGCCATCTGCAAAAGAAGGTTCCAAACTTCTCCCACCCTTTGGATGGAGAGTCATTTCCTAACTTCACTCCTGCATGTCCTGGCTCTAAATGTTAGGCTATGTTCCCTCGTCATAGACCTCCATAAACAGTTACAAATGCATCAGCAGCCAGAAGCAATGATCCAGCAACTAACCTGTAAATCCTGCACGGTCCCTTTAAATAGCGCTGGTAGGGGGTCCTCCAGGCACTCTACGACACGTTCAGATGGTCGTGGTTAAGACGTGCGTTGAGTGGTGCTTTAATCCCAAAATGATGTCTATCACTTTAAATCAGCATTGCACAACTGATCGAATGCATTTTCTCCTTACCTTACATGCTTCTGGCATTCATTATTTGCGCATGCGCTAAACCCTTTACCAAGATGGCGTCTGGCGCACGTCACGCTAGAAGCGTGCATGCGTGTCCAAGATGCCATCTTGGATGTTCGGAAGGCCGCATTGCACCGAAACGATGGGCGCTAGCCGGCCCAATTTCTATCCCACAGTCTGTGGGTGTAATTTAATTCAGCATGTTACCTTACATAGGAACATAAGAACAGGAGTATGCCTTTCAGCCCCTCGAGCCTGTTCCGCCATTCAATGAGATCATGGTTGATCTGTATCCTAACTCCACCTATACACCCGCCTTGGCTCCATAACCCTAATACCCTTGACTAGCAAAAATCTTTCCTGAATGGCCTGCCTCTGATTTTAAGGTTATGTCCCCTTGTTTTAGACTCCCCCACCAGCAGAAAAAGTTTCTCTCTGTCTACCCTATCAATTCCTTTCAAAATCCTAAAAACCTCAATCAAGTCTTGTATATTCCAAGGAATACAAGCCTAGTTTATGTAATTTCTCCTCATAATCTAACCCTTGGAGCCCTGGTAACACTCTTTAGTCATTAGATGTATTCAAGAAGGAGATAGATATATTTCTTAATGCTAAAGGGATCAAGGGATATGGGGAAAAAGCAGGAACAGGGTACTGAGTTAGACGATCAGCCATGATCATTTTGAATGGCGGAGCAGGCCCGAAGGGCGAATGGCCTACTCTTGCTCCTATTTTCTATGTTTCTAAGTTTCTATTCTGGTTAATCTGCTCTGCACTCCTTCCGAGGCCATTATATCCTTTCTAAGGTGCCCAGAACTGTACACAGTACTCCAGATGTGGTCTAACCAGGGCTTTGTACAGTTTTAGCAAAGCTTCCTCCCCTTTATATTCTAGCTCTCTAGTTATAAAGGCTAACATTCCATTAGCCTTTTTGATTATTTTTTTGTCCCTGTACTACATTTTAGTGATCTGTGTACGAGGACCCCTAAATCTCTTCGGACCTCAACTGTTCCTAGCTTTTCAACATTTAGAAAATATTCAGATCGATCCTTTTTTGGTCCAAAATGGAGGACCTCACTCTTATCTGCGTTGAAATCCATCTGCCACAGTTTTTCCCCACTCACTTAATCAATGTCTCTTTGTAATTTTATGCTCCTGTCTACACTACTTACTATGCCACCAATCTTTGTGTCATTGACAAACTTGGATATATGGCTCTCTATTGTGTTATCTAAGTCATTAATAAATATAGTGAATAGTTGACCAGCACAGGTCCTTGTGGGGCACCACTAGTCATTTCCTTCCAATTCGAGTACATACTCATTATCCCTACTCTCTGTCTTCTACAACCTAACCAATCTCCTAACCAGGTCAATAATTTGCCTTCAATTCCATGAGTCTAATTTTAGCTAACAGTCTCTTATGTGGAACCTTATCGAATGTCTTCTGGAAGTCCATTTAAACTACATCCACAGACATTCCCCTATCTACTACTTTAGTTACTTCCTCAAAAAATTCAATTAGGTTTTGGAACCAAGGCGGGTAGATGGAGCTGAGATACAGATCAGCCATGATCACATTGAATGGTGGAACAGTCTCGAGGGGCTGAATTGCCTACTTCTGTTCCTATGTTTCTCTCTGCTTTCCTGTTTCTTTCCTTCTTCCCTTTGACACTCTTGTGCATCCTTATCTTCAGTTTCTCAATACCAACAATGTTCAGCAGCTGTACCCGAGAGGACTTGAGGTCAAGCCTGCTCCAAGGTACTGGGATGTGTCTCTTCAACCTGCCAAGACTGGACATGCTGGTCGGGGGCCCCGTGTGTGGCAATATGTACGTGGAGACAGATGAGGAGTGTGACTGCGGCAAGCCTGAGGTAGGGAGGAGCCAGATGAGTCTGGTAATGTGGAAGAGCTCAATGTGGGGGGCCTACAGATGACATCTTTAGAGCTGATGCAAAGCCTGAATGTCGTGGTAGACTATAAACTTGTATTTTTATTTGCTAAAGAACAGAGGCTGCGTGTAAGTGTAGGATTGGTTCAAATCCTAACTGGGATAATTTGGTTTAGTTCGGACAGGCCATTTTTCTTTTACCAACACAAGCTTTCAAGTGACAGTTTGTGTGATTTTAGTGCTTGAAAACTTAGTGTGTCCATATAACATTCTTTGACCCTCTATTTTAATGGAGCTGCTACCTTACTTACAGTACCTTCCACAAGTCAGTGCCTCTTTTGAACAGTGGACCAAGGAACATTGTGTGAAAATATAGAGTAAAGCTCCCTCCACAAAGACTGCCAAGGTGGGTACATCACGGGTGACCGTGGTAAACGATCCCTCCTCATCCTTCTCGACCTGTCTGCAGTCTTTGACACGGTTGACCACACCATCCTCCTCCAAAATAAGAACATAAGAAATAGGAGCAGGAGTAGGCCTTCTGGCCCCTCGAGCCTGCTCCGCCTTTTAACAAGATCGTGGCTGATCTTCAACCTCAATGCCATTTTCCTGCAACATCCCCATATCCCTTGATGCCTTTAGTATCTGGAAACCTATCGATCTCGTTTTGAATGTTCTCAATGACTGAGCCTCCACAGCCCTCTGGGGTAGAAAATTCCAAAGATTCACCACCCTCTGAGTGAAGAAATTTCTCTTCATCTCAGTCCTAAATGGCCTACCCCTTATTCTGAGACTATGATCCCTGGTTCTAGACTCCCCAGCCAGGGGAAACGTCCTCCCTGCATCTACCCTGTCGAGCCCTGTAAGAATTTTTAATGAGAGATCACCTGTCATTCTTCTAAACCCCAGAGAATTTAGGGATGGGCAATAAGTGCTGGCCTTGCCAGCAACGCCCACATCCCATGAACGAATAAAAAAAACATACAGGCCTATTTTACCCAATCTCTCCTCATACGACAATCCCGCCATCCCAGGAATCCGTCTGGTGAACCTTCGTTGCACTCCCTCTATGGCAAGTATATCCCTTCTTAGGTCAGGAGACCAAAATTGTACACCAAGGCCCTATAAAATTGCAGTAAGACATCTTTACTCCTGTACTCAAATCCTCTTGTAATAAAGGCTAACATACCATTTGCCTTCCTAATTGCTTGCTGCACCTGCATCTTAGCTTTTAGTGAATCATGTACAAGGACATCCAGGTACCTTTGAACATCAACATTTCCCAATCTCTCACCATTTAAAAAATACTCTGCATTTCTGTTTTTCCTACCAAAGTGGATAACTTCACATTTTTCCACATTATATTCCATCTGCCATGTTCTTGTCCACTCACTTGGCCTGTCGATATCCCCTTGAAGCCTCTTTGCATCCTCCTCACAACTCACATTCCCACCTAGTTTTGTGTCATCAACAAACTTGGAAATATTACATTTGGTCTCTCATCCAAATCATTGATATAGATTGTGAATAGCTGGGGCCCAAGCACCGATCCCTGCGGTGCCCCACTAGTCACATTCTGCCAACCTGAGAAAGACCTGATTATTCCTACTCTCTGTTTTCTGTTCGTTAACCAAGTCTCAATCCATGTCAATATATATATTCCATGTGCTCCAACTTTGTTCACCAACCTGCAAACACGTCAGGATCCACATGTATGCTGAGGACACCCAGCTCTACCTCACCACCAGCGTTCTCGACCCCTCCACTGCCTGTCATTTGTCACGCTGCTGGTCCGACATCGAGTATTGGATGAGCAGAAATTTTCTCCAACTAAGAACGAAGCCATTGTCTTCGGTCCCTGCCACAAACTCCGTTCCCTAGCCACCAACTCCATCTCTCTCCCTGGCCACTGTCTGAGGCTGAACCAAACCGTTCACAACCTTGATGTCTTATTTCACCCTGAGATGAGCTTCCGACCACATATCCGCTCCATCACCAAGACCACCTACTTCCACCTCCATAATATCACCCATCTCCGCCCCTGCTCCAGCTCAGCTGCTGCTGAAACCCTCATCCAAGCCTTAGACTCGACTATTCCAATGCTCTCCAAGATGGCCTCCCACCTTGCATCTCTGTAAACTTGAGCTCATCCAAAACTCTGCTGCCCATATCCTAACTCGCACCAAGTCCCATTCGTCCATCACCCCTGTGCTCGCTGACCTACATTGGCTCCCGGCCCAGCAACACCTTGATTTTAAAATTCTCATCCTTGTTTTCAAATCCCTCCATGGCCTCACCCCTCCCAATCTCTGTAACCTTCACCAGCACTACAACCCTCCGAGATCTCTGCACTCCTCCAATCCTGGCCTCTTGCGCATCCCTGATTTTCAATGCTTCAACATTGGCGGCCTTGCCTTCAGCTGCCTAAGCCCTAGGTTCTGGAATTCCCTCCCTAAACCTCTCCACCTCTCTACCACTCTCTCCTCCTTTAAGACGCTCCGTAAAACCTACCTATTTGACCAAGGTTTTGGTCACCTTTTGGAGGAAAAAAGCAAAACAGACTAGGATGGTGTTGGAATGCATGTGTGTTAATACGAGGAGTGTTACAAATGAGATTGATGAGCTGCAGGCACAAGTTGCCACATGGGGTTTTGACATGTGGCTATAACGGAGACCTGGCTTAAACATGGACAGGAAACATTCCTGGCTACAATGTATTTAGGACGGATAGGGAAGAAAAAAAAGCAAGGTGGGGTGGGCTGGCAGTATTGATCAAGGTTAATATTACAGTTCTACAGAGGAACATTCCCTCAATTGGGGAAAGGCCAATTTTACTAAGCTCAGAAGTGATTTAGCAAAAGTGGACCGGAAACAGCTACTAGAAGGTAAATTAGTGTCAGAGCAGTGGGAGGCATTCAAGGGAGAGATAGTGAGAGCTCAGAACAAACATGTTCCCACAAAGAAAAAGGGTGGGACTGCCAAATCTAGAGCCCCCTGGATGACAAGGAGCATAGAGGGTAAGATACACCAAAAAAGGGAAACTTATGTCAGACACCAAGAGCTCAATACTGCAGAAAGCCTAGAGGAGTATAGAAAGTGCAGGGGTGAAATTAAAAAGGAAATTAGGAAAGCAAAGAGAGGGCCTGAAAAAAATACTGGCAAGTAAAATCAAAGAAAACCCAAAGATGTTTTATAAATACATAAAGAGCAAGAAAATAACTAAGGAAAGAGGTAACCTATGTGTGGAGGCAGAAGAAGTTGGTATGGTTCTGAATGAATACTTTGCATCTGCCTTCACAAAAGGGGACGATGCAGGTTTATAGTTGAGGAGGAGGAGTGTGAAATATTGGATGGGATAAACATAGTGAGAGAGGAAGTATTAAGGGGATTAACATCTTTTGAAAGTAGATAAATCACCAGACCCGAATGAAATGTATCCCAGGCTGTTAAGAGAAGCAAGGGAGGAAATAGCGGAGGCTCTGACCATCATTTTCCAATCCTCACTGGATACAGGTGTGATGCTGGAGGATTGGAGGACTGCTAACATTGTACCTTTGTTTAAAAAGGGAGAAAGGGATAGACCGAGTAATTCCCAGGCCAGTCAGTCTAACCTCGGTGGTGGGCGAATTATTGGAAATAATTCTGAGGGACAGTATAAATCATTATTTAGAAAGGGACGGGTTAATCATGGACAGTCAGCGAGAATTTGTCCAGGGAAGGTCATGTCTCACTAACTTGATTGTATTTTTTGAGGAGGTAACAAGGAGGGTCGATGAGGGTAACGCATTTGATGTAGTCTACGTGGATTTTAGCAAGGCTTTTGACAAGGTTCACATTGCACATTGGTCAAAGTACAAGCCCATGGGAGAGTGGCAAGTTGGATCCAAAATGGGTTCAGTGGCAGGAAGCAAAGGGTAATGGTCGACCGGTGTTTTTGCAACCGGAAGAATGTTTCCAGTGGGGTTCCGCAGGGCTTAGTGTTAGGTCCCTTGTTTTTTGTGGTTTATATTAATGATTTGGACTTGAATGTAGGGGGCATGATCAAGAAGTTTGCAAATGATACAAAAATTGGCTGTGTAGTTGCTAGTGAGGAAGAAAGCTGTAGACGACAGGAAGATATCAATGGACTGGTCAGGTGGGCAGAAAAGTGGCAAATGGAATTCAATCCGGAGAAATGTGAGGTAATACTTTTGGGGAGGGCAAACAAGGCAAGGGGATACACAATAAATGGGAGGATACTGAGAGGTGTAGAGGAAGTGAGGGACCTTGGAGTGCATGTCCACAGATCCCTGAAGGTAGCAGGACAGGTAGATAAAGTGGTTAAGAAGGCATATGGGATACTTTCCTTTATTAGCTGAGGCATAGAATAGAAGAGCAGGGAGGTTATGTTAGAACTGTATCAGAACTGTACTAGTTAGGCCGTAGCTTGAGTACTATGCACAGTTCTGGTCACCACATTACAGGAAAGATGTGACTGCACTAGAGAGGGTACAGAGGAGATTTATGAGGATGTTGCCAGAGCTGGAGAATTTTAGCTATGAGGAAAGATTGGACAAGCTGGGGTTGTTTTCATTAGAACAAAGGAGGCTGAGGGGAGATTTAATTGAGGTGTACAAAATTTCGAGGGGCTTAGATAGAACGGATAGGGAGGACCTATTTCCCTTAGCAGAGGGGTCAGTGACTAGGGGACATAGATTTAAACTAATTGGTAGAAGGATTAGAGGGGAGCTGAGGAGAATTTTTTTCACCCAGAGGGTAGTGAGGGTCTGGAACTCACTGCCTGAAAGGGTGGTAGAGGCAGAAACCCTTGACTCATTTAAAAAGTACCTAGATGAGCATCTGAAGTGCCGTAACCTACAGGGCCACGGACCAAGTGCTGGAAAGTGGGTTTATGCTGGATAGCTCCTTTTTTGTCCGGCACGGACACAATGGGCCGAATGGCCTCCTTTCTCTGATTCTATGATATACTAGAGGGTTCAAAGACGGAATCTATTTGGTTAGAGTTAAGGAACAGAAAAGGAGCTGTTACATTGCTTGGTGTTTACTATAGACCCCCAAATAGTGAAAAGGAGATAGAGGAGCAAATCTGTTGGCAAATTTCAGAGAAATGTAAAAGTAATAGAGCAGAATTAGTAGGGGATTTCAATTACCCGAATATAGACTGGGGGAAAAAACAGTGTAAAGGGCAAGGAGGGTGAATAATTCATAAAATGTGTACAGGAGAACTTTCTTAATCAGTATGTTTCTAGCCCAATGGGCAGGTAGGGAGTGTCTGTATCGTGATGCATAAGACATCACAATTATATGGGACAGGCCAGACTGGAGTTCCAGCCTACATACACTACCACATGTCCAAACCTTCACCACTCACATCTTACCCACATGAGTATTTTGCATCTGTCTTTACCAAGGAAGAAGATGCTGCCAGAGTATCAGTAAAGGAAGATGTAGTTGAGATACTGGATGAGCTAAAAATTGATAGAGGTACTAGAAAAGCTAGCTGTACTTAAAGTAGATAAGTCACCCGATCCGGATGGGATGCATCCTAGGTTGCTGAGGGGTACTGGCCATAATCTTCCAAACATCCTTAGATACGGGGGTGGTGCCAGAGGACTAGAGAATTGCAAATGTCACACCCTTTTTCAAAAAAGGGTGCAAGGATAAACCCAGCAACAATAGGCCAGTCAGTTTAACCTCGGTACTGGGGAAACTTTTTGAACCGATAATCCGGGACAAAATTAACAGTCACTTGAAAAAGTGTGGATTGATAAAGGAAAGCCAGCATGGATTTGTTAAAGTCAAATCGTGTATAACTAACCTGATACAGAGTTTTTTGATGAGGTAACAGAGAGGGTTGATGAGGGCAATGCGGTTGATTTGGTGCATATGGATTTCCAAAAGGCGTTTGATAAAGTGCCGCATAATAGGCTTGTCATCAAAGTTGAAGCCCATGGAATAAAAGGAGCAGTGGCAGCATGGATACGAAATTGGCTAAGTGACAGGAAACAGTGAGTAGTGGTGAACGGTTGTTTTTCGGACTGGAGGGAGGTGTACAGTGGTGTTCCACAGGGGTCAGTGCTGGGACCACTGCTTTTCTTGATATATATTAATGACTTGGACTTGGGTGTACAGGGCACAATTTCAAAATTTGCAGATAACACAAAACTTGGAAGGGTAGTGAATAGAAAGGAGGATAGTGATAGACTTCAAGAGGACAAAGACAGGCTGATGGCATGGGCGGACACGTGGCAGATGAAATTTAACGCAGAAAAGTGTGAAGTAATACATTTTGGTAGGAAGAATGTGGAGAGGCAATAAAAACTAAAGGGTACAATTCTAAAAGGGGTGCAGGAACAAAGAGATCTGTTGAAGGTGGCAGGGCAGGTTGAGAAGCAGGTTAAGAATGTGGGAATTCAGGGATCCTTCCTGTATCCCTGATTCCTTCACCTGCGGGAAGTGTGTCCAGCTGCAGCTATTGTTTGACCGCTTGACGGCTCTGGAGCTGCGGATGGACTCACTTTGGAGCATCCGCGATGCTGAGAAAGTCGTGGATAGCACGTTCAATGAGTTGGTCACACCGCAGATAAAAATTACTGAGGGAGATAGTGAATGGGTGACCAACAGACAGAGGAAGAGTAGGAAGGCAGTGCAGGGGTCCCCTGCGGTCATCTCCCTCCAAAACAGGTACACCGTTTTGGATACTGTTGGGGGAGATGGCTCACCAGGGGAAGGTGGCAGTGGCCAGGTTCATGGCACCGTGGCTGGCTCTGCTGCACAGGAGGGCAGGAAAAAGAGTGGCAGAGCTATAGTGATAGGGGACTCGATTGTAAGGGGAATAGACAGGCGTTTCTGCGGACGCAACCGAGACTCCAGGATGGTATGTTGCCTCCCTGGTGCAAGGGTCACGGATGTCTCGGAGCGGCTGCAGGACATTCTGGAGGGGGAGGGTGAACAGCCAGTTGTCGTGGTGCATATAGGCACCAACGATATAGGTAAAAAACAGGATGAGGTCCTACAAGCTGAATTTAGGGAGTTAGGAGTTAAACTAAAGAGTAGGACCTCAAAGGTAGTAATCTCAGGATTGCTACCAGTGCCACGGGCTAGTCAGAGTAGGAATGACAGGATAGCTAGGATGAATACGTGGCTTGAGAGATGGTGCAAGAGGGAGGGATTCAAATTCCTGGGCCATTGGAACCGGTTCTGGGGGAGGTGGGACCAGTACAAATTGGACGGTCTGCATCTGGGCAGGACTGGAACCAATGTCCTGAAGGGAGTGTTTGCTAGTGCTGTTGGGGAGGGTTTAAACTAATGTGGCAGGGGGATGGGAACTGATGCAGGAAGTCAGTGGGAAATAAAGTGGTGACAGAAACAAAAGGCAGTAAGGGAGAGTGTACAGAACATGACCGGACAGATGGTCTGAGAAAGCAGGGCAAAGACCAAGGGAAGTCTAGATTAAACTGCATTTATTTCAATGTAAGAAGTCTGATGGGCAAGGCAGATGAACTCAGGGCATGGATGGGTACATGGGACTGGGATGTTATAGCTATTACTGAAACATGGCTAAGGGAGGGGCAGGACTGGCAGCTCAATGTTCCAGGGTACAGATGCTATGGGAAAGATAGAGCAGGAGGTAAGAGAGGAGGGGGAGTTGCGTTCTTGATTAGGGAGAACATCATGGCAGTAGTGAGAGGGGATATATCCGAGGGTTCGCCCACTGAGTCTATATGGGTAGAACTGAAAAATAAGAAGGGAGAGATCACTTTGATAGGATTGTACTACAGACCCCCAAATAGTCAACGGGAAATTGAGGAGCATATATGGAAGGAGATTACAGACAGCTGCAAGAAAAATAGGGTGGTAATAGTAGGGGACTTTAACTTTCCCAACATTGACTGGGACAGCCATAGCATTAGGGGCTTGGATGGAGAGAAATTTGTTGAGTGTATTCAGGAGGAATTTCTCATTCAGTATGTGGATGGCCCGACTAGAGAGGGGGCAAAACTTGACCTCCTCTTGGGAAATAAGGAAGGGCAGGTGACAGAAGTGTTAGTGAGGGATCACTTTGGGACCAGTGATCATAATTCCATTAGTTTTAAGATAGCTATGGAGAAGGATAGGTCTGGCCCAAAAGTTAAAATTCTAAATTGGGGAAAGGCCAATTTTGATGGTATTAGACAGGAACTTTCAGAAGTTGATTGGGAGAGTCTGTTGGCAGGCAAAGGGACGTCTGGTAAGTGGGAGGCTTTCAAAAGTGTGTTAACCAGGGTTCAGGGTAAGCACATTCCTTATAAAGTGAAGGGCAAGGCTGGTAGAAGTAGGGAACCTTGGATGACTCGGGAGATTGAGGCCCTAGTCAAAAAGAAGAAGGAGACATATGACATGCATAGGCAGCTGGGATCAAGTGGATCCCTTGAAGAGTATAGAGATTGCCGGAGTAGAGTTAAGAGAGAAATCAGGAGGGCAAAAAGGGGACATGAGATTGCTTTGGCAGATAAGGCAAAGGAGAATCCAAAGAGCTTCTACAAATACATAAAGGGCAAAAGGGTAACAAGGGAGAGAGTAGGGCCTCTTAAGGATCAACAAGGTCATCTAAGTGCGGAACCACAAGAGATGGGTGAGATCCTGAATTAATATTTCACATCGGTATTTACGGTTGAGAAAGGCATGAATGTTAGGGAACTTGGGGAAATAAATAGTGATGTCTTGAGGAGTGTACATATTACAGAGAGGGAGGTGCTGGAAGTCTTAACGCGCATCAAGGTAGATAAATCTCCGGGACCTGATGAAATGTATCCCAGGACGTTATGGGAGGTTAGGGAGGAAATTGCGGGTCCCCTAGCAGAGATATTTGAATTATCCACCGCTACAGGTGAGGTGCCTGAAGATTGGAGGGTGGCAAATGTTGTGCCTTTGTTTAAGAAGGGCGGCAGGGAAAAGCCTGGGAACTACAGACCGGTGAGCCTGACATCTGTAGTGGGTAAGTTGTTAGAGGGTATTCTGAGGGACAGGATCTACAGGCATTTGGAGAGGCAGGGACTAATTAGGAACAGTCAGCATGGTTTTGTGAGAGGAAAATCATGTCTCACGAATTTGACTGAGTTTTTTGAAGGGGTAACCAAGAAGATAGATGAGGGCTGTGCAGTAGACGTGGTCTACATGGACTTCAGCAAAGCCTTTGACAAGGTACCGCATGGTAGGTTGTTACATAAGGTTAAATCTCATGGGATCCAAGGTGAGGTTGCCAATTGGATACAAAATTGGCTTGACGACAGAAGACAGAGGGTGGTTGTAGAGGGTTGTTTTTCAAACTGGATGCCTGTGTCCAGCGGTGTGCCTCAGGGATCGGTGCTGGGTCCGCTGTTATTTGTTATTTATATTAATGATTTGAATGAGAATTTAGGAGGCATGGTTAGTAAGTTTGCAGATGACACCAAGATTGGTGGCATTGTGGACAGTGAAGAAGGTTATCTAGGATTGCAACGGGATCTTGATAAATTGGGCCAGTGGGCCGATGAATGGCAGATGGAGTTTAATTTAGATAAATGTGAGGTGATGCATTTTGGTAGATCGAATCGGGCCAGGACCTACTCCGTTAATGGTAGGGCGTTGGGGAGAGTTATAGAACAAAGAGATCTAGGAGTACAGGTTCATAGCTCCTTGAAAGTGGAGTCACAGGTGGATAGGGTGGTGAAGAAGGCATTCGGCATGCTTGGTTTCATTGGTCAGAACATTGAATGCAGGAGTTGGGATGTCTTGTTGAAGTTGTACAGGGCATTGGTGAGGCCACATTTGGAGTACTGTGTACAGTTCTGGTCACCCTATTATAGAAAGGATATTATTAAACTAGAAAGAGTACAGAAAAGATTTACAAGGATGCTACCGGGACTTGATGGTTTGACTTATAGGGAGAGGTTAGACAGACTGGGACTTTTTTCCCTGGAGAGTAGGAGGTTAAGGGGTGATCTTATAGAAGTCTATAAAATAATGAGGGACATAGATAAGGTAGATAGTCAAAATCTTTCCCCAAAGGTAGGGGAGTCTATAACGAGGGGGCATAGATTTAAGGTGAGAGGGGAGAGATACAAAAGGGTCCAGAGGGGCAATTTTTTCATTCAAAGGGTGGTGAGTGTCTGGAACGAGCTGCCAGAGGCAGTAGTAGAGGCGGGTACAATTTTGTCTTTTAAAAAGCATTTGGACAGTTACATGGGTAAGATGGGTATAGAGGGATATGGGCCAAGTGCAGGAAATTGGGACTAGCTTAGTGGTATAAACTGGGCGACATGGACATGTTGGGCCGAAGGGCCTGTTTCCATGTTGTAACTTCTATGATTCTATGATTCTATAAGAAAGCATACGGGATCCTGGGCTTTATAAATAGAGGCATAGAGTACAAAAGCAAGGAGGTTATGATGAATCTTTATAAAACACCGGTTTGGCCACAGCTGGAGTATTGGGCACCGCACTTCAGGAAAAATGTGAAGGCCTTAGAGAGGGTGCAGAAGGGATTTACTAGAATGATTTCAGAGATGAGAGACTTTAGTTACATGGATTGACTGGAGAAGCTGGGATTGTTCTCCTTGGAACAGAGATGGTTGCGAGGAGATTTGATAGAGGTATTCAAAATAGTGAGGGGTCTCGACAGAGTAGATGGAGAGAAACTGTTCCCATTGGCAGAAGGGTCAAGAACCAGAGGACATAGATGTCAGGTGATTGGCAAAAGAACCAAAGGTGACATGAGGAAAAACTTTTTTTACACAGGAAGTGGTTAGGATCTGGAATGCGTTGCCTGAGGGGGTGGTGATTCAATCGTGGCTTTCAGAAGGGAACTGGATAAAGACTTGAAGGGGAAAAATTTGCAGAGCTATAGGGATAGGGTGGGGGAGTGGGACTAGCTGGATTTCTCTTGCAGAGAGCCGGCATGGACTCGATGGGCCAAATGGCCTCCTTCTTCTGTGGTGTAACCTTTCTGTGATTCTATGATTCTAAGTGTGAAGTGATGCACTTTGGATGGAACAACATGGAGAGGTAGTATAATCTAAATGGTACTATTTTGAGGGGAGTGCAAGAGCAGAGGGATCTGGGGGGGCATATTCACAAATCTTTGAAGATGGCAAGGCAAGTTAATAAGGCGGTTAAGAAAGCGTATGGGATATTTGGCTTTGTAAATAGTGGCATTCAGTAGGAAAACAAGGAAGTCAAGCTGAACCCTTACAAATCACTGGTTATGCTTCAGCTGGAGTGTTGTGTACAATTCTGGGAACCACACTTTCGGAAGGATGTCAAGGCCTTAAGCGGATACAGAGGAGGTTTAAAGGCGCTATAACAACATAAGAACATAAGAACTAGGAGCAGGAGTAGGCCATATGGCCCCTCGGACCTGCTTTGTCATTCCATAAGATCATGGCTGATCTTTGACCTCAACTCCACTTTCTCACCTGATCCCCATAATCCCTTGATTCCCCTAGAGTCCAAAAATCTATCTATCTCAACTTTGAATATACTTAGCAACTCAGCATCTACAGCCCTCTGGGGTGGAGAATTCCAAAGATTCATAACCCTCTGAGTGAAGAAATTCCTCCTCATCTCGGTCTTAAATGACCGACCCCATCTCCTGCTACTATGCCCCCTAGTTCTAGATTCTCCAGCCAGGGGCAATAACCTCTCAGCATCTACCCTGTCAAGCCCCCTCAGAATATAATATGTTTGAATGAGAACATCTCTCATTCTTCTAAACTCCAGAGAGGCCCATTTTACTCAAGCTCTCCTCATAGGACAATCCTCTTATCCCAGAAATCAATCTAGTGAAATTTCGTTGCACCACCTCCAAGGCAAGTATATTCTTCCTTAGATAAGGAGACCAAAACTGTACACAGTACTCCAGGTGAGGTCTCACCAAAGCCCTGTACAATTGTAGTAAGACTTCCTTACTCTTGCACTCCAACCCACTTGCCATAAAGGCCTACATGCCATTTGCCTTCCTAATTGCTTGCTGTACCTGCATGCTAACTTTCTGTTTCTTCTCCGAGGACACTCAAATCTCTCTGAACATCAACATTTAATAGTTTCTCACCATTTAAAAAATATTCTGCTTTTCTATTCCTCCTACCAAAGTGAATAACCTCACATTTCCCCATATTATACTCCATCTGCCACCTTCTTGCCCACTCACTTAATATGTCCATATCCCTTTGCAGACTCTTTGGGTGCGATTTTAAAAGGGCGGCGGGATGACAGTGGGGGGTGAACGGGTGCACAGATGATCCGAATAATAAAAGTTTACCGTTCCCTACGTGATTGCATCTTAATTGGTGGCCATTAATCTTGTTTCCGGATTTGGCGTCCGAAAGCTGCGCAGTGGACGGACCATGCACCCGCATGACCTGCTGTCAGCTGGAGCATCTAGATTTAAAGGGCTATTGCTCCAATGGATTTTGCTGAAGTAAGGAGCAAGGAGACACAATGGAGCAGCACAGGGGCAAGGCAGCTCCAAGATTCAGCGATGCCTCACTTGAGGTTCTGCTGGCCGAGGTGAGGAGGAGGAGGAAACTATTTTACCTGGCCGACAGTAGAGAGCGCCTTGCCTCTGCCTCCAAGAAGGCCTGGCTCGAGGTGGCAGAGGAGGTCACAAGCAGGAGCAACATATCCCGCACTTGGGTCCAGTGCAGGAAGTGTTTCAATGTCCTAACTAGGTCAGCAAAAGTGAGTATATTTACTAAGTCTCCTGCATTCCGTGTCGCACATCACCCCCCCGCATCATTCTGCACTGCCAGGACTACTCCATCACATCACTCCTCACACCCACTTAAGGCTCATCCTCAACTTACCTTCACTTCCTAAGCACTTCCTCACCTCCCCATTTGTGACCCCACCACTACCACTCACCCCAGTCCTCATCCAATGTGATGTCTCTGTCTGATACTCACCCTCTGATGCATCTCTTTCACGGTCAGCCTCACCCAAAGCAACGCATTCATCGGCTGACCACTTCACCATCACTCACTCACATGTCTGTACTTTCTCCTCTTGTGGAAGACAGTGCAAGTGCACACTAGAGGGCCAGGACTGGAGGGGGGCCACAACAAATCGTGGTCCTCACAGCGGCGGAGGAGGAGGCCCTGGAGATCAGCCACACCCTTGAGTGCCTGTCCGTCGGGAACGCCACAAATGTCTGGTAACACAACTTTAACATTCATCACACACAACATGAATGATGTTAACAATGTTTGGCATGTTGAACACCTCAGTATGCTCATCGCAACATGACACATCTGTGATGATGCTTAATATTGCCTTCTGTTCTCTTACAGGCCCTTCAAAGACTGCAGTAATGGCAGAGGGCGATTCCTCAGAGGAGCTCCCGGCCTCTGAGGGCTCACTAACACATCATAGTGAGCCATCCACCAGCGCAGATACTCACACCTCGGTGAGTCCGAGTAGTGAGCCATCCACCAGTGCAGATACTCACACCTCGGTGAGTCCGAGTAGTGAGCCATCCACCAGTGCAGATACTCACACCTCGGTGAGTCCGAGTAGTGAGCCATCCACCAGCGCAGATACTCACACCTCGGTGAGTCCGAGTAGTGAGCCATCCACCAGCGCAGATACTCACACCTCGGTGAGTCCGAGTAGTGAGCCATCCACCAGCGCAGATACTCACACCTCGGTGAGTCCGAGTAGTGAGCCATCCACCAGCGCAGATACTCACACCTCGGTGAGTCCGAGTAGTGAGCCATCCACCAGCGCAGATACTCACACCTCGGTGAGTCCGAGTAGTGAGCCATCCACCAGCGCAGATACTCACACCTCGGTGAGTCCGAGTAGTGAGCCATCCACAAGTGCAGATACTCACACCTCGGTGAGTCCGAGTAGTGAGCCATCCACCAGCGCAGATACTCACACCTCGGTGAGTCCGAGTAGTGAGCCATCCACCAGTGCAGATACTCACACCTCGGTGAGTCCGAGTAGTGAGCCATCCACCAGTGCAGATACTCACACCTCGGTGAGTCCGAGTAGTGAGCCATCCACCAGCGCAGATACTCACACCTCGGTGAGTCCGAGTAGTGAGCCATCCACCAGCGCAGATACTCACACCTCGGTGAGTCCGAGTAGTCAGTTAGCTGGGTTGGCACCAGGTGAATCACCACACACAAGTAGGCACGAGCAGACACTGGTGGCATGGGCAGCTATGGAGAGTCCGTGTCGGTGGGCGCACTCCTCTCCAAGCTCTGCTCAGCTGGACGCAGATGCTGAACCCCGGGGCCATCCTTTAAAAGGAGAATGATCGAGGGACAGCAGCACATTTGCAAGGTACTGGAACAGGTGCCACGCACACTCTCCACAATAGCGCAGAGGATGGAGGAGTCCAACTCCAGCATTAGTGGAATGGTGGCACAGGTACGTGAGGGAATCTCTGAGATAGTGCCGCAGGTAAGAGCAGAAATGTTTGAGATAGTGTCGCAGGTAACTGCGGAAATGTCTGCGATGGACAGAAGGCTCGCCTCCATTGAGCTTCAAGCACGGCCCACAAGTAAGTCCATTCAGGCCCTGACAACAGCCGTTTGGATTCATGGCGAACAACATTCTGCCACCTTAAACAGGCAGACAGAAACTGGGCTTACAAGGCATCATACATGTCCTCCAAACTGTTCTCCAGCAGGGTGGTGGTAGTGATGTGGGCCAGGCCCAGGAGAGGGATGATGGCGAAAGGGGACATGGAAGTGGGGACGCCACTCAAAGTGCTCCCACATCTCACCCGTCGCCCCCCCTCTCAACCAGTACCCACAATGCTGCCTCCTCTCCAGGTGGCCGAGTCTGCCCTTGCATAGGTGCAGGTGGAGCCATCTTTGGCGGGTTCCTCACAGGCCCCAAAACCCAGAGGGCGTAGGTCGGAAGCATCTAAGCAGTCAGGGCATGAGCAACCTGCCACTACCTCTGCTGCAGCCACAGGGGATACACCACGTAGATGTAGTAGGAAGAGAAAGGCTAAGGTTTTGTGATCACGCAGGGTATGCACAAGGGTATTTGACAGAATGTCATGTTTTTCATTTATATTTGTTTTTTGATAAAGTCACGTTGAATGTTATCATTCTAACCACTATTGCCACGCCGTACCCTTTCTTGACTGCTTTTTGTGACAGTGCCCTTTCATGAACTTCATCATGAACAGCGGGACTTGATGCCACCCAGTGGGTGACTTTACAGTGGGTGTATGTGTAGTTGCAGGACTGTTTTGTGCAGGGTGGGGGGATGGTGTTGGTGCTGCTCTTCTCAGGTGGTCTGAGGACTGGACTATTCTCACTTTGGGATCTCCTTATGACAAGCGTTCACATATTGGTGACTCCCTAGCCTCACGAGCAGCCAGGTGAGCTGCTGCCCTGTCGATGGGTTCCTCCTCCTCCTCCTCCTGCTGCTCCTCCTCCTTCTACTGCTTAGAATCATAGAATCATAGAAGTTTACAACATGGAAACAGGCCCTTCGGCCCAACATGTCCATGTCGCCCAGTTTATACCACTAAGCTAGTCCCAATTGCCTGCACTTGGCCCATATCCCTCTATACCCATCTTCCCCATGTAACTGTCCAAATGCTTTTTAAAAGACAAAATTGTACCCGCCTCTACTACTGCCTCTGGCAGCTCGTTCCAGACACTCACCACCCTTTGAGTGAAAAAATTGCCCCTCTGGACCCTTTTGTATCTCTCCCCTCTCACCTTAAATCTATGCCCCCTCGTTATAGACTCCCCTACCTTTGGGAAAAGATTTTGACTATCGACCTTATCTATGCCCCTCATTATTTTATAGACTTCTATAAGATCACCCCTTAACCTCCTACTCTCCAGGGAAAAAAGTCTCAGTCTGTCCAACCTCTCCCTATAAGTCAAACCATCAAGTCCCGGTAGCATCCTAGTAAATCTTTTCTGCACTCTTTCTAGTTTAATAATATCCTTTCTATAATAGGGTGACCAGAACTGTACACAGTACTCCAAGTGTGGCCTCACCAATGCCCTGTACAACTTCAACAAGACATCCCAACTCCTGCATTCAATGTTCTGACCAATGAAACCAAGCATGCTGAATGCCTTCTTCACCACCCTATCCACCTGTGACTCCACTTTCAAGGAGCTATGAATCTGTACTCCTAGATCTCTTTGTTCTATAACTCTCCCCAACGCCCTACCATTAACGGAGTAGGTCCTGGCCCGATTCAATCTACCAAAATGCATCACCTCACATTTATCTAAATTAAACTCCATCTGCCATTCATCGGCCCACTGGCCCAATTTATCAAGATCCCGTTGCAATCCCAGATAACCTTCTTCACTGTCCACAATGCCACCAATCTTGGTGTCATCTGCAAACTTACTAACCATGCCTCCTAAATTCTCATCCAAATCATTAATATAAATAACAAATAACAGCGGACCCAGCACCGATCCCTGAGGCACACCGCTGGACACAGGCATCCAGTTTGAAAAACAACCCTCTCAATGCTCCTCCTCAATGTTCACAGCAGATGTGGATGGTGGATGAGGAGTTGGGGCCTCATCAATTGGTACCCCTCTCTGATGCGCCATGTTGTGCAGGACGCAACCCACTACTATAATTCGACCCACTCTCTCTGGTGCATATTGAAGTGCTCCCCCAAAACGATCGAGGCACCGAAATCGCATCTTCAGCAGTCAATGACAAACCTGGTGGTGATGTGGCTGTCGTTGTATCGACGCTGTCCCTTGCTGATGGGGTTCCTCAGAGGTGTCATGAGCCACGTGTGCAGGGGATATCCCTTGTCCCTGAGGAGCCAGCCCTTGCGGGTATTCGATGCCTGGAAGAGAGCTGGGATGTTGGATTCCCTCAGAATGAATAAATCATGGCAGCTGTCAGGGAATCTTGCACACATGTGAAGAAATCTTTTGCGGTGGTCACAAACGAGTTGAGCGTTGATGGAGTGATATCCCTTTCTGCTGGTGAACAGTCCTGGTTCCTGTGGAGGTGCTCAGATTGCTATATGCATGCAATCGATTGCACCCTGTACCCGTCGGAAGCCAGCCACAGAGTGGAAACCCACTGCCCTCTCCGTCTGGCTGAGGTCGTCCATGGGGAAGTTGACGTATTGCAACGCCCTGCGAAACAAGCCGTCAGTGACCTGTCTTATGCACTTGTGGACAGACGATTGAGAGACCCCGGCGATGTCACCGGTGGCACCCTGGAATGATCCGGTGGTGAAGAAGTTAAGGGCAGTGGTCACTTTAACAGCGACAGGTAATGAGATGCCACTCGGCCCAGCTGGGAGCAGCTCGGCATGAAGGAGGCTGAAGATGTCTGCGACCACCTGGCGAGAAACTCTCAGCCTCCGTAGGCACTGCTCCTCAGAGAGATCCAGGAAGCTCAGCATCAGTCAGTACACCTCCTCTGATGAGGGTAGTGCCTGTGGCGGAGCTCTGTGTTATGGAGCTACAAGTGGCGGAAGTGCACGCCGTGCCTGGCGAGGCTGGTGATGTTCCTCATCCTCAGATGTACTCGTGAATGCAGCCATCGCACCCCCCATCCTAAAGTTGTCAGTCTGAGGGGGTCTGAGAAGTTGGTAAATATGTGTAAACAGAACAATTCTGAGTGTGAACCAAGAATTTTCAGTCTAAACACAAAGCTCTCCCAGCCAAAAGTTTGTCTGAGAGAACTGAGCGCCCTGCTGCAATAACTCACCTTTTATCCCCATCTGTCAAACAGGGATTTAAATGTCCAAATGGCTGCCGGCTGAAACCCGACAACTTTCCCATGGCGTGCTTCACACAGAACGGGAAACACATTGAGGCAGCGTAGAAATTGCTTGCCTCATTCTTAATTGGATTTATGGATATTTCAAATACTTTAAGTACTTGAATTACTGCTTTAAATATCGTCCTGCCAGCTTTAATTGCCGCTGGACTTCGGGATTCAGGAAATGCGCGCAAACCCAGATGACACCTATTTTTGATGAGGTTACAGAGAGGGTCGATGAGGGCAATGCAGTTGATGTGATGTATATGGATTTTCAAAAGGCATTTGATAAAGTGCTGCACGGTAGGCTTATCATCAAGATCGCAGCCCATGGAATAAAGGGGGCAGTGGCAGCATGGATACAGAATTGGCTAAGTGACAGGAAACAGAGAGCAGTGGTGAACAGTTGTTTTTCGGACTGGAGGGAGGTGTACAGTGGTGTTCCCCAGGGGTCAGTGCTGGGACCACTGCTTTTCTTGATATATATTAATGGCTTGGACTTGGGTGTACAGGGCACAATTTCAAAATTTGCAGATGACACAAAACTTGGAAGTGTAGTAAACAGTGAGGAGGATAGTGATAGACTTCAAGAGGATATAGACAGGCTGGTGGCATGGGCGGACACGTGGCAGATGAAATTTAACACAGAAAAATGCAAAGTGATACATTTTGGTCGGAAGAACGGGGAAAGGCAATATAAACTAGAGGGCACAACTCTAAAAGGGGTACGGGAACAGAGAGATCTGGGGGGATATGTACACAAATCATTGAAGGTGGCAGGGCAGGTTGAGAAAGTGGTTAAAAAAGCATACGGGATCATGGGCTTTATAAATAGAGGAATAGAGTACAGAAGCAAGGAAGTCATGATGAATCTTTATAAAACACTGGTTTGGCCACAACTGGAGTATTGTGTCCAGTTCTGAGCACCGCACTTTAGGAAAGATGTGAAGGCCTTAGAAAGGGTGCATAAGAGATTTACTAGAATGATTCCAGGGATGAGGGACTTTAGTTATGTGGATAGACTGGAGAAGCTGGGGTTTTTCTCCTTGGAACAGAGACAGTTGCGAGGAGATTTGATCGAGGTATTCAAAATCATGAAGGGTCTAGACAGAGTAGATAGAGAGAAACTGTTCCCATTGGCGGAAGGGTCAAGGACCAGAGGACATAGATTTAAGGTGATTGGCAAAAGAACCAAAGGTGATCTGAGGAAAAACTTTTTTACACAGCGAGTGGTTATGATCTGGAATGCACTGCCCGAGGGGGTGGTGGAGGCAGATTCAATCATGGCCTTCAAAAGGGAACTGGATAAATACTTGAAAGGAAAACATTTGCAGGGCTACGGGGAAAGGGCGGGGGAGTGGGACTAGCTGGATTGCTTTTACATAGAGCCGGCGCGGACTCGATGGGCTGAATGGCCTCCTTCCGTGCTGTAACCTTTCTATGATTCTACGCGTGTTCTTGGGTGGGTTGGAGCCGGGATTCGTGCCCGCTCCAAAAAATCCCGATTATCTGTGTCCCCCCCTGCCCCAAACGCACCCGCATTTTCCTTTTAAAATCATGCCCTTTGTGTCCTCCTCACAGCTTACTTTCCCAGGTTTGCCAGAATGGTACCAGGGATGAGAGACTTCAATTATGTGGAGAGATTGGAGAAGCTGGGCTTGTTCTTCTGAGAGCAGAGAAGGTTAAGGGGAGACCTAATATAGGTATTCAAAATTATATGGGGTTTTGATAGGAGGAAACTCTTTCCTTTGGGAAGTGGATCGGTAACCAGAGGTCATAGATTTCAAATAATTGGCAAAAGAACTGGAGGGGAAATGAGGAGAAATGTTTTCACACAGAGGGTTGTGAAGATCTGGAATGTGCTTGCTGAAAGGGTGGAGGAAGCAGATTCCATGGGAACTTTCAAAAGGCAACTGGACATGTACTTGAAGAGGCCTAATTTGCAGGGGTATGGGGATAAAGCTGGGATGTGGGATTACATTGGAAGGCTCGTTAAAGAGCTGGCACAGAGACATTGGGCTGATTGGCCTCCTTCTGTGCTGTAAGATTCCATGATTCTACCTGGCCTAATATCTCTTTATGTGGATCGGTGTCAAATTTTGTTTGATACTGTTCCTGTGAAGTGCCTTCGGACATTTTACTATGTTAAAGGCACTATATAAATGCAAGTTGTTGTTAGATACAGAGTAAAGCTCCCTCTACACTGTCCCATCAAACACTCCAGGGCAGGTACAGCATGGGTTAGATACAGAGTAAAGCTCCCTCTACACTGTCCCATCAAACACTCCCAGGGCAGGTACAGGGTTAGATACAGAGTAAAGCTCCCTCTACACTGTCCCATCAAACACTCCAGGGCAGGTACAGCATGGGTTAGATACAGAGTAAAGCTCCCTCTACACTGTCCCATCAAACACTCCCAGGGCAGGTACAGCACGGGTTAGATACAGAGTAAAGCTCCCTCTACACTGTCCCATCAAACACTCCCAGGGCAGGTACAGGGTTAGATACAGGGTAAAGCTCCCTCTACACTGTCCCATCAAACACTCCCAGGGCAGGTACAGGGTTAGATACAGAGTAAAGCTCCCTCTACACTGTCCCATCAAACACTCCAGGGCAGGTACAGCAGGGGTTAGATACAGAGTAAAGCTCCCTCTACACTGTCCCATCAAACACTCCAGGGCAGGTACAGCACGGGTTAGATACAGAGTAAAGCTCCCTCTACACTGTCCTGTCTGTCTTAAAGTCAGTGAAGCTTCTCTTACCATGTTGAGATGTCACTTCCGTAACCGGTATTTTCTGTTTTTGTTTTACTCTCAGGAATGTTTAGAATCCTGCTGTGAGCCATCGACTTGTAAACTCAAACCTGGTGCAGAATGTTCATCTCTTGGTGCCTGCTGTAAGGACTGCAGAGTAAGATCTCACTGGGTCACTATGTGCCACACAGAGCATGTCTGGATACAAAGAGGGTATTAGGGGATTGGGTGATATCACAGCTGAAACACTGCTCTTTCACCTTCGGGTCTGGGTTAAAATGGGATAGGATGGGATGAAAGTTTCTCCTCACAGCTGGCCGGAAGGATCCTTATTCTCCCCAAACGCTAAACTGTCCATAATCTACTGCTAAATTGACATTCTCAGAAACACGAGAGGCCTGAAGAAGCCCTTCTGTTGCATGTCCAGGAATTCTAAACCATGAACACCTTGCACGTGCCTCATTCTTGAATTTTAATTTCTTTTCTTGGGATATCGGAGACATTTGTAAGGTCAATATTTATTGCCTATCCCTAGTTGCCGAGAGCACCAAGAGTCACTACAGGGTGATTTTAACCCCGAAGAACGGGTGGGTTGGGGGCGGGTGGGAGTTGAAAATAGTTGTTTTTTGGGTCACAACCGCAGCCCGGCTTTATTTCTGGGTTTAACGTCGGCGCGGAAAAGTACAGGCTTCCCATTGGGAATGCACAGTCCGAAGATTTTGCGGTTGCGACCCAAGAAAACAACCAATTTCAACTCCCACCCGCCCTCAACCCACCCACTCGAGGGGGTTAAAATCACCCCAATTGTGTGGCACTGGAGTCACAAGTGGGCCCAGACCAAGTAGGGGTGGGACTGGAGTCACGTGTAGGCCCAGACCAAGTAGGGGTGGGACTGGAGTCACGTGTAGGCCCAGACCGAGTAGGGGTGGGACTGGAGTCACGTGTAGGCCCAGACTGGGTAGGGGTGGGACTGGAGTCACGTGTAGGCCCAGACCGGGTAGGGGTGGGACTGGAGTCACGTGTAGGCCCAGACTGGGTAGGGGGGGACTGGAGTCACCAGTGGGCCCAGACCGGGTGGGGGTGGGACTGGAGTCACATGTAGGGGTGGCAGGTTCCCTTCCCTGAAAGACATGTTGGATTATTAATGAACCGGTTGGGTTTTTAATGAAAACCCTGCAGCTTTCAAGGTAATCTTTTCAGGTGCCAGGCCCCAGATTACCAGATTGACTGAATTCAGTTTCAGAAATTGTCACCTGAACACATGATCTGAGTTGCTAGTCCAGTGCCAGAACCACTCGGCGACGGTACCCTGAGCACCTTGTACATTCCTGATCCCTGAATACAATTTACAAGCAACATTCGTGCCAGACAAGTGCCAGGCAATGACCATCTCCAACAAGAGAGAGTCCAACCACCTCCCCTTGACATTCAACGGCATTACCATCGCCGAATCCCCCACCATCAACATCCTGGGGGTCACCATTGACCAGAAACTGAACCGGACCAGCCATAGAAATACTGTGGCTATGAGAGCAGGTCAGAGGCTGGGTATTCTGCGGCGAGTGACTCACCTCCTGATTCCCCAAAGCCTTTCCACCATCTACAAGGCACAAGTCAGGAGTGTGATGGAATACTCTCCACTTGCCTGGATGAGTGTAGCTCCAACAACACTCAAGAAGCTCGACACCATCCAGGACAAAGCAGCCCGCTTGATGGCACCCCATCCACCACCCTAAATATTCACTCCCTTCACCACCGGCGCACTGTGGCTGCAGTGTGTACCATCCACAGGATGCACTGCAGCAACTCGCCAAGGCTTCTTCGACAACACCTCCCAAACCCGTGACTTCTACCACCTAGAAGGACAAGGGCAGCAGGCACATGGGAACAACACCACCTGCACGTTCCCCACCAAGTCACACACCATCCCGACTTGGAAATATATCGCCGTTCCTTCATCGTCACTGGGTCAAAATCCTGGAACTCCCTCCCTAACAGCACTGTGGGAGAACCTTCACCACACGGACTGCAGCGGTTCAAGAAGGCGGCTCACCACCACCTTCTCAAGGGCAATTAGGGATGGGGAATAAATGCCGGCCTCGCCAGTGATGCCCACATCCCATGAACGAATAAAAAAAAATTTACAAACCTCACCCCAAATACTTTGTACATACTGTACACCCAGACACGTCACATATAACACCTGGATGACCAGGAATTTCTAGATTTACTTTGAACTCACTCCTCCCCCACCAGAAAAATTGCCCAATTAAAATGTCAGCGCATTTCATTGCTACCTTTGTCTGCAGTTTGTTTCAGTGGGCACGATTTGTAGACCGCCGATGGGAGAATGTGACTTGCCAGAGTTCTGTAGAGGCAGCTCCGCAGATTGCCCCAACAATATGTATCTGAAAGATGGCAACCCGTGCAGTAACGGAAACTTGTACTGCAGCAATGGGGTGTGTCAGTCCGCGGATAAACAGTGCCAGGAGATCTGGGGTAACGGTGAGTACAGGCTACCAGAATCCTCCATACTATTACAGCACAGTCCCACTCACACACTGAATATGAGCTTTGTCAAGTGAATGAATGTGATTGGATGGATGCCCTGAACTGCAAAGCAGATGATGAGTTACACCCACAATTCCCTGCGAATCCACGATCCTGATCTTGCCAACAGAGTCTGCACGAGAGTGAGAGCATGGAACTTCCCCAGAGGGGAACAGCTGACATCAGAGGGCAGGCCCTCACTCCTGATCTCACTCACACACTTCATCGTGACTGGGTCAAGGTTGGCACTGGTAAAGACCATACCTACCTGCTTATAATGGACGGGCTGAAGAAAAATCAAAACACTTGCAGCTGGCAGTCTGTTGGCACGAGCCAGAAAGGGGAATGGAAGTGCCAAACTGGTGGAGTGGAAATGAGTGGTTCTTAGTGTTGGCTTGAAAGGGTATCCATTTTACTTCCAGAGTCTGTATTTTAGACAATCTCTGTCTCCCTTGTTCTCTCAATTTCACACTTTCTGTTTCTCTGTCCCTCACACATTCTCCCACACTCCCTTTCCTTCTCACTCAGGGGCAGGCTGGGGAGGATGCTCATGTGGAGGATGGACCATTTGGGCCATATGTCCTGTTTCTGTGCTGTAGACTCTCTGTAATTCTCCCACTTTCTTTCTGATAGGTGCAGTGTCTGCTGAAGATCTTTGTTATAAACTTACAAATAAACAAGGAGATAAATATGGGCACTGCGGCCAGAATGAAAATAACGAATACATGAGGTGCACTGATGAGTAAGTTTTGCAGTAAAATACCAGCTCGTTTAGAACTGCCTGTGCTAATGCAGGAATTTTATACTAAGAGTAATTGAAAAGATTGTGCTGTTTTATGTTGTTCTAAATAAATCATGTATTGAAGCATCACATGGAGAAATCAGTGACACCCTGTCACAACATAAAAGCAAATTGAATCAACAACATGGGGCCTTCCCGAATGGCTCATTGATAACGGCCCAGAGGGGTTGAATTTCTACTGCTGATCCCGCAGATCTTACAGATGATCGAGAAAACATCTGTGTCTGTCTGTCTGTGTGTGTGTGTTTGTGTTTGTGTGTGTGTGTGTGTGTGTTTGTATGTCTGTGTGTGTGTGTGTGTTTGTATGTCTGTGTGTGTGTGTGTGTGTGTTTGTCTGTCTGTGTGTTTTTATGTCTGTGTGTGTGTGTGTCTGTCTGTGTGTGTGTGTATGTCTGTGTGTGTGTGTGTCTGTGTGCGTGTGTGTCTGAATGTGTGTGTGTCTGAATATGTGTGTGTGTCTGAGTGTGTGTGTGTGTGTGTGTGTGTGTCTGTGTTGTCACTGGGAGAGTTTACTTAAACTGTTTAAATATCCAAAGCCTAAAACAAATCATACATTCCCCAGGTAACTGGGGCTGTTGGGGTTTTGGTGGCATTAACTTGGCGCTTGTCTAGGGTTGCCAATGTTGGTTGGACTAATCCTGGAGATTTCATCACATGATCTCTCGCCTCCAACCATCCCACCCCCACACTTCCGCAATTTGTTGCCTGACACGTC
This sequence comes from Heptranchias perlo, assembly GCF_035084215.1. Classification (NCBI taxonomy): domain Eukaryota; kingdom Metazoa; phylum Chordata; class Chondrichthyes; order Hexanchiformes; family Hexanchidae; genus Heptranchias; species Heptranchias perlo. Next base: position 2,394,174 of record NC_090325.1, on the reverse strand, counting down.
CATCCTCGCGGTGCCCCCCCTTCCCACGCCAATTGGAAAGCGAACAGGCTCTTCCTAACCCGATTTGGATGATTCTTGACTGTCAGTCAAACAGGCTTTTACTCATCTCCAATATTTTTATAACTAATCAACAAAAATGTTCAAAGAAAAGTAGAGAGTGAGGAGGACATAAAAAACCTGCAGGGGGATATAGACAGGTTGGGTAAGTGGGCGGAGATTTGGCAGATGAAATACAATATTGGAAAATGTGAGGTTATGCACTTTGGCAGGAAAAATCAGAGAGCAAGTTATTATCTTGATTGCAAGAGACTGGAAAGTACTGCAGTACAAAGGGATCTGGGGGTCCTTGTGCAAGAAAATCAAAAAGTTAGTATGCAGGTGCAGCAGGTGATCAAGAAGGCCAACGGAATGTTGGCTTTTATTGCTAGGGGGATAGAATATAAAAACAGGGAGGTATTGCTGCAGTTATATAAGGAATTGGTGAGACCGCACCTGGAATACTGCATACAGTTTTGGTGTCCATACTTAAGAAAAGACATACTTGCTCTCGAGGCAGTACAAAGAAGGTTCACTCGGTTAATCCCGGGGATGAGGGGGCAGACATATGAGGAGAGGTTGAGTAGATTGGGACTCTACTCATTGGAGTTCAGAAGAATGAGAGGCGATCTTATTGAAACATATAAGATTGTGAAGGGGCTTGATCGGGTGGATGCGGTGAGGATGTTCACAAAGATGGGTGAAACTAGAACGAGGGGGCATAATCTTAGAATAAGGGGCTGCTCCTTCAAAACTGAGATGAGGGGGAACTTCTTCACTCAGAGGGTGGTAGGTCTGTGGAATTTGCTGCCCCAGGAAGCTGTGGAAGCTACATCATTAAATAAATTTAAAACAGAAATAGACAGTTTCCTAGAAGTAAAGGGAATTAGGGGTTACGGGGAGCGGGCAGGAAATTGGACATGAATTTAGATTTGAGGTTAGGATCAGATCAGCCATGATCTTATTTAATGACGGAGCAGGCTCGAGGGGCCGATTGGCCTACTCCTGCTCCTATTTCTTATGTTCTTATGTTCTTATTAAAATGAAAAGAACACAGAATTGTTTTAATGCCCCTATGATTTTTCTCCCTATGTTGCTCTCAGCAATGTCCTGGAGATTAATCTTTAATTCCTGAAGGTGGCAACCCTACGCTGGCCATGTCATTTTTGCCAGGCACTAACTTAGCCCATTGAGTGCTGCCAGTGGACCGTGTTTAACTCGAGTCTGAGGAGAAGTTTCACTGCAGGGCAGCCACTGTGATGCTCTGGCTGTTAGAACCACAGAACCATAGAAAAGATACAGCACAGAAGGGGGCCATTCGGTCCATCGTGTCTGCACCCGCTCGAAGAACAACCAGGTGCCCATTCTAATCCCACCTTCCAGCACCCGGTCCGTCGCCCTGCAGCTTACAGTACTTTAGGTACTTTTAAAAAGAGTTGAGGGTCCCTGCCTCTACCACCAATTCGGGCAGTGAATTCCATACACCCACCACCCTCTGGGTAAAAAAGCTTTTCCTCATGTCCCCTCTAATCCTTCCGCTTAAATCTATGTCCTCCAGTTCTTGAACTCTCCGCTCGGGGAAAAGGTACTTCCTGTCTACTCTATCTGGGCCCCTCATAATTTTGTACACCTCAATCAAGTCTCCCCTCAGCCTCCTCTGCTCCAAGGAAAACAACCCCAGCCTATCCAATCTCTTCTCGTAGCTGCAATTTTCAAGCCCTGGCAACATTCTTGTAAATCTTCTCTGCACTCTCTCCAGAGCAATTACATCCTTCCTTGAATGTAACCAGAACTGCGCACAACTCAAGTTGTGGCCTTACCAGCATTTTATACAGTTCCATCATTACATCCCTGCTTTTGTATTCTATACCTCGGCTAATAACGGTGGACATTCCATATGCCTTCTTCACAACCTTATCTACCTGTACTGCCAACTTCAGGGACCTGTGCACACTCTTCCCCTCTCACTTCCTTTACCCCTCTCAATATATTCCCGTTTACTGCGTATTCCCTTTTACTGTTTGCCCTCCCTGAGTGCATTACCTCACACTTCTCCAGGTTGAACTCCATTTGCCACTTTTCCAGCCACTCCACCAACCCATTGATATCTTCTTGGAGTCTACAGCTATCCTCTTCACTATCAACTACACGGCCAACTTTTGTGTTGTCTGCAAATTTGCCAATCATGGCCCCTACATTCAAGTCCAAATCATTAATATATACCACAAACAGCAAGGGACCAAACACTGAGCCCTGTGGCACACCACTGGAAACAGATTTCCATTCACAAAGACATGCATCGACTTTTACCCTTTGTTTCCTGTTACTGAGCCAAGTTTGGATCCAATTCACCACATTTCCCTGTATCCCATGGGCTTTTACCTTTCTGACCAGTCTGCCATGTGGGACCTTGTCAAATGCCTTACTAAAATCCATGTAGACAACATCCACTGCACTACCCTCATCAATCCTCCTTGTCACTTCCTCAAACAATTTAATCAGATTTGTAAGGCATGACCTTCCCTGAACAAATCCATGCTGACTATCCCTGATTAAACCATGCCTTTCCAAGTGACAGTTTATCCTATCTCTCAGTATTGATTCTAATAGTTTGCCCACCACCGAGGTAAGACTGACCGGCCTATAATTGTTCGGCCTTTCCCTCGTATCCTTTTTAAACAATGGTACTACGTTTGCAGTCTTCCAGTCCTCCGGTACCTCCCCTGTATCCAGTGAGGATTGGAATATGATCCTTGGAGCATCCGTTATTTCCTCCCTGGCTTCCTTCAATAGCCGAGGAAACAATCCATCCGGCCCTGGTGACTTATCCTCTGCTTCTACACACAAGTTACCCTTATCATCCCTGATAGATCCCACCTTTTCCTTAGCTACCCTCTTGTTCTTAATGTACTGATAAAACATCTTTGGCTTTTCTTTAATCTTACTAGCTAATATTTTTTCATGCCCTCTCTTTGCTTTCCTTATTTCCTTTTTTACGTCATCCCTGTACTTTCTATACTCCTCTAGGCTTTCTGCAGTATTTAATTTTCTGTGACAATCATAAGCTTCCTTTTTCTGCTTTATCTTGTCCCGTATACTTCTAGACAACCAGGGGGCTCTAAATTTGGCAGTGCCACCCTTTTTCTTTGAGGGGATGTGTCTGCATTGTACCCATTGAATTTCACATTTTAGTGCCTCTCACTGGCTTGCTACTGATTTCTCCTCAAGCTGTTGTGTCCAGTCCACTTCTGTCAAATCACCTCTTAGTTCTGTAAAATTTGCCTTCCCCCAATTTAAAACATTTACTCCTGATTTAACTCTGTCCTTTTCCATAATAATGCTAAAACTAACTGAATTGTGGTCACTATCCCCAATATGGTCACCCACTGTCACTTCACCCACTTGCCCATCTTCATTTCCCAGGACTAAATCTAGAATTCCTTGTTGGGCTTGTCATGTACTGGCTAAAAAAGTTCTCCTGGACACCGATCAAGAATTTTGCGCCCTCTGTGCCCCTCACACTGTTTGAATCCCAGTTGATGTTAGGGTAGTTGAAGTCCCCGACTATTATGGCCCTCTTATTTTTGCACTCAGAAATTTGTCCTTCTATCTCCCTTTCGCTATTCGGGGGTCTATAGTACACTCCTAGTAATGTGACTGCCCCTTTTTTATTTCTTAGCTCAACCCATATGGCCTCGATTGATGATCCATTTAGCATATCATCCCTTCTCACAACTGTAATTGATTCTTTAACCAATAATGCTAACCCCCTCCTTTTTTATCACCCATTCTATCCTGCCTGAAAACTCTATATCCAGGGATATTGAGCTGCCAATTATCCCCCTCTTTTAAGCCAGTTTTCCGTTATAGCAATGATATCATGCTGCCATGTGTCTATCTGTGCCCTTAGCTCATCTGCTTTGTTTGTAATACTCCTTGCATTGAAGTATATACCCTTTAACCCCGTCAAATTCCCGTGCTGAACACTATTTAACCTTTGCTTCTTTTGCCTTTGAGTCGCTAACTACGTCACTAACTGCTTTTCTACTTCCCATTTCCTGGTCTGAATTTGTCCTATCTGTACCTGCCCTTTGGTTCCCATCCCACTGCCATGCTAGTTTAAACCCTCCCCAACAGAACTAGCAACTGCCCCCACGAGGATATTGGTCCCGGTTCTGCTTGGGTGCAACCCGTCCAGCTTGTACAGGTCCCGCCTTTCCCAGAATCGGTCCCAAAGCCTCAGGAATTTAAACCCTTCCCTCCTGCATCATCTCTCAAGCCACGCATTCATCTGGTCTATTCTCCTATTTCTGCTTTCGCCAGCACATGGCACTGGGAGTAATCCTGAGATTACTCCCTTCGAGGTTCTGCTTTTTAATTTATCTCCTAACTCCCTATATTCTGCTTGCAGTACCTCATCCCTTTTTTTTACCTATGTCGTTGGTACCAATATGGACCACGACCTCTGGCTGTTCACCCTCCCCCTTCAGAATGTTCTGCAGCCGCTCCGTGACATCCTTGACCCGAGCACCAGGGAGGCAACATACCATCCTGGAGTCACGTCTGCGGCCGCAGAAACGCCTTTCTGTTCCCCTTACGATGGAATCCCCTATCATTATTGCTCTCCCATTCTTTTTCCTCCCCTCCTGTGCAGCTGAGTCACTCGTGGTGCCATGGTCTTGGCTCTTGCTGCATTCCCCTGATAAGTCATCTCCCCCAACAGTATCCAAAGCGGTATATCTGTCTGAGAGGGAGACGGCCCCAGGGCACTCCTGCTCTACCTGCCTCGTCCTATTACTCTGCCTGGCGGTCACCCATTTCCTTTCTGCCTGCGTAATCTTTACCTGCGGTGTGACCACCTTACTGAACGTGCTATCCACGATAGTCTCAGCATCGCGGATGCTCCACAGTGAATCCACCTGCAGCTGCAGCTCCGAAATGCGGTTTGCCAGTAGCTGCAGCTGGAAACACTTCCTGCACACATGGTCACCAGGGACACCTGTAGTGTCCATGACTTCCCACATGGTGCAGGAGGAGCATATCACGGGTGCGAGCTCTGCTGCCATGACTTGTCCTAGATTAAGCTCGTTAGTTACTCCCTTTAAGGAGTTTACTTCTTCAAATTACACTTAATTTATAGAATGTTAACTACACGAAGGACCTTGATTCAATAAAAAATGCTACTTGCTATAAGGCCTGCAGATCTTACCCTTCTTTTTACTTTAGTTACTGCACTGTAGAATAGTAGAAATACTCACCTGAACCTACTTACCAATCAGCTGCCTCCCCTGCGCCGCATCACTTTTTCATTGGTGACGTCACCTCTGGAACTCCACCGCTGGTCTCAGTGAGGGTCTCAGTGTAGACCTCTCCACCGCTGGTCTCAGTGAGGGTCTCAGTGTCGGCCTCTCCACCGCTGGTCTCAGTGAGGGTCTCAGTGTTGGCCTCTCCACCGCTGGTCTCAGTGAGGGTCTCAGTGTAGACCACTCCACCGCTGGTCTCAGTGAGGGTCTCAGTGTAGACCTCTCCACCGCTGGTCTCAGTGAGGGTCTCAGTGTCGGCCTCTCCACCGCTGGTCTCAGTGAGGGTCTCAGTGTTGGCCTCTCCACCGCTGGTCTCAGTGAGGGTCTCAGTGTTGGCCTCTCCACCGCTGGTCTCAGTGAGGGTCTCAGTGTCGGCCTCTCCACCGCTGGTCTCAGTGAGGGTCTCAGTGTCGGCCTCTCCACCGCTGGTCTCAGTGAGGGTCTCAGTGTCGGCCTCTCCACCGCTGGTCTCAGTGAGGGTCTCAGTGTAGACCACTCCACCGCTGGTCTCAGTGAGGGTCTCAGTGTTGGCCTCTCCACCGCTGGTCTCAGTGAGGGTCTCAGTGTTGGCCTCTCCACCGCTGGTCTCAGTGAGGGTCTCAGTGTTGGCCTCTCCACCGCTGGTCTCAGTGAGGGTCTCAGTGTCGGCCTCTCCACCGCTGGTCTCAGTGAGGGTCTCAGTGTCGGCCTCTCCACCGCTGGTCTCAGTGAGGGTCTCAGTGTCGGCCTCTCCACCGCTGGTCTCAGTGAGGGTCTCAGTGTCGGCCTCTCCACCGCTGGTCTCAGTGAGGGTCTCAGTGTCGGCCTCTCCACCGCTGGTCTCAGTGAGGGTCTCAGTGTAGACCTCTCCACCGTTGGTCTCAGTGAGGGTCTCAGTGTTGGCCTCTCCACCGCTGGTCTCAGTGAGGGTCTCAGTGTCGGCCTCTCCACCGGGGGTCTCAGTGAGGGTCTCAGTGTCGGCCTCTCCACCGCTGGTCTCAGTGAGGGTCTCAGTGTCGGCCTCTCCACCGCTGGTCTCAGTGAGGGTCTCAGTGTCGGCCTCTCCACCGCTGGTCTCAGTGAGGGTCTCAGTGTCGGCCTCTCCACCGCTGGTCTCAGTGAGGGTCTCAGTGTAGACCTCTCCACCGCTGGTCTCAGTGAGGGTCTCAGTGTCGGCCTCTCCACCGCTGGTCTCAGTGAGGGTCTCAGTGTAGACCTCTCCACCGCTGGTCTCAGTGAGGGTCTCAGTGTTGGCCTCTCCACCGCTGGTCTCAGTGAGGGTCTCAGTGTCGGCCTCTCCACCGCTGGTCTCAGTGAGGGTCTCAGTGTCGGCCTCTCCACCGCTGGTCTCAGTGAGGGTCTCAGTGTAGACCTCTCCAGCGTTGGTCTCAGTGAGGGTCTCAGTGTAGACCTCTCCACCGCTGGTCTCAGTGAGGGTCTCAGTGTCGGCCTCTCCACCGCTGGTCTCAGTGAGGGTCTCAGTGTCGGCCTCTCCACCGCTGGTCTCAGTGAGGGTCTCAGTGTCGGCCTCTCCACCGCTGGTCTCAGTGAGGGTCTCAGTGTCGGCCTCTCCACCGCTGGTCTCAGTGAGGGTCTCAGTGTCGGCCTCTCCACCGCTGGTCTCAGTGAGGGTCTCAGTGTCGGCCTCTCCACCGCTGGTCTCAGTGAGGGTCTCAGTGTCGGCCTCTCCACCGCTGGTCTCAGTGAGGGTCTCAGTGTAGACCTCTCCACCGCTGGTCTCAGTGAGGGTCTCAGTGTCGGCCTCTCCACCGCTGGTCTCAGTGAGGGTCTCAGTGTAGACCTCTCCACCGCTGGTCTCAGTGAGGGTCTCAGTGTCGGCCTCTCCACCGCTGGTCTCAGTGAGGGTCTCAGTGTAGACCTCTCCACCGCTGGTCTCAGTGAGGGTCTCAGTGTAGACCTCTCCACCGCTGGTCTCAGTGAGGGTCTCAGTGTAGACCTCTCCACCGCTGGTCTCAGTGAGGGTCTCAGTGTTGGCCTCTCCACCGCTGGTCTCAGTGAGGGTCTCAGTGTAGACCACTCCACCGCTGGTCTCAGTGAGGGTCTCAGTGTCGGCCTCTCCACCGCTGGTCTCAGTGAGGGTCTCAGTGTAGACCTCTCCACCGCTGGTCTCAGTGAGGGTCTCAGTGTAGACCTCTCCACCGCTGGTCTCAGTGAGGATCTCAGTGTCGGCCTCTCCACCGTTGGTCTCAGTGAGGGTCTCAGTGTCGGCCTCTCCACCGCTGGTCTCAGTGAGGGTCTCAGTGTAGACCTCTCCACCGCTGGTCTCAGTGAGGGTCTCAGCGTCGGCCTCTCCACCGCTCGTCTCAGTGAGGGTCTCAGTGTAGACCTCTCCACCGCTGGTCTCAGTGAGGGTCTCAGTGTCGGCCTCTCCACCGCTGGTCTCAGTGAGGGTCTCAGTGTAGACCTCTCCGCCGGGGGTCTCAGTGAGGGTCTCAGTGTAGACCTCTCCACCGCTGGTCTCAGTGAGGGTCTCAGTGTCGGCCTCTCCACCGCTGGTCTCAGTGAGGGTCTCAGTGTCGGCCTCTCCACCGCTGGTCTCAGTGAGGGTCTCAGTGTAGACCTCTCCACCGCTGGTCTCAGTGAGGGTCTCAGTGTAGACCTCTCCACCGCTGGTCTCAGTGAGGGTCTCAGTGTCGGCCTCTCCACCGCTGGTCTCAGTGAGGGTCTCAGTGTAGACCTCTCCACCGCTGGTCTCAGTGAGGGTCTCAGTGTCGGCCTCTCCACCGCTGGTCTCAGTGAGGGTCTCAGTGTAGACCTCTCCACCGCTGGTCTCAGTGAGGGTCTCAGTGTCGGCCTCTCCACCGCTGGTCTCAGTGAGGGTCTCAGTGTCGGCCTCTCCACCGCTGGTCTCAGTGAGGGTCTCAGTGTCGGCCTCTCCACCGCTGGTCTCAGTGAGGGTCTCAGTGTAGACCTCTCCACCGCTGGTCTCAGTGAGGGTCTCAGCGTCGGCCTCTCCACCGCTGGTCTCAGTGAGGGTCTCAGTGTAGACCTCTCCACCGCTGGTCTCAGTGAGGGTCTCAGTGTAGACCTCTCCACCGCTGGACTCAGTGAGGGTCTCAGTGTAGACCTCTCCACCGCTGGACTCAGTGAGGGTCTCAGTGTAGGCCTCTCCGCTACCTCGCCGCTTTTAAACTTTGCGCCCCTCTGGTGCTCCTCCCAGGTCCGCTCCCCACCGGTTCTGGAGGCCTTTCCGCTGCCTTGCCGCTTTTAAACTTGAAAGCAGCCATGTTGTTAGAGGGGATGTAAAACAATGGACCATTTGAGGTTTAGTCACTGTGATTTCTATTAGGATTCTGAGGCTTTTTTTGTGACGGGCCGATTATCTGGTATCCGACAGAATGCTGCAGTTGGATTCAAGCCCATTAAGGTTGTGATTAATGAGTAATTAAATAACCTACTGTAATCCAACCTGCACTAATATTGTATCATAGTATCATAGTAGGTGCAGCACAGGAGGAGGCCATTCGGCCCATCGTGCCTGTGCCAGTTCTTCGCAAAAGCTATCCAATTAGTCCCATTCCCCTGCTCTTTCCCCATAGCCCTGTAAATGTTTTCCCTTCAAGTATTTATCTAATTCCCTATTGAAAGCCCCAATGGATCTGCTTCCACCGCCCTTTCAGGCAATGCATTCCAGATCATTACAGTTCGCTGCATACGGTTGTATATACTCGTTGTAATACATTCCTTTCGGGCGCAAAAACACAAAAGGAAAAGAGACCCAACCGTGGCTAACAAAAGAAATTAAGGATAATATTACATCCAAAGAGGAGTCATATAAGGTTGCCAGAAAAAGTAGCAAGCCTGTGGATTGGGAACAGTTTAGAATTCAGCAAAAAGGACCAAGAGATTGATTAAGAGGGAAAAAATAGAGTATGGGAGTAAACTTGCAAGGATCATAAAAGTGGACTGTAAAAGCTTCTACAAGTATGTAAAAAGAAAAAGATTAGTGAAGACAAACGTAGGTCCCTTACAGTCAATAATAGGAGAATTTATAATGGGGAACAGGGAAATGACAGAACAATTAAACAAATACTTTGGTTCTGTCTTCACGGAAGAGGACACAAATAACTTCCCAGAAATGCTAGGGAACCAAGGGACTAGTGAGAAGGAGGAATTAAAGGAAATTAGTATTAGTAAAAAAAATAGTGCTGGAGAAATTAATGGGACTGAAAGTTGATAAATCCCCAGGACCTGATAATCTGCATCCCAGAATATTAAAAGAGGTAGCCATGGAAATAGTAGATGCATTAGTTGTCATCTTCCAAAATTCCATAGATTATGGAACAGTTCCTGCAGATTGGAGGGCGGCAAATGTAACCCCACTATTTAAAAAAGGAGGGAGGGAACTACAGACCGGTTAACCTAACATCAGTAGCAGGGAAAATGTTAGAGTCTATTAAAAAGGATGTGATAACAGGACACTTAGAAAATATCAACGGGATTAGACAAAGTCAACATGAATTTATGAAAGGGAAATCATGTTTGACAAACCTACTGGAGTTTTTTGAGGATGTAACTGGTAGAATAGATAAGGGAGAACCAGTGGATGTGGTTTATTTGGATTTTCAGAAGGCCTTTGATAAAGTCCCACATAAGAGGTTAGTGTGCAAAATTAAAGCACATGGGATTGGTGGTAATATGGATTGAAAATTGGTTAACAGACAGGAAACAGAGAGTAAGAATAAATGGATCTTTTTCGAGGTGGCAGGCAGTGACTAGTGGGGTACCGCAGGGATCAGTGCTTGGGCCCCAGCTATTCACAATATATATCAATGATTTGGATGAGGGAGCCAAATGTAATATTTCCAAGTTTGCTGATGACACAAAACTAGGTGGGATTGTGAGTTGTGCAGAGGATGCAAAGAGGCTTCAAGGCAATTTAGACAAGTTGAGTGAGTGGGCAAATACATGGCAGATGCAGTATAATGTGGATAAATGTGAAGTTATCCACTTCAGAAGGAAAAACAGAAAGGCAGAGTATTATTTAAATGGTGATAGGTTGGGAAATATTGATGTCCAAAGGGACCTGGGTGTCCTTGTACACCAGTCACTGAAAGCAAACATGCAGGTGCAGCAAGCAGTTAGGAAGGCAAATGGTATGTTGGCCTTCATTGCAAAAGGATTTGAGTACAGGAGCAAGGATTTCTTACTGCAGTTATAAAGGGCCATGGTGAGACCACACCTGGAGTATTGTGTGCAGTTTTGGTCTCCTTACCTAAGAAAGGATATACTTGCCATGGAGGGAATGCAGCGAAGGTTCACCAGGCTGATTCCAGGGATGGCAGGACTGTCGTATGAGGAGAGATTGGGTCGACTCAGCCTGTATTCACCAGAGTTTGGATGAATGAGAGGGGATCTCATTTAAACATATAAAATTCTGACAGGGCTAGACAGACTAGATGCAGGGAGGATGATTCCCTTGGCTGGGGGGTCCAGAGCGAGAGGTCACAGTCTCAGGATACGGGGTAGGACATTTAGGACTGAGATGAGGAGAAATTTCTTCGCTCAGAGGGTGGTGAACCTGTGGAATTCTCTGCTACAGAAGGCTGTGGAGGCCAAGTCACTGAATATATTTAAGAAGGAGCTGGATAGATTTCTGGACACAAAAGGTTTCAAGGGGCATGGGGAGAGAGTGGGAATATGATATTGAGATAGAGGATCAGCCATGATCATATTGAATGGTGAAGCGGGCCGAATGGCCTCCTCCTGCTCATATTTTCTATGTTTCTATGCGTAAGAAAATGTTTCCTCATGTCACCTCTGGCTCTTTTGCTAATCACCTTAAATCTGTGTCCTCTGGTTACCGACCCTTCTGCCACTAAAAACAGTTTCTCCTGATTTACTCTGTCAAAACCAGTTTTTCCAGACTCTCCACATCCCTGGTACCATTCTAGTAAATCCCTTCTGTACCCTCTCCAAAGCCTTGACATCTTCCCTGAAGTGCGGTGCCCAGAATTGAGCACAATACTCCAGCTACGGCCTAACCAGTGTCTTTTAATGGTTTAGTATAACTCCTTGGCTTTTGTACTCTATCCCTCTATTAATAAAGCCAAGGATCCAATGTGATTTTTTAACAGCCTTTTCAACTTGTCCTGCTACCTTCATTTATTTGTGTGCATATACCCCCAGGTCTCTCTATTCCTGCAACCCCTTTAAAATTGTGCCATTTAGTTTATATTGCCTCTCCTCACTCTTCCTACCAAAATGTATCACTTCATACTTCTCTGCGTTAAATTTCAATTGCCATGTGTCTGCCCATTTCACCAGTCTGTCTCTGTCCTCCTGAAGTCTGTTACTATCCTCCACATTGTTTACTACATTTCTGAGTTTCGTGTCTTCCGCAAACTTTAAAATTATACCCCCATACCCAAATCCAGATCATTAATATATATTAAAAAGAGCAGTGGTCCTAACACTACCTCACCTTTCTGTCCCTTAGCCAATTCTGTATCCACGCTGCCACTGTCCCTTTAATCCCATGGGCTGTGCCACAGGTCTCAGTGTTGGGTCCTTTGCTGTTTGTGGTGTATATTAATGATTTGGACTTGAATGTATGGGGCATGATTGGCAAATTTACAGACAACACAAAAGTTGGCCGTGTAGCTGTAGACTCCAAGAAGATATCAATGGGTTGGTGGAGTGGGTGGAAAAGTGGCAAATGGAATTCAACCCGGAGAAGTGTGAGGTAATGCACTCAGGGAGGGCAAACAGTAAAAGAGAATACGCAGTAAACGGGAATATATTGAGAGGGGTAGAGGAAGTGAGAGATCTTGGAGTGCATGTGCACAGGTCCCTGAAGGTGGCAGTACAGGTAGATAAGGTTGTGAAGAAGGCATACGGAATGCTCTCCGTTATTTGCCGAAGTATAGAAAACAAAAGCAGGGATGTAATGATGGAACTGTATAAAACGCTGGTGAGGCCACAGCTGGAGTATTGTGCGTAGTTCTGGTCACATTCCAGGAAGGACGTAATTGCTCTGGAGAGAATGCAGAGAAGATTTACAAGAATGTTGCCTGGGCTTGAAAATTGCAGCTATGAGGAGAGATTGGATAGGCTGGGGTTATTTTCCTTGAAGCAGAGGAGGCTGAGGGGAGACTTGATTGAGGTGTACAAAATTATGAGGGGCCCAGATAGAGTAGGCAGGAAGTACCTGTTTCCCCTAGCGGAGAGTTCAAGAACTGGAGGACATAGATTTAAGCTGATTGGCGGAAGGATTAGAGGGGACATGAGGAAAATCTTTTTTACTCAGAGGGTGGTGGGTGTATGGAATTCGCTGCCTGAATTGGTGGTGGAGGCAGGGACCCTCAACTCTTTTAAAAAGTACCTGGACCTGCACCTAAAGTGCTGTAAGCTGCAGGGATACGGACTGGGTGCTGGAAGTTGGGATTAGAATGGGCACCTGGTTGTTCTTTGAGCCGGCGCGGACACGATGGGCCGAATGGTCCCCTTCTGTGCTGTATCTTTTCTATGGTTTCTATGGTTCTATGGCTTTAATTTTGCTAATAAGTCCAGTATGTGGCACTTTATCAAATGCCTTTTGAAAGTCCATACAGACAACATCAACCACACTACCCTCATCAACTCTTTCCGTTACTTCATCAAAGAACTGAATCAAGTTCATCAAACATGATTTTCCTTTAACAAATCAGTGCTGACTTTCATTAATTAGCCCATTATTTTCCAAGTGCCAATTAATTTTGTCCCGGATTATTGTCTCCAAAAGTTTCCCCTCCACCGATGTTAGGCTGACTGGCCTGTAATTACTGGGTTTATCCCTCTCCCCTTTTTTGAATAGGGGTGTAACATTTGCAATCCTGCCTCATCCGGCACCACCCCCATATCTGAGGAGGATTGGAAGATTGTGGCCAGAGTCTCCGCAATTTCCACCCTTACTTCCCTCAGTATCCTAGGATGCATCCCACCTGGACCGGGTGACTTTTCTACTTTGAGTACTGGCAATCTTTATCTATTTTCATCCTATCCAGTTTCGCTCCTACCTCGTCATTTACTGTTATAATGGTAGCATCCTCTTCACTAGAAACATCTTCTCTACATCTACCCTATTAAACCCTTTCATAATCTTAAAGATCTCTATCAGGTCACCTCTCAGTCTTCCCTTTTCTAGAGAAAAGACCCCCGGCCTGTTCAATCTTTCCTGATAGGTATAACCTCTCAGTTCTGGTATCATCCCAGTAAATCTTTTCTGCATCTCCTCCAGTGCCTCGCTATCCTTTGTAAACAATTTTACAACACCAAGTTATAGTCCAGCAATTTTATTTTAAATTCACAAGCTTTCGGAGACTTCCTCCTTCCTCAGGTAAATGTTTCAGGACCTCCTTGAAGCCTACGCATTTATACATATAGAACAATACATGGTGTTTACAGACTGCCCCTGCAACTGCCCGTTGCCAAGGCAATCACCGTGTTCAGACAGAGAGGTGTCACCTGCAGAACCCCCGAATACACATTCAACAAAAAAACAAACAGGGAAAAAAAAACAGAGAAAAAAAACAGAGAGAGGCAGAAACATCCGGAAGGCAGAGAGAGCCAGCAAATGACCCATTATATTAAAAACAGATAACATTTGTTCGCTGGTGGGGTAACGTGTAGCGTGACATGAACCCAAGATCCCGGTTGAGGCCGTCCTCATGGGTGCGGAACTTGGCTATCAATTTCTGCTCGACGATTTTGCGTTGTCGTGTGTCTCGAAGGCCGCCTTGGAGTACGCTTACCCGAAGGTCGGTGGATGAATGTCCATGACTGCTGAAGTGTTCCCCGACTGGGAGGGAACCCTCCTGTTTGGCGATTGTTGCGCGGTGTCCGTTCATCCATTGTCGCAGCGTCTGCATGGTCTCGCCAATGTACCATGCTCTGGGGCATCCTTTCCTGCAACGTATGAGGTAGACAACGTTGGCCGAGTCACAGGAGTATGAACCATGCACCTGGTGGGTGGTGTCCTCTCGTATGATGGTGGTATCTGTGTCGATGATCTGGCATGTCTTGCAGAGGTTACCGTGGCAGGGTTGTGTGGCGTCGTGGACGCTGTTCTCTTGAAAGCTAGGTAATTTGCTGCGAACGATGGTCTGTTTGAGGTTGGGTGGCTGTTTAAAGGCGAGTAGTGGAGGTGTGGGGATGGCCATAGCGAGGTGTTTGTCCTCATTGATGACATGTTGAAGGCTGCGGAGAACATGGCATAGTTTCTCCGCTCCGGGGAAGTACTGGACGACAAAGGGTACTCTGTTGGTTGCGTCCCGTGTTAGTCTCCTGAGGAGGTCTATGCGATTTTTTGCTGTGGCCCTTCGGAACTGTCGATCGATGAGTCGAGCGTCATATCCCGTTCTTACTAGGGCGTCTTTCAGCGTCTGTAGGTGTCCATCGCGTTCCTCCTCGTCTGAGCAGACCCTGTGTATTCGCAGGGCCTGTCCATAGGGGATGGCCTCTTTGACGTGGTTAGGGTGGAAGCTGGAAAAGTGGAGCATCGTGAGGTTGTCCGTGGGCTTGCGGTAGAGTGAGGTGCTGAGGTGCCCGTCTTTGATGGAGATTCGTGTGTCCAAGAAAGAAACTGATTCTGAGGAGTAGTCCATGGTGAGCTTGATGGTGGGATGGAACTTGTTGATGTTATCGTGTAGTCTCTTTAGTGATTCCTTGCCGTGGGTCCATAGAAAGAAAATGTCGTCGATGTATCTGGTGTATAGTGTTGGTTGGAGGTCTTGTGCATTGAAGAAGTCCTGCTCGAACTTGTGCATGAAAATGTTGGCGTATTGGGGTGCGAATTTGGTCCCCATGGCTGTTCCGTGTGTTTGGGTAAAGAACTGGTTATCGAAGGTGAAGACATTGTGATCCAGGATGAAGCGGATGAGTTGTAGGATGGCTTCCGGAGATTGGCTGTTGTTGGTGTTGAGTATTGATGCTGTCGCAGCGATGCCGTCATCGTGGGGGATACTGGTGTATAGTGCCGAGACGTCCATCGTGGTGAGAAGTGTTCCTGGTTCAACTGGTCCGTGGGTACTGAGTTTTTGTAGGAAGTCTGTAGTGTCACGACAGAAGCTGGGGGTTCCCTGTACGATGGGTTTCAGGATGCCCTCGATGTATCCAGAGAGGTTCTCACACAGGGTTCCGTTGCCTGATACGATGGGACGTCCGGGTGTGTTGGCTTTGTGTATCTTTGGGAGGCAGTAGAAGTCTCCCACGCGGGGATTACGTGGGATGAGATTGCGTAGGATGCTTTGAAGGTCTGGATCGAAGGTCTTGATCAGTTTGTTGAGCTGGTGGGTGTGTTCTTTGGTCGGATCTGCGGGTAACCGTCTGTAGTGTTCCTGGTTGTCCAGTTGTCGGTATGCTTCTTTGCAATAGTCTGTTCTGTTCTGTATGACTATGGCTCCTCCTTTGTCCGCTGGTTTGATGACGATGTTGCGGTTGGTCTTGAGAGCGTTGATGGCGTTGCGTTGTGCTCGGGTGACATTCTGGACTGTCTTCTGAGTGCGGCTGATGAATCTGGCATTGACGCATTTCCTGACAGCTTGAGCATACATGTCCAGCTGAGGGCAGCGACCCTCCGGAGGAGTCCAGTTTGACTCTTTCCTCTTCGGTTGCTGTACCGCGGATCCCTCTGTCTGCTGTTCCGGATCGTCGATTGTCTCATTGGGTTCGCTGCTGAAATCTTGGGGTTTGTAGTAGAATTCCCGGAGCCTCATTCTCCTGATGAATTCCTCTGTGTCCGCCGCGAGACTAGTGGGGTCCATTTTGGTAGTGGGGCAGAAATTGAGCCCTCGGCTGAGAACTTCGATTTCGTCTGGTTGAAGGGTGTGGTCGGATAAATTGACAATAGACTTCCCTGTGGTTGCAACCGTGGTACCAGGGGAAGCTTGGTCGTTGCTGGTGGTGATGCCGAGTTTCTCAAGCTTCCTGCTCTTGGTTTTCATGTAGGCAGCGTAGTTCCGTTGCCTCGTCTGCCTGGCGGTATCTCGTAGCTGGTCTGCTGTGTCCTGAGTACAGGTTGAGAGTATGGACTCTATCTTGGTTTCGAGGTTGTGGCGTCTGCTGTAGAGTTGGTGTATGAGATGGTTGCGGAGTGTGCGAGAGGTACGGCGGCAGAGTCTCTCAGCGTAATCCGAGTTGTATGTGGACTTGAGTGGGTTCGTGATCTGGAGTCCTTTCGGGATCTTGTCTGCTTTCTTGCAGCTCTGTAAAAACTTGATGTCTGTGTCTAAATGCGCGATCTTCTTGGATATCCTTTCCACTGTGAGCCGGCAGTTTGTGGTGTCGATGGTAGTCATGATGTGGAGATGCCGGTGATGGACTGGGGTTGACAATTGTAAACAATTTTACAACACCAAGTTATAGTCCAGCAATTTTATTTTAAATTCACAAGCTTTCGGAGACTTCCTCCTTCCTCAGGTAAATGTTTCAGGACCTCCTTGAAGCCTACGCATTTATACATATAGAACAATACATGGTGTTTACAGACTACCGTCGAGCAGAAATTGATAGCCAAGTTCCGCACCCATGAGGACGGCCTCAACCGGGATCTTGGGTTCATGTCACGCTACACGTTACCCCACCAGCGAACAAATGTTATCTGTTTTTAATATAATGGGTCATTTGCTGGCTCTCTCTGCCTTCCGGATGTTTCTGCCTCTCTCTGTTTTTTTTCTCTGTTTTTTTTTCCCTGTTTGTTTTTTTGTTGAATGTGTATTCGGGGGTTCTGCAGGTGACACCTCTCTGTCTGAACACGGTGATTGCCTTGGCAACGGGCAGTTGCAGGGGCAGTCTGTAAACACCATGTATTGTTCTATATGTATAAATGCGTAGGCTTCAAGGAGCTCCTGAAACATTTACCTGAGGAAGGAGGAAGTCTCCGAAAGCTTGTGAATTTAAAATAAAATTGCTGGACTATAACTTGGTGTTGTAAAATTGTTTACAATTGTCAACCCCAGTCCATCACCGGCATCTCCACATCATCGCTATCCTTTCTATAATATGGAGACCAGAACTATTCACAGTACTCCGAGTGGTCTAACCAAGGTTCTATGCAAGCTTAAGGTAACTTCCCTGCTTTTCAATTCTATCCCTCTAGAAATGAACCCCAGTACTTGGTTTGCTTTTTTATAGCCTTATTAACCTGCGTCGCCATTTTTAGTGATTTGTAATCTGTACCCCCAGATCCCTCTGCTCCTCTACCCCATTTAGACTCTTATTTTCCAAGGAGTATGTGGCCTTGTTATTCTTCCTACCAAAATTAATACCTCACTTATCAATATTATAGGAACATAGGAATATAGGAACAGGAGTAGGCCATTCAGCCCCTCGTGCCTGCTCCGCCATTTGATAAGATCATGGCTGATCTGTGATCTAACTCCATATACCTGCCTTTGGCCCATATCCCTTCAATCCTTTGGTTGCCAAAAAGCTATCTATCTCACATTTAAATTTAGCAATTGAGCTAGTATCAATTGCCGTTTGCGGAAGAGAGTTCCAAACTTCTACCACCCTTTGTGTGTAGAAATGTTTTCTAATCTCGCTCCTGAAAGGTCTGGCTCTAATTTTTAGACTGTGCCCCCTACTCCTAAAATCCCCAACCAGCGGAAATAGTTTCTCTCTATCCACCCTATCTGTTCCCCTTAATATCTTATAAACTTAGATCAGATCACCCCTTAACCTTCGAAACTCCAGAGAATACAACCCCAATTTGTGTAATCTCTCCTCGTAACTTAACCCTTGAAGTCTGGGTATCATTCTAGTAAACCTACGCTGCACTCCCTCCAAGGCCAATATGTCCTTCCGAAGGTGCGGTGCCCAGAACTGCTCACAGTACTCCAGGTGCGGTCTAACCAGGGTTTTGTATAGCTGCAGCATAACTTCTGCCCCCTTGTGCTCCAGTCCTCTCGATATAAAGGCCAACATTCCATTAACCTTATTGATTATTTTCTGCACCTGTTCATGACACTTCAATGATCTATGTACCAGAATCCCTAAGTCCCTTTGGACATCCACTGTTTTTAACTTTTTACCATTTAGAAAGTAACCTGTTCTATCCTTTTTTGATCCAAAGTGGATGACCTCACATTTGTCTACATTGAATTCCATTTGCCACAGTTTTGCCCATTCACCTAATCTATCAATATCCCTTTATAATTTTATGTTTTCATCTACACTGCTTACAATGCCAACAATCTTTGTGTCATCAGCAAACTTAGATATGAGACTTTCTATGCCTTCATCTAAGTCGTTAATAAATATTGTGAATAACTGAGGCCCCAAGACAGATCACTGCGGTACTCCATGAGTCACATCCTGCCAATGTGAGTACTTACCCATTATCCCTGCTCTCTGTCGCCTTTCGCTCAGCCAACTTCCTAACCAAGTCCGTACTTTTCCCTCGATTCCATGGGCTTCTATCTTAGCTAACAGTCTCTTATGTGGGACCTTATCAAATGCCTTCTGGAAGTCCATATAAATAACATCCATTGACATTCCCCTGTCCACTACTTTAGTCACCTCTTCAAAAATTTCAATCAGGTTTGTCAGGCACGACTTACCTTTCACAAATCCATGCTGGCTCTCTCTGATTAACTGAAAATTCTCGAGGTCTTCAATCACCCTATCCTTAATTATAGACTCCAGCATTTTCCAAACAACAGATGTTAGGCTAACTGGTCTATAATTCCCAGGTTTCCCTCTCTCTCCTTTCTTAAAAAGCGGAGTGACATGTGCAATTTTCCAATCTCGAGGGACAGTTCCTGAATCTAGAGAACTTTGAAAGATTATAATTAGGGCATCTGCAATGTGCTCACCTCCTTCCTTTAAAACCCTGGGATGGAAACCAGCTTGTCCTGGAGATTTGTCACTCTTTAGTGCTATTATTTTCTTCATTACTGTTTAACTTATGTTAATTTTATTGAGTCCCTGTCCCAGATTCAATATATTGAAATTCATTTGCCAATATCATGCCCATTCTGCAAGTTTATTAATGTCTTCCTGTATTTTGTCGCAGTCCTCCTTAGTATTAACTGCACCCCCCAATTTGGTGTTGTCCACAAATTTTGAAATTGTACTTCCGATTCCCGAGTCCAAATCGTTTATGTAAATGGTGAACAACAGTGGTCCCAGCACCGATCTGTGTGGAACACCACTTCCCACCTTTTGCCAGTCTGAGTAACTACCTTTAACACCTACTCTTTGTTTTCTGTTTTGTAGCCACTTATGAATCGCTTTTTTTATCCATGATTTTGTATTTATGTTTGGGCCGAGTGCTTTTCCAGTGATCCAGGGTCTCCCTCTGGGCACAGGCTGGAGTTCCAGGGCTGCCTGACACTCCAGGTACACCCGAGAAGGAGTTGGTCGCTCACCACACTGCTATATTCAAGATTGAAAGCAAAATACTGTGGATGCTGGAAATCAGAAATACAAACAGAAAATGCTGGAAACACTCAGCAGGTCAGGCTGTATCTGTGGAGAGAGAAACAGGGTTGACTTTTTAGGTCGATGACCTTTCATCAGAACTAGAAGAAGTTAGAGATTTACAAGTTTATAAACAAGTTCTGATGAAACGTTGAGCCTGATAATAACGCAGAGGCTGGTTCTGAGTGGGGCGGGGTCAATCGCGGGGGCGAAACCGCGAGGATGTTTTGGTGCATAGGAATGTCTAATTTCAACGTGACTACTTAATTATAATTCCACTTCCGGGTTTCGCGTCTCCAATGCACCACAACGGGCTTGATGCATCCCCGCATGACGCAATATCAACTCGAATATTCCAAGATGAAATTTATGGAGTTAGGAAGTTGTGCAAAGAGACAACGAAGTTGAAAGATGGATTTAGGATGGTCAAGGGCTGCGCCCCGGTTTAACAACGCTTCACTTGATGTACTGCTGGGTGCAGTGAGGAGCAGGAGGGAGATAATCTTCCCCAGCAATGGGAGGAAGAAAGCTGCTACTGTCATGAAGAAGGCGTGATTGGAGGTGGCTGAGGAAGTCAGCAGCAGGAGCATTGTGGCCCATTCCTGGATCCAGTGCAGGAAGTGCTTTAATGACCTAACCAGGCCTGGTAAGGTGAGTACAGTTGCAGAAAATGAAGAAATAATGGCACTAAAGAGTGACAAATCCCTAGGACAAGATGGTTTCCATCCCAGAGTTTTAAAGGAAGTAGGTGAAAACATTGCAGATGCCCTAATTTTAATTGTCCAAAGTTCACTCCATTCAGGAACCGTTCCTTTAGATTGGAAAATTGCACATATCACTCTGCTATTTAAGAAAGGTGAGAGGGTGTAACCAGGGAATTATAGACCAGTTAGCCTAACATCTGTTGTTGGGAAATTACTAGAGTCTATAATTAAGGATAGAGTGACTGAAAACCTTGAAAATTTTCAGCTGATCAGAGATAGCCAGCATGGATTGATAAAGGGTAGGTCATGCCTGATGAACTTGATTGAAATTTTTGAAGAGGTGACTAAAGTAATGGACAGGGGAATGTCTATGGATGTTATTTCTATGGACTTTCAGAAGGCAGTCGATAAAGTCCCTCATAAAAGACTGTTAGCTCAAGTTAAAGCTCATGGAATTGAGGGCAAATTATTGACTTGGTTAGGAAATTGGCTGAGCGGCAGGAGACAGAGAGTAGGGATAATGGGCAGGTACTCAAATTGGCAGGATGTGACTAGTGGTGTCCCATGGGGATCTGTGTCGGGGCCTCAACTATTCACTGTATTTACTACAAGGAGTAGTTGAGGCGACTAGCATAGATGCATTTAAGGAGAAGCTAGATAAACACATGAGGGAGAAAGGAATAGAAGGATTTCCAGGTGGGGTTAGATGAAGTAGGGAGGGAAGAGGCTCGTGTCTCGCATAAACACCGGCATGGACCTGTTGGGCCGAATGGCCTGTTTCTGTGCTATAAATTCTACATAGGTACAGAGCCAGGGAAAAGGGGCGTGGGAGGGAAGAACAAAGGGACAAGAGGAGGTGTAAATGGTTACAGCAGAATCATTACCAGCACCTGTTGTCTCAGAAAATGGGAGCGGTGGTTATGATCTAAAGTTGTCAAACTCAGTTTAGAGGCCGGATGTTTGTAAAGTGCCTAATCGAAAGATGAGATGCTGTTCCTCGAGCTTACATTGAGCATTATTGGAACAGTGTAGGATGGCGAGGACAGAGAGGTCTGAGTGGGAATAGGATGGAGAATTAAAGTAGCAAGTGACTGGAAACTCAGGGTCACACTTGTGGACCGAACGGAGATGTTTAGCAAAGCGATCAAGGGGGGCAGGTGTTGGCGGTGATGGAAGAATGAACCAGAGTGTCGTGGAGGGAATGGTCTCTTTGGAATGCTGAAAGGGGAGGGAAGTTTGGTGGTGGCAATGTGCTGGAGATGGTGGAAATGGCAGAGGATGATCCATTGATTGTGGAGGTGGTTAGGTGGAAGGTGAGGACAAGGGCAGAAGTGCGGGAAATGGGACGGACACGGTCGAGGGCCCTGTCAACTACAGTGGAGGGGAATCCTCAGTTGAGGAAAAAGGAAGACATATCGGAAGCAGTGGTGGATGGTGGCATTGACAGAACAGATGCGACGGAGATGGAAAAAATTGAGAGAACGGAATAGAGTCCTTACAGGAATTGGGGTGGGAGGAAATGTAATCAAGGTAGCTGTGGGAGTCGGTGGGCTTACAGTAGATATTGGTGGACAGCCTATCCCCAGAAATAGAGATAGAGAAGTCAATAAAGAAGGGAATGCAAGTTCAGAGGGAGATAGATTGGAGTGAGTGAGGGGAGTAGAGAAATTGAGACGGCCGATGTGACGCCGGCAGTTCACAATGAAAAGATCGAGAGGGTAAGAGGCCAGAGGGAGGGGTCCAAGTGGAACAAGAATTCTGAAGATGGGAGAAAGGGTCCGTGTACGAGGGAGACTCCTGGCCAAAGAAGTGGGCATGAAGGCGAAGGTGACCGAAGAAGAGCTCAGCATCATGTCGAGCTCAAAATTCATTGAGGCGGGGTTGTAAGGAGATGAAGCTGAGGCCTTTGCTGAGGACTGATCGTTCGGGGTCAGAGAGGGGGAGGTCAGAGGGGATAGTGAAAATACGACAAAGGTTGAGATTGGAAGGAGGCTGGGGTCAGAGGAAAGTGAAGGGAAAGAAGGATCAGGAGGGGCGTTGCTATCTAAGAATTGTTGAAGCTTGCGGTTGTGACACCTGAAAGGAAGACAAAAGGTTTTTTCTTAGAACGCCGGACGAGGCGAAAGATGAAATGGAATTGCGGACCAGAACAGCTCTGAAATAGAGTCAGTGCTGCTGAAGAGAGGTCGAGAATGTGCATGTAGCATCACATGGTGTGGATCTCAGGAAGCGGCGAGGGCAATGGTTTGAGGAGTGCTGAATATCATGGACATATCTGTAATCATGGGTGGGTCCAAAACATGAAGTGTTGAACCTAAATTGGAATGCATATGGAATAAGTCCGAGCCGGAGACAGTTGTTGAGGAAAGAGATGTGGCTGTGAAAACGAGTTTTAGTCGATACCTGATCAAACACGAGAAGGGAAACAGGTATTAATGAAGGTGTACAAGGTAAAAGAGACAAATGAGCAGGAAGTGGCACAACACAATCATCAATGTACTGGAAAATGAGGTGAGGGAAGGGACCTGAGTAGGACTGGTAAAAAGGTTAGATTGGATCGAGTGATAAAGGAAAAGGGGATGAAGGGATGTGCAAAAGAGCGGGTAAATGTGATTAGGAATATTTGCTCACGTGGAGGGTAAACGCCAACATGGGCTGGTTTGCCCGAATGGCCTGTTTCCATGATGTATTTTTATGTAACTATAGCAGGGAGACTGGAATTAGTAGAATGTGTCACCCTGGAAGGGGAACCTGGCATTGCATGTTTGTACGTGGGGTTCCTGCTGCTTTTAAGTAGTAGAGAAGTTGTTGGCCTAAGCTCACTAACCTAAGCTGATTCACCTGTTACATAGGATGTACAGTACAGAAACAGGCCATTCGGCCCAACTGGTCTATGCCGGAGTTTATGCTCCACATGAGCCTCCTCCCACTCTACTTCATCTAACCCCTATTAATGTATCTTTTTATTCCTTTCTCCCTCATGTGTTTACCTAGCTTCCTTTTAAATGTATCTATGTTAGTCGCCTCAACTACTCCTTGTAGTAGCGAGTTCCACATTCTAACCACTCTCTGGGTAAAGAAAGTTTTTCCTGAATTCCCTATTGGATTTATTAATGATTATCTTATATTTATGGCCCCAAGTTTTAGTCTCCCCCACATCTACCCTATCTAACCCTTTCATAATCTTAAAGACCTCTATCAGGTCACCCCTCAACCTTTTTTCGAGAGAAAAGAGCCCCAGCTTGTTAAATCTTTCTTGTGAATCTTATTTACACCTTCTCCAGTCCCTCTATATCCTTTCTATAACATGGAGACCAGAACTGTTCACAGTAATCCAAGAGTGGTCTCCCCAAAGTTCAACATAACTTCCCTGCTTTTCAATTCTATTCGTCGAGAAATGAACCCCACTGCTTTGTTTGCTTTTTTTAAATGGCCCTATTAACCTTTGTCGCTCCTTTTAATGATTTGTGTATCTGTACCCCTAGATCCCTTTGCTCCTCTACCCCATTTAGACTCTTATTTTCCAAGCAGAATGTGGCCTCCTTATTCTTCCTACCAAAATGCACCACCTCACACTTATCTATATTAAAATTCATTTGCCAATTACACACCCATTCTGCAAGTTTATTAATGTCTTCCTGTATTTTGTTGCAGTCCTCCTCGGTATTAACTACACCCCCCAATTTGGTGTCATCCGCAAATTTTGAAATTGTACTTCCGATTCCCGAGTCCAAATCGTTTATGTAAATGGTGAACAACAGTGGTCCCAGCACCAATCCTTGTGGAACACCACTTCCCACCTTTTGCCAGTCTGAGTAACTATCTTTAACCCCTACTCTCTGTTTTCTGTTTTGTAGCCAGCATGCTATCCATTCTGCTACTTGTCCCTGACTCCACATGCTCTGATTTTAATCATGAATCTACTATGCGGTACCTTATCGAAGGCCTTTTGAAAATCCAAATCATAGAATCATAGAAGTTACAACATGGAAACAGGCCCTTCGGCCCAACATGTCCATGTCGCCCAGTTTATACCACTAAGCTAGTCCCAATTGCCTGCACTTGGCCCATATCCCTCGATACCCATCTTCCCCATGTAACTGTCCAAATGCTTTTTAAAAGACAAAATTGTACCCGCCTCTACTACTGCCTCTGGCAGCTCGTTCCAGACACTCACCACCCTTTGAGTGAAAAAATTGCCCCTCTGGATCCTTTTGTATCTCTCCCCTCTCACCTTAAATCTGTGCCCCCTCGTTATAGACTCCCCTACCTTTGGGAAAAGATTTTGACTATCGACCTTATCTATGCCCCTCATTATTTTATAGACTTCTATAAGATCACCCCTTAACCTCCTACTCTCCAGGGAATAAAGTCCCAGTCTGTCTAACCTCTCCCTGTAAGTCAAACCATCAAGTCCCGGTAGCATCCTAGTAAATCTTTTCTGCACTCTTTCTAGTTTAATAATATCCTTTCTATAATAGGGTGACCAGAACTGTACACAGTACTCCAAGTGTGGCCTCACCAATGCCCTGTACAACTTCAACAAGACATCCCAACTCCTGCATTCAATGTTCTGACCAATGAAACCAAGCATGCTGAATGCCTTCTTCACCACCCTATCCACCTGTGACTCCACTTTCAAGGAGCTATGAATCTGTACTCCTAGATCTCTTTGTTCTTTAACTCTCCCCAACGCCCTACCATTAACGGAGTAGGTCCTGGCCCGATTCGATCTACCAAAATGCATCACCTCACATTTATCTAAATTAAACTCCATCTGCCATTCATCGGCCCACTGGCCCAATTTATCAAGATCCCGTTGCAATCCTAGATAACCTTCTTCACTGTCCACAATGCCACCAATCTTGGTGTCATCTGCAAACTTACTAACCATGCCTCCTAAATTCTCATCCAAATCATTAATATAAATAACAAATAACAGCGGACCCAGCACCGATCCCTGAGGCACACCGCTGGACACAGGCATCCAGTTTGAAAAACAACCCTCGACAACCACCCTCTGTCTTCTGTCGTCAAGCCAATTTTGTATCCAATTGGCTACCTCACCTTGGATCCCATGAGATTTAACCTTATGTAACAACCTACCATGCGGTACCTTGTCAAATGCTTTGCTGAAGTCCATGTAGACCACGTCTACTGCACAGCCCTCATCTATCTTCTTGGTTACCCCTTCAAAAAACTCAATCAAATTCGTGAGACATGATTTTCCTCTCACAAAACCATGCTGACTGTTCCTAATTAGTCCCTGCCTCTCCAAATGCCTGTAGATTCTGTCCCTCAGAATACCCTCTAACAACTTACCCACTACAGATGTCAGGCTCACTGGTCTGTAGTTCCCAGGCTTTTCCCTGCCGCCCTTCTTAAACAAAGGCACAACATTTGCTACCCTCCAATCTTCAGGCACCTCACCTGTAGCGGTGGATGATTCAAATATCTCTGCTAGGGGACCCGCAATTTCCTCCCTAACCTCCCATAACGTCCTGGGATACATTTCATCAGGTCCCGGAGATTTATCTACCTTGATGCGCGTTAAGACTTCCAGCACCTCCCTCTCTGTAATATGTACACTCCTCAAGACATCACTATTTATTTCCCCAAGTTCCCTAACATCCATGCCTTTCTCAACCGTAAATACCGATGTGAAATATTCATTCAGGATCTCACCCATCTCTTGTGGTTCCGCACATAGATGACCTTGTTGATCCTTAAGAGGCCCTACTCTCTCCCTTGTTACCCTTTTGCCCTTTATGTATTTGTAGAAGCTCTTTGGATTCACCTTTGCCTGATCTGCCAAAGCAATCTCATATCCCCTTTTTGCCCTCCTGATTTCTCTCTTAACTCTACTCCGGCAATCTCTATACTCTTCAAGGGATCCACTTGATCCCAGCTGCCTATGCATGTCATATGCCTCCTTCTTATTTTTGACTAGTGCCTCAATCTCCCGAGTCATCCAAGGTTCCCTACTTCTACCAGCCTTGCCCTTCACTTTATAAGGAATGTGCTTACACTGAACCCTGGTTAACACACTTTTGAAAGCCTCCCACTTACCAGACGTCCCTTTGCCTGCCAACAGACTCTCCCAATCAACTTCTGAAAGTTCCTGTCTAATACCATCAAAATTGGCCTTTCCCCAATTTAAAATTTTAACTTTTGGGCCAGACCTATCCTTCTCCATAGCTATCTTAAAACTAATGGAATTATGATCACTGGTCCCAAAGTGATCCCTCACTAACACTTCTGTCACCTGCCCTTCCTTATTTCCCAAGAGGAGGTCAAGTTTTGCCCCCTCTCTAGTCGGGCCATCCACATACTGAATGAGAAATTCCTCCTGAATACACTCAACAAATTTCTCTCCATCCAAGCCCCTAATGCTATGGCTGTCCCAGTCAATGTTGGGAAAGTTAAAGTCCCCTACTATTACCACCCTATTTTTCTTGCAGCTGTCTGTAATCTCCTTACATATTTGCTCCTCAATTTCCCGTTGACTATTTGGGGGTCTGTAGTACAATCCTATCAAAGTGATCTCTCCCTTCTTATTTTTCAGTTCTACCCATATGGACTCAGTGGGCGAACCCTCGGATATATCCCCTCTCACTACTGCCGTGATGTTCTCCCTAATCAAGAACGCAACTCCCCCTCCTCTCTTACCTCCTGCTCTATCTTTCCTATAGCATCTGTACCCTGGAACATTGAGCTGCCAGTCCTGCCCCTCCCTTAGCCATGTTTCAGTAATAGCTATAACATCCCAGTCCCATGTACCCATCCATGCCCTGAGTTCATCTGCCTTGCCCATCAGACTTCTTGCATTGAAATAAATGCAGTTTAATCTAGTCTTCCCTTGGTCTTTGCCCTGCTTTCTCAGACCATCTGTCCGGTCATGTTCTGTACACTCTCCCTTACTGCCTTTTGTTTCTGTCACCACTTTATTTCCCACTGACTTCCTGCATCGGTTCCCATCCCCCTGCCACATTAGTTTAAACCCTCCCCAACAGCACTAGCAAACACTCCCCCTAGGACATTGGTTCCAGTCCTGCCCAGATGCAGACCGTCCAATTTGTACTGGTCCCACCTCCCCCAGAACCGGTTCCAATGGCCCAGGAATTTGAATCCCTCCCTCTTGCACCATCTCTCAAGCCACGTATTCATCTTAGCTATCCTGTCATTCCTACTCTGACTAGCCCGTGGCACTGGTAGCAATCCTGAGATTACTACCTTTGAGGTCCTACTCTTTAGTTTAACTCCTAACTCCCTAAATTCAGCTTGTAGGACCTCATCCTGTTTTTTACCTATATCGTTGGTGCCTATATGCACCACGACAACTGGCTGTTCACCCTCCCCCTCCAGAATGTCCTGCAGCCGCTCCGAGACATCCTTGACCCTTGCACCAGGGAGGCAACATACCATCCTGGAGTCTCGGTTGCGTCCGCAGAAACGCCTGTCTATTCCCCTTACAATCGAGTCCCCTATCACTATAGCTCTGCCACTCTTTTTCCTGCCCTCCTGTGCAGCAGAGCCAGCCACGGTGCCATGAACCTGGCCACTGCCACCTTCCCCTGGTGAGCCATCTCCGCCAACAGTATCCAAAACGGTATACCTGTTTTGGAGGGAGATGACCGCAGGGGACCCCTGCACTGCCTTCCTACTCTTCCTCTGTCTGTTGGTCACCCATTCACTATCTCCCTCAGTAATTTTTATCTGCGGTGTGACCAACTCACTGAACGTGCTATCCACGACTTTCTCAGCATCGCGGATGCTCCAAAGTGAGTCCATCCGCAGCTCCAGAGCCGTCAAGCGGTCAAACAATAGCTGCAGCTGGACACACTTCCCGCAGGTGAAGGAATCAGGGATACAGGAAGGAGCCCTGAATTCCCACATCTCACAAGAGGAACATGACACGGCGCTGGGATCTCCTGCCATGACTTAACCCTTAAATTAGCTTAAGAACAACTACAATGTCAAGAGAAAAAAAAAGGAAAGAAAAACTACTTACCACTCCCTTTAAGGAGTTTACTCCTTTAAATTGTTCTTAATTTAGAGAATGTTAACTACACTAGGGATCTTGATTCACTAAAAAATAAACGCTACTTCCTATAAGACCTGCAGACCTTCCCTTTCCTTTTACTTTAGTTACTGTAGATAAGGAGAAATACTCACCTGAACCTACTCACCAATCAGGTGCCTCCCCTGTGTCGCGTCCCGATCTGATTCCTGACGTCACTTCGAACTCGGTCGCAGCTCCGCTCGGCTCCTCTCAGCGCTCTGAAATCCCGCCTTTTATCGGACGCTCCCTCCGCTCGGCTCGGCTCCTCTCAGCTGTTCTCAGCGCTCTGAAATCCCGCCTTTTATCGGACGCTCCCTCCGCTCGGCTCGGCTCCTCTCAGCGCTCTGAAATCCCGCCTTTTATCGGACGCTCCCTCCGCTCGGCTCGGCTCCTCTCAGCTGTTCTCAGCGCTCTGAAATCCCGCCTTTTATCGGACGCTCCCTCCGCTCGGCTCGGCTCCTCTCAGCTGTTCTCAGCGCTCTGAAATCCCGCCTTTTATCGGACGCTCCCTCCGCTCGGCTCGGCTCCTCTCAGCTGTTCTCAGCGCTCTGAAATCCCGCCTTTTAT
The DNA here is from genome assembly GCF_035084215.1 of Heptranchias perlo. Taxonomy (NCBI): domain Eukaryota; kingdom Metazoa; phylum Chordata; class Chondrichthyes; order Hexanchiformes; family Hexanchidae; genus Heptranchias; species Heptranchias perlo. Next base: position 2,365,102 of record NC_090325.1, on the reverse strand, counting down.
CGGACGCTCCCTCCGCTCGGCTCGGCTCCTCTCAGCGCTCTGAAATCCCGCCTTTTATCGGACGCTCCCTCCGCTCGGCTCGGCTCCTCTCAGCTGTTCTCAGCGCTCTGAAATCCCGCCTTTTATCGGACGCTCCCTCCGCTCGGCTCGGCTCCTCTCAGCTGTTCTCAGCGCTCTGAAATCCCGCCTTTTATCGGACGCTCCCTCCGCTCGGCTCGGCTCCTCTCAGCTGTTCTCAGCGCTCTGAAATCCCGCCTTTTATCGGACGCTCCATCCACTAGGAACATAGGAATAGGAGTAGGCCATTCAACCTCTAGAGCCTGTTCTGCCATTCAATGATCTGTACCCTAACCCTATTTACCCACCTTGACTCCACATCCTTTAATACCCTAGGCTGGCAAAAATCTATCAATCTCAGATTTAAAATTATTAATTGAGCTAGAAGCTACTGCTTTTTGTGGGAGAGCGTTCCATACTTCTACCACCCTTTGCGTGAAGCAGTGTTTCCAAACTTCTCTCCTGAATGGCCTGGCTCTGATTTTAAGGATATGTCCTCTTGTCCTAGACTTCCCCACGAGCAGAAAAAGTTTCTCTCTGTTTACTGTGTCAATTCCTTTCAAAATCCTAAAAACCTCAATCAAATCACCCCTTAACTTTCTGTACTGCGCTACGCTTGTCTACCTTGCCTTGTCTACGCTTTCTGTTACTTCTTCAAAAAATTCAATAAGGTTGGTCAAGCATTTCCTTCCCTTTTGAGATCCGTGCTGACTATTCTTTATTATATTATCAGTTTCTAGATGTTTTTCTATTAAATCTTTGAGTAAAGATTCCATTATCTTCCCTGCCTCCGACATTAAGAAAGCTGGTCTATAGCTCCCTGGACTGGTTCTATCTCCCTTTTTAATTATAGAAATCACATTAGCCTCTAATTATATATTGGTGCCTCTGCTATCTCTTCCCGAATTTCTTTTGATATGCCTGGAAGCAATCCATCCGCGCCAGGGGTTTTATCCTCTAAGTTTGATTAGTCATGTCCGCCCTGTTAGTCTTCCTGGTAAATACGGAGGCAAAGTAACTATTCAATATTTCTACCATTTTGCTCTCTTTACACTTGAGTTGATCGTGTGCATCCTTTAGTGGCCCTATTCGTATATCTGATTTTTCTTGTGTTATTTATGTGTCAATAGAATACTTTACTACTTCTTTTTATATTCCTTGATAATTTAATTTCATAGTTCCTCATTGCTTTCCTAATTGTTTTTTGACTTCTTTCCTAACCTCTTCGTATTCCCTTTTGTCATCCTCTCCTTTAATGTTCATATACTTAGTGTATGTCTTTTTCTCTAGTTTCAATTTTACCCTTGTCTCTTTATTCATCCGTGGTGTTACATTATTGGCTTGTTAGGAACATATTGGTACCAACGACATAGGTAAAAAATGGATCAGGTCCTGCAAGGTGAATTTAAGGAGTTAGGAGATAAATTAAAAAGCAGGACTTCAAAGGTAGTGATCTCATGATTACTACCGGTGCCACGTGCTAGTGAGTATAGGAACAGGAGAATAGACAGGATGAATGCGTGGCTGCAGGGATGGTGTAGGAGGAAGGGATTTAGATTCCTGGGACATTGGGACCGGTTCTGGGGAAGGTGGGACCTGTACAAGCGGGACGGGTTACAGCCGAGCAGGACCGGGACCAATGTCCTCGTGGGGGTGTTTGCTAGTGCTGTTGGGGAAGGTTTAAACTAGAGTGGCAGGGGGATGGGAACCTGAGTGGGGAGTCAGAAGGGAATAAAGTTGAGAGCAGCAAGAGAGGGGAAGACCCAGGGGAAATTTACAATACAAATAGTACAAACAGTTGTTCAAGAACAAGTGAAAGGGAAAAGCGTAGAGCAGCGGAAATAGAGTGTACTTTAGGCACGGCAGATAAAATAAAAACTAGAAGGTGTAAGGCGATTAACCCAGTATCAAAGCTGAAGGTCAGGCGAGGGTGTGTGGCCCAACTAAGAGTTCTATATACAAATGCACGGAGTATAAGGAATAAATTAAATGAACTACAGGTTCAAATTCAAATTGGAGGGTATGACATGATAGCTATTACTGAGACATGGCTGCAGGATGGTCAGGATTGGGAACTAAATATACCAGGTTATAAGGTCTACAGGAGAGATAGGGAAAATGGAAGAGGGGGAGGAGTAGCCTTAATGATTAGAGATGAAATCACTTCAATGATAAAGGGGGATATAACGAGAGGTAAGCAGCCAACAGAGACCTTATGGGTTGAATTGAGAAATAGGAAAGGATCTGAGACTATAGTGGGAGTTGTGTATAGGACCCCTGGCAGCAGCTCTGAAGTGCTAGATTGTATAAATGCAGAGACTAGACAAGCGTGTAAGAAAGGCATAGTGGTCTCAATGGGGGACTTTAACCTTCACATAGATTGGGAAAAGCAGACGAGCAACTGTCAGAAAGGTAGTGAATTTCTTGAGTGTATCCGGGATAGTTTTCGACAGCAGTATGTCCAAGAGGCAACAAGGGGCCAAGCCATACTAGATTTAGTAATGAGTAATGAACCAGATTTAGTTAACGGCTTAACTGTGCGTGAACATCTATCCAATAGTGATCATAACATGATCGAGTTCAATGTAGTGTTTGAAAGGGAAAAAAGTGAGTCAGCTGCTAAGATTCTAGACTTGGGTAAGGCCGACTTCAATGGGATGAGACAGAGACTGTCCACAGTAAACTTGGCAAATCTGTTAATGGGTAAAACGACTGATGATCAGTGGGAAATGTTTAGAAACATTTAACGAGATACAGAATCGGTTTATACCCCTGAGGGGCAAGAACTCTACTTGCCAAAAAAAACAGCCATGGACAACTGAAGAGGTATGGGACAGTATAAGACATAAGGAAAGGGCATACAAAAAGGCAAAAAATGGCACAGATCCTGACGAATGGGAAAGATACAAAGATCAACAAATGGTCACAAAACAGATAGTAAGGGCTACAAAACGAGAGTATGAAAAGAAACTCGCAAGGGATATCAAAACCAATACGAAGAACTTTTATAGTTATATTCGGAAAAAGAGGGTGGTCAGGAGCAGTGTTGGCCCCTTAAAAACTGAAAGTGGGGATATTGTCATTGACAATGGGGAAATGGCGGACATGTTCAACAATTACTTTGCGTCAGTATTTACAGTAGAAAAAGAGGATAGCATGCCGGAAATCCCAAGAAAAGTAATATTGAATCGGGGACAGGGACTTGATAAAATTAACATAAGTAAAGCAACAGTAATGAAGAAAATAATAGCACTAAAGAGTGACAAATCCCCAGGACCAGATGGTTTCCATCCCACAGTTTTAAAGGAAGTAGGTGAGCACATTGCGGATACCCTAACCATAATCTTTCAAAGTTCTCTAGATTCAGGAACTGTCCCTCTTGATTGGAAAATTGCACATATCACTCCACTTTTTAAGAAAGGAGAGAGAGGGAAACCGGGGAATTATAGACCAGTTAGCCTAACATCTGTTGTTGGGAAAATGCTGGAGTCTATAATTAAGGATAGGGTGACTGAACACCTCGAGAATTTTCAGTTAATCAGAGAGAGCCAGCATGGATTTGTGAAAAGTAGGTCGGGCTTGACAAACCTGATTGAATTTTTTGAAGAGGTGACTAAAGTAGTGGACAGGGGAACGTCAATGGATGTTATATATATGGACTTCCAGAAGGCATTTGATAAGGTCCCACATAAGAGACTGTTAGCTAAGATAGAAGCCCATGGAATCGAGGGAAAAGCACGGACTTGGTTAGGAAGTTGGCTGAGCGAAAGGGGACAGAGAGTAGGGATAATGGGAAGGTACTCACATTGGCAGGATGTGACTCGTGGAGTCTCGCAGGGATCTGTCTTGGGACCTCAATTATTCACAATATTTATTAACGACTTAGATGAAGGCATAGAAAGTCTCATATCTATGTTTGCCAATGACACAAAGATTGGTGGCATTGTAAGCAGTGTAGATGAAAACATAAAATTACAAAGCGATATTGATAGATTAGGTGAATGGGCAAAACTGTGGCAAATGGAATTCAATATAGACAAATGTGAGGTCATCCACTTTGGATCAAAAAAGGATAGAACAGGGTACTATCTAAATGGTAAAAAGTTAAAAACTGTGGATGTCCAAAGGGACTTAGGGGTTCAGGTACACAGATCATTGAAGTGTCATGAACAGGTGCAGAAAATAATCAAGAAGGCTAATTGAATGCTGGCCTTCATATCTGGAGGACTGGAGTACAAGGGGGCAGAAGTTATGCTGCAGCTATACAAAACCCTGGTTAGACCGCACCTGGAGTACTGTGAGCAGTTCTGGGCACCGCACCTTCGGAAGGACATATTGGCCTTGGAGGGAGTGCAGCGTAAGTTTACTAGAATGATACCCGGACTTCAAGGGTTAAGTTACGAGGAGAGATTACACAAATTGGGGTTGTATTCTCTAGAGTTTAGAAGGTTAAGGGGTGATCTGATCGAAGTTTATAATATATTAAGGGGAACAGATAGGGTGGATAGAGAGAAACTATTTCCGCTGGTTGGGGATTCTAGGAGTAGGGGACACAGTCTAAAAATTAGAGCCAGACCTTTCAGGTGCGAGATTAGAAAACATTTCTACACACAAAGGGTTGTAGAAGTTTGGAACTCTCTTCCGCAAACGGCAATTGATACTAGAGTCATAGAGTTATACAGCACGGATAGAGGCCCTTCGGCCCATCGTGTCCGCGCCGGCCATCAGCCCTGTCTACTCTAATCCCATATTCCAGCATTTGGTCCGTAGCCTTGTATGCTATGGCATTTCAAGTGCTCATCCAAATGCTTCTTGAATGTTGTGAGGGTTCCTGCCTCCACAACCCTTTCAGGCAGTGAGTTCCAGACTCCAACCACCCTCTGGGTGAAAAAGTTCTTTCTCAAATCCCCTCTAAACCTCCCGCCTTTTACCTTGAATCTATGTCCCCTTGTTATAGTACCCTCAACGAAGGGAAAAAGCTCCTTAGTATCCATCCTATCTGTGCCCCTCATAATTTTGTACTAGCTCAATTGCTAAATTTAAATCTGAGATAGATTGCTTTTTGGCAACCAAAGGTATGAAGGAATATGGGCCTAAGGCAGGTATATGGAGTTAGATCACAGATCAGCCATGATCTTATCAAATGGCGGAGCAGGCACGAGGGGCTGAATGGTCTACTCCTGTTCCTATGTTCCTATAGGCCCCGATTTTAATGGCCGGGCTTCATTTCCATAAATTTCCTTGGACTCCAGCCTGAACCCGGCCAGATCCACTACCTGGCTGGTGAGCCCGAGCGGGAATTTGGGCAGCAGGTGGCTCCCAACGGGGATCTGCGGGAATATCCCTGGCAGTCAAGTAAGTGGTGGGGCGGGAGGCGACTGTAATCGGAGGAAGCCCTGAGTAAGGGAGGCTCATAAGGAAACTAAAATAAGTTTTAATCCTTACTTGCCTGGGCCGTTCCTGACCCACGATCCCCCTCCCAGCAGGTCCGGCCAGACGGCAATCACTGCTCCCCAGCTAGGGGCTCGGACTAAAAATTATGTCGAGTCCCAATGATGTTATCAGGACCTGATTTGCATATGTCAAGCAGGACTCCGCTGCCCTCCTGTGGGTGTCCTGCTCAAAACAGCAGGTTAATATCGGGACCTGGCGGGAAGGCAGGGGATCACAGGGGGTAAGTTGCTGCCTTCATTTTAACTGCCGCCCGCCTGGTTTCCAACAATCAGGGGAGTTAAATTTGGGACCTATAGATATTGCTCGATGAAAGAAGTACAGGATCCATCTAGCTCATCTTCTGCCATCCTGGTAGTTATATGTTGCAACAATAATGAAGTGGTTGACTAATCATTTTAACCGATCTCTATCAGTTAGTCTACAACAAAACACCCAGTGGTGGAGAGCTTTGGGAACCATTTCCGGCCCTTCCCCTGGATTTTTGGCGGGAGTGCTCCAGATGTTCCTTGGAATTTCAAACCATTGGTGTTAATTACTTTAAACATCCGTCAGTGACATATTGAAGGAGACAGATGGACACAAGCACAGGTACAGGTGTGGTCACAGGGGCCACATACAGATTGAACAAGAGTCTACAAACTTTGGAGGAAGAAAGGTTAAGGAAACTACTGGGAAGAATGTGTAAAATGTAAACAAAAAGTTCAGAGGAGCAAAGGGACAAGAAATGAGCATAACTATAAGTCAAACACAACATCAAGAAATCCTGTGCTATAACAGAAAGTGTTAGCAAAGGAGAATTGGAACCTGTTAATGATGTAAATATCAAGTTAAATAAAAATAGCCATACTTGTAGGAAATGTTCTCTAGTCAAACGCCATGAATAGAATCTTAAAGCACAGAAGGAGGCCATTCGGCCCATCATGCCTGTGCAGGCACTTTGAAGAGCTATGTGATTAGTTCCACTCCCCCACTCTTTCCCCATAGCCCTGCAAATTTCTCCTTTTCAAGTTTATTCCCTTTGGAAAGTTACTAATGAATCTGCTTCCACCACTCTTTCAGACAGTGCATTCCAGATCATAACAACTCACTGCGTAAAAAAAAATTCTCCTCATCTCCCCTCTGGCTTTTTTTTAACCAATCATCTTAAATTTGTGTCCTCTGGTTAACGACCCTTCTACTAGTGGAAACTATTTCTCCCTATCTACTGTTCAAAACAGGGGAGAGGGATAAACCGGGTAACTACAGGCCAGTCAGCCTAATGTCGGTGGTGGGGAAACTTTTGGAGACAATAATCCGGGACAAAATTAATTGTCAATTGGAAAATCATGGGTTACTCAATGACAGCCAACATCGATTTGTTCAAGGCTAATCATGTTTGATTAATTTGATTGAGTTCTTTGATGAGGGAGGGAAGTGTTCCCCAGGGGTCAGTATCAGGACAACTGCTCTTTTTGATATATATTAATGACCTGAACTTGGGCATAATTTAAAAGTTTGCAGATGACACGAAACTTGGAAAAGTAGTGTATAGTGAGGAGGATAGTAGCAGACTTCAGGAGGACATAGACAGACTGGTAAAATGGGCAGACACATGGCAGATGAAATTTAATGTGGAGAAGTGGTGAAGTGATACATTTTAAAATAAAGAACGAGGAGAGACAATACAAACTAAATGATACAATTTTAAAGGGGGTGCAGGAACAGGGAGACCTGGGGGTTTGTGTAGAGAAATCTTTGAAGGCTTAGTATTGTGTAATTTTTTAGCTCTAGAATTGTGTAAGGAGACAGGGTTAATTAGTAATCTTACAGTCAAGGATCCTCTGGGGTAGAGTGATCATAATATGATAGAATTTCATATTGGGTTTAAGAGTGATGTAGTTAAGTCCAAAATTAGCGTCTTAAATTTAAACAAAGCCAATGACGTAGGTATGAGGAGCGAGTTAGCTAAGATAGATTGGGAAATTAGTTTAAAGATATGACAGTAGATAACCAATGGTGAACATTTAAAGAAATAATTCATCATTGTTAATGAATACACATTCCCTTGAGGAATAAAAACTCCACGGAAAAAGTGATCCAACCGTGGCTAACTAGAGAAGTTAAGGATAGTATCAGATTAAAAGAAGAGGCTTATAATGATGCAAAAAGAGTAGTAAGCCTGAAGATTGGGAGGGTTTTAGAAATCAGCAAAGGATGACCAAGAAATTGATAAAGAGGGAGAAAATTGAATATGAGAGTAAACTAGCAAGAAATATAAAAGCAGATTTTTCTTTTATTCATTCATGGGATGTGGGCGTCGCTGGCAAGGCCAGAATTTATTGCCCATCCCTAATTGCCTTCTTGAACCGCTGCAGTCCGTGTGGTGACGGTTCTCCCACAGTGCTGTTAGGAAGGGAGTTCCAGGATTTTGACCCAGCAACAATGAAGGAACGGCGATATATTTCCAAGTCGGGATGGTGTGTGACTTGGAGGGGAACATGCAGGTAGTGTTGTTCCCATGCGTCTTGCTGCTCTTGTCCTTCTAGGTGGTAGAGGTCGTGGGTTTGGTAGATGCTGTCGAAGAAGCCTTGGCGAGTTGCTGCAGTGCATCGTGTGGATGGTACACACTGCAGCCACTGTGCGCCGGTGGTGAAGGGAGTGAATGTTTAGGGTGGTGGATGGGGTGCCAATCAAGTGGGCTGCTTTGTCCTGGATGGTGCCGAGCTTCTTGAGTGTTGTTGGAGCTGCACTCATCCAGGCAAGTGGAGAGTATTCCATCACACTCCTGATGTGCACCTTGTAGATGGTGGAAAGGCTTTGGTGAGTCAGGAGGTGAGTCACTCGCTGCAGAATACCCAGCCTCTGACCTGCTCTTGTAGCCACAGTATTTATGTGGCTGGTCCAGTAAAGTTTCTGGTCAATGGTGACCCCCAGGATGTTGATCATAGGAACATAGGAATCGTGAGAGATTTGGCGATGGTAATGCTGTTGAATGTCATGGGGAGATGGTTAGATTCTCTCTTGTTGGAGATGGTCATTGCCTGGCACTTGTCTGGCACGAATGTTACTTGCTATTTATCAGCCCAAGCCTGGATGTTGTCCAGGTCTTGCTGCATGTGGGCAAGGATTGCTTCATTGTCTGAGGGGTTGCGAATGGAACTGAACACTGTGCAATCATCAGCGAACATCCCCACTTCTGACCTTATGATGGAGGGAAGGTCATTGATGAAGCAGCTGAAGATGAGAAACTCCTGCAGTGATGTCCTGCGTCTGAGATGATTGGCCTCCAACAACCATTGCCATCTTCCTTTGTGCCAGGTATGACTCCAGCCACCAGAGAGTTTTCCCTGATTTCCATTGACTTCAATTTTACGAGGGCTCCTTGATGCCACACTCGGTCAAATGCTGCCTTGATGTCAAGGACAGTCTCTCTCACCTCCCCTCTGAATTCAGCTCTTTTGTCCATGTTTGGATCAAGGCTGCAATGAGGTCTGGAGCCGAATGGTCCTGGCGGAACCCAAACTGAGCATCGGTGAGCAGGTTAATGGTGAGTAAGTGCTCACCAATAACCTGCAATGTCGACGACACCTTCCATCACTTTGCTGATGATTGAGGGTAGACTGATGGGGAGGTAATTGGCCGGATTAGATTAGAATCATAGAATCACAGAAAGGTTACAGCATGGAAGGTGGTCATTCGGCCCATCAAGTCCGCCCTATCCCTGTAGCTCTGCAAATCTTTTACTTTCAAGTACTTATCCAGTTCCCATTTGAAGGCCATGATTGAATCTGCCTCCACCACCCCCTCGGGCAGTGCATTCCAGATCACAACCACTCGCTGTGTAAAAATATTTTTCCTCATGTCACCTCTGGTTCTTTCGCCAATCACCTTAAATCTATGTCCTCTGGTCCTTGACCCTTCCACCAATGGGAACAGTTTCTCTCTATCTACTCTGTCCAGACCCTTCATGATTTTGAACACCTCTATCAAATCTCCTCGCAACCGTCTCTGTTCCAAGGAGAACAACCCCAGCTTCTCCAGTATATCCACATAACTAAAATCCCTCATCCCTGGAATCATTCTAGTAAATCTTTGCTGCACCCTCTCGAAGGCCTTCACATCTTTCATAAAATGCGGTGCCCAGAACTGGACACAATACTCCAGTTTTGGCCGAATCAGAGTTTTTATAAAGGTTCATCATGACTTCCTTACTTTTGTACTCCATGCCTCTATTTATAAAGCCCAGGATCCTGTATGCTTTTTTTAACCGCTTTCTCAAGCAGCCCTGCCACCTTCAACAATTTGTGCACATATACCCCCAGATCTCTCTGTTCCTGTACCCCTTTTAGAGTTGTGCCCTCTGGTTTATATTGCCCCTTTTCGTTCTTCCCACCAAAATGTATCACTTTGCATTTTTCTGCATTAAATTTCATCTGCCACGTGTCTGCCCATTCCACCAGCCTGTCGATAACCTCTTGAAGTCTATCACTATCCTCCTCACTGTTTACTACCCTTCCAAGTTTTGTGTCATCTGCAAATTTGGAAATTATGCCCTGTACACCCAAATCCAAGTCAATATATATCAAGTGGATTTGTCCTGCTTTTTGTGGACAGGCCATACCTGGGCAATTTTCCACTTTGTTGGGTAGATGCCAGTGTTGTAGCTGTAGTGGAACAGCTTGGCTAGAGGTGCAGCTAGTTCTGGAGCACAAGTCTTCAGCACTACAGCCGGGATGTTGTCGGGGCCCATAGCCTTTGCTGTATCCAGTGCACTCAGCCGTTTCTTGACATCATGTGGAGTAAAGCAAATTGGCTGAAGACTGGCTTCTGTGATGGTGGGGATATCGGGAGGAGCCCGAGATGGATCATCTACTCGGCACTTCTGGCTGAAGATGGTTGCAAACGCTTCAGCCTTGTCTTTTGCACTCACGTGCTGGGCTCCGCCATCATTGAGGATGGGGATGTTCAAAGAGCCTCCTCCTCCCGTTAGTTATTTAATTGTCCACCACTATTCACAACTGGATGTGGCAGGACCTCAGAGCTTTGATCTGATCCGTTTATTGTGGAATCACTTAGCTCTGTCTATAGCATGTTGCTTCCGCTGATTAGCATGCATTTAGTCCTGGTTTGTAGCTTCACCAGGTTGGCACCTCATTTTTAGGTATGCCTGGTGCTGCTCCTATCATGCTCTTCCAACTCCTCATTGAACCAGGGTTGATCCCCTGGCTTGTTGGTCATGGTAGAGTGAGGAATATACCAGGCCATGAGGTTACAGATTGTGCTGGAATACAATTCTGCTGCTGCTGATGGCCCACAGCGCCTCATGGATGCCCAGTTTTGAGCTGCTAGATCTGTTCTGAATCTATCCCATTTAGCACGGTGGTAGTGCCACACAACACGTTGGATGGTGTCCTCAGTGTGAAGACGGGAGTTCGTCTCCAGAAGGACAGTCTGGTGGTCACTCCTACCAATAATGTCATGGACAGATGCATCTGCGACAGGTAGATTGGTGAGAACGAAGTCAAGTAGGTTTTTCCCTCGTGATGGTTCTCTCATCACCTGCTGCATGCATTTTCAGAAGACTTTCAATAAGGTCCCACACAGGAGGTTGGTGAACAAAGTTAGAGCACATAGAATTGGGGGTAATATGTTGGCATGGATTGAGAATTGGTTTACAGACACAAGACAGAGAGTAGGAATAAACGGGTCTTTTTCAGGTTGGCAGACTGTGACTAGTGGGGTACTGCAGGGATCGGTGCTTGGGCCCCAGCTATTCACAATCTATATCAATAATTTAGATGAGGGGACCAAATGTAATATTTCCAAGTTTGCTGATGACACAAAACGAGGTGGGAATGTGAGTTGTGAGGAGGATGCAAAGAGGCTTCAAGGGGATATCGACAGACCAAGTGAGTGGGCAAGAACATGACAGATGGAATATAATGTGGAAAAATGTGAAGTGATCCACTTTGGTAGGAAAAACAGAAATGCAGAATATTTTTTAAATGGTAAGATATTGGGAAATGTTGATGTTCAAAGGGACCTGGATATCCTTGTACATGAGTCACTGGAAGCTAACATGTAGGTGCAGCAAGCAATTAGGAAGGCAAATGGAATGTTGGCCTTTATTACAAGAGGATTTGAGTACAGGAGTAAAGATGTCTGATTGCAATTATATAGGATCTTGGTGAGACTGCACCTGGAGTATTGTGTACAATTTTGGTCTCCTTACCTAAGAAAGGATATACTTCCCATCGAGGGAGTGCAACGAAGGTTCACCAGACTCATTCCTGGGATGGCGGGATTGTCGTACGAGGAGAGATTGAGTAGACTAGGCCTGTATTCTCTAGAGTTTAGAAGAATGAGAGGTGATCTCATTGAAACATACAAAATTCTTACAGGGCTTGACAGGGTAGATGGAAGGAGCATGTTTCCTCTGGCTGGGGAATCTAGAAACAGGGGTCTCAGTCTCAGAATAAATGGTAGGCCATTTCGGACTGAGATAAGGAGACATTTCTTCACTCAGAGGGTGGTGAATCTTCAGAATTCTCCACCCCAGAGGGCTGTGGAGGCTCAGTCATGAAGTACATTCAAAATAGAGGTCGATAGATTTCTAGATATTAAAGGTATCAAGGGATATGTGGATGGTGCAGGAAAATGGCGTTGAGGTAGAATATCAGCCATGACCTTGTTGAATGGCAGATCAGGCTCGAAGGGCCAGATGGCCTACTCCTGCTCCTATTTTTTATGTACTAGGCCCAGTCTGGCAGCTATGTCCTTCAGGACTCGGCCAGTAATGGTGCTACCGAGCTCAACATGGAGGAGTACTGATTCATCAGCTGAGGGAGGGTGGTAGGTGGGTAATCAGCAGGAGGTTTCCTTGCCCATGTTTGACCTGATGCCAGATTTTATGGGGTCCGGAGTCAATGTTGAGGACTCCCAGGGCCACTCTCTCTTGACTGTATACCTCTGTGCAGCCACCTCTGGTGGATCTGTCCAGCTGGTGGGACAGGACATACCCAGGGATGGTGATGGACGTTGTTTGGGATGTTGACTGAAAGGTATGATTCTGTGAATTTGGCTATATTAGGCTGTTGCTTGACTAGTCTGTGGGACAGCTCTCCCAATTTTGGCACAAGTCCCCAGATATTAATGAGGGTCAACGAGGCTTGGTTTGCCTTTGCCATGTCCAATGCCAATTGGTCCACGACTTTTTGTACCAGGATTGCACGGCATGGATTGAGAATTGGTTAACAGACAGGAAACAGAGAGTAGGAATAAATGGGTCTTTTTTGGGGTGGCAGGCAGTGACTAGTGGGGTACCGCAGGGATCAGTGCTTGGGCCCCAGCTAGTCACAATATATATCAATGATTTAGAATCATAGAATCATAGAAGTTTACAACATGGAAATAGGCCCTTCGGCCCAACATGTCCATGTCGCCCAGTTTATACCACTAAGCTAGTCCCAATTGCCTGCACTTGGCCCATATCCCTCTATACCCATCTTACCCATGTAACTGTCCAAATGCTTTTTAAAAGACAATATTGTACCCGCCTCTACTATTGCCTCTGGCAGCTCGTTCCAGACACTCACCACCCTTTGAGTGAAAGAATTGCCCCTCTGGACCCTTTTGTATCTCTCCCCTCTCACCTTAAATCTATGCCCCCTCGTTATAGACTCCCCTACCTTTGGGAAAAGATTTTGACTATCTACCTTATCTATGCCCCTCATTATTTTATAGACTTCTATAAGATCACCCCGAAACCTCCTACTCTCCAGGGAAAAAAGTCTCAGTCTATCCAACCTCTCCCTATAAGTCAAACCATCAAGTCCCGGTAGCATCCTAGTAAATCTTTTCTGCACTCTTTCTAGTTTAATAATATCCTTTCTATAATAGGGTGACCAGAACTGTACACAGTATTCCAAGTGTGGCCTTACTAATGTCTTGTACAACTTCAACAAGACATCCCAACTCCTGTATTCAATGTTCTGACCAATGAAACCAAGCATGCTGAATGCCTTCATCACCACCCTATCCACCTGTGACTCCACTTTCAAGGAGCTATGAACCTGTACTCCTAGATCTCTTTGTTCTATAACTCTCCCCAACGCCCTACCATTAACGGAGTAGGTCCTGGCCCGATTCAATCTACCAAAATGCATCACCTCACATTTATCTAAATTAAACTCCATCTGCCATTCATCGGCCCACTGGCCCAATTTATCAAGATCCCGTTGCAATCCTAGATAACCTTCTTCACTGTCCACAATGCCACCAATCTTGGTGTCATCTGCAAACTTACTAACCATGCCTCCTAAATTCTCATCCAAATCATTAATATAAATAACAAATAACAGCGGACCCAGCACCGATCCCTGAGGCACACCGCTGGTCACAGGCCGCCAGTTTGAAACAACCCTCTACAACCGCCCGCTGTCTTCTGTCGTCAATCCAATTTTGTATCCAATTGGCTACCTCACCTTGGATCCCGTGAGATTTAACCTTATGTAACAACCTACCATGCGGTACCTTGTCAAAGGCTTTGCTAAAGTCCATGTGGACCAAGTCTACTGCACAGCCCTCATCTAACTTCTTGGTTACCCCTTCAAAAAACTCAATCAAATTCGTGAGACATGATTTTCCTCTCACAAAACCATGCTGACTGTTCCTAATCAGTCCCTGCCTCTCCAAATGCCCGTCAATCCTGTCCCTCAGAATACCCTCTAACAACTTACCCACTACAGATGTCAGGCTCACCGGTCTGTAGTTCCCAGACTTTTCCCTGCCGCCCTTCTTAAACAAAGGCACAACATTTGCTACCCTCCAATCTTCAGGCACCTCACCTGTAGCTGTCGATGATTCAAATATCTCTGCTAGGGGACCCGCAATTTCCTCCCTAACCTCCCATAACGTCCTCGGATACATTTCATCAGGTCCCAGAGATTCATCGACCTTGATGCGCGTTAAGACTTCCAGCACCTTCCTCTCTGTAATATGTACACTCCTCAAGACATCACTATTTATTTCCCCAAGTTCCCTAACATCCATGCCTTTCTCAACCGTAAATATCGATGTGAAATATTAATTCAGGATCTCACCCATCTCTTGTGGTTCCGCACATAGATGACCTTGTTGATCCTTAAGAGGCCCTACTCTCTCCCTAGTTACTCTTTTGCCCTTTATGTATTTGTAGAAGCTCTTTGGGTTCTCCTTTGTCTTATCTGCCAAAGCAATCTCATGTCCCCTTTTGCCCTCCTGATTTCTCTCTTAACTCTACTCCGGCAATCTCTATACTCTTCAAGGGATCCACTTGATCCCAGCTGCCTATGCATGTCATATGCCTCCTTCTTCTTTTTGACTAGGGCCTCAATCTCCCGAGTCATCCAAGGTTCCCTACTTCTACCAGCCTTGCCCTTCACTTTATAAGGAATGTGCTTACCCTGAACCCTGGTTAACACACTTTTGAAAGCCTCCCACTTACCAGACGTCCCTTTGCCTGCCAACAGACTCTCCCAATCAACTTCTGAAAGTTCCTGTCTAATACCATCAAAATTGGCCTTTCCCCAATTTAGAATTTTAACTTTTGGGCCAGACCTATCCTTCTCCATAGCTATCTTAAAACTAATGGAATTATGATCACTGGTCCCAAAGTGATCCCTCACTAACACTTCTGTCACCTGCCCTTCCTTATTTCCCAAGAGGAGGTCAAGTTTTGCCCCCTCTCTAGTCGGGCCATCCACATACTGAATGAGAAATTCCTCCTGAATACACTCAACAAATTTCTCCCCATCCAAGCCCCTAATGCTATGGCTGTCCCAGTCAATGTTGGGAAAGTTAAAGTCCCCTACTATTACCACCCTATTTTTCTTGCAGCTGTCTGTAATCTCCTTACATATTTGCTCCTCAATTTCCCGTTGACTATTTGGGGGTCTGTAGTACAATCCTATCAACGTGATCTCTCCCTTCTTATTTTTCAGTTCTACCAATATAGACTCAGTGGGCAAACCCTCGGATATATCCCCTCTCACTACTGCCGTGATGTTCTCCCTAATCAAGAACGCAACTCCCCCTCCTCTCTTACCTCCTGCTCTATCTTTCCTATAGCATCTGTACCCTGGAATATTTAGCTGCCAGTCCTGCCCCTCCTTTAGCCATGTTTCAGTAATAGCTATAACAACCCAGTCCCATGTACCCATCCATGCCCTGAGTTCATCTGCCTTGCCCATCAGACTTCTTGCATTGAAATAAATGCAGTTTAATCTAGACTTCCCTTGGTCTTTGCCCTGCTTTCTCAGACCATCTGTCCGGTCATGTTTTGTACACTCTCCCTTACTGCCTTTTGTTTCTGTCACCACTTTACTTCCCACTGACTTCCTGCATCGGTTCCCATCCCCCTGCCACATTAGTTTAAACCCTCCCCAACAGCACTAGCAAACACTCCCTTCAGGACATTGGTTCCAGTCCTGCCCAGATGCAGACCGTCCAATTTGTACTGGTCCCACCTCCCCCAGAACCGGTTCCAATGTCCC
Source organism: Heptranchias perlo (assembly GCF_035084215.1). NCBI lineage: Eukaryota > Metazoa > Chordata > Chondrichthyes > Hexanchiformes > Hexanchidae > Heptranchias > Heptranchias perlo. Next base: position 2,349,080 of record NC_090325.1, on the reverse strand, counting down.
AGGAATTTGAATCCCTCCCTCTTGCACCATCTCTCAAGCCACGTATTCATCCTAGCTATCCTGTCATTCCTACTCTGACTAGCCCGTGGCACTGGTAGCAATCCTGAGATTACTACCTTTGAGGTCCTACTTTTTAGTTTAACTCCTAACTCCCTAAATTCAGCTTGTAGGACCTCATCCCATTTTTTACCTATATCTTTGGTACCTATATGCACCACGACAACTGGCTGTTCACCCTCCCCCTCCAGAATGTCCTGCAGCCGCTCCGAGACATCCCTGACCCTTGCACCAGGGAGGCAACATACCATCCTGGAGTCTCGGTTGCGTCCGCAGAAAGGCCTGTCTATTCCCCTTACAATCGAGTCCCCTATCACTATAGCTCTGCCACTCTTTTTCCTGCCCTCCTGTGCAGCAGAGCCAGCCACGGTACCATGAACCTGGCCACTGCCACCTTCCCCTGGTGAGCCATCTCCCCCAACAGTATCCAAAACGGTATACCTGTTTTGGAGGGAGATGACCACAGGGTACCCCTGCACTGCCTTCCTACTGTTCCTCTGTCTGTTGGTCACCCATTCTCTATCTCCCTCAATAATTTTTATCTGTGGTGTGACCAACTCACTGCTCTATCTTTCCTATAGGATCTGTACCCTGGAACATTGAGCTGCCAGTCCTGCCCCTCCCTTAGCCATGTTTCAGTAATAGCTATAACATCCCAGTCCCATGTACCCATCCATGCCCTGAGTTCATCTGCCTTGCCCATCAGACTTCTTGCATTGAAATAAATGCAGTTTAATCCAGACTTCCCTTGGTCTTTGCCATTCTTTCTCAGACCATCTGTCCGGTCATGTTTTGTACACTCTCCCTTACTGCCTTTGGATGAGGGAACCAAATGTAATATTTCCAAGTTTGCTGATGACACAAAACTCGTTGGGATCGTGAGTTGTGAGGAGGATGCAAAGAGGTTTCAAGGCGATTTAGACAAGTTGAGTGAGTGGGCAAATACATGGCAGATGCAGTATAATGTGGATAAATGTGAAGTTATCTACTTTGGAAGGAAAAACAGAAAGGCAGAGTATTATTTAAATGGTGATAGATTGGGAAATGTTGATATAAAAAAGGACCTGGGTGTCCTTGTACACCAGTCACTGAAAACAAACATGCAGGTGCAGCAAGCAGTTCGGAAGGCAAACAATATGTTGGCCTTCATTGCAAGAGGATTTGAGTACAGGAGCAAGGATTGCTTATTTCCTTGGTGAGACCATACCTGGAGTATTGTGTGCAGTTTTGATCTCCTTACCTAAGAAAGGATATACTTGCCATAGAGGGAGTGCTGCGAAGGTTCACCAGACTGATTCCTGGGATGGCAGGATTGTCGTATGAGGAGAGATTGGGTCGATATGGGATTAGAGTAGACAGGGCTTGATGGCCGGTGCGGACACGATGGGCCGAAGGGCCTCTATCCGTGCTGTATAACTCTATGACTCCATGACTCGGCCTGTATTCACTCGAGTTTAGAAGAATGAGAGGGGATCTCATTGAAACATATAAAATTCTGACAGGGCTAGACAGACTGGATTCAGGGAGGATGTTTCCCCTGGCTGGAGGGTCCAGAACGAGGGGTCACAGTCTCAGGATATGGAGTAGGACATTTCGGACTGAGATGAGGAGAAATTTCTTCACTCAGAGGGTGGTGAAACTGTGGAATTCTCTACCACAGAAGGCTGTGGAGGCCAAGTTACTGAATATATTTAAGAAGGAGCTAGATTGATTTCTGGACACAAAAGGCATTAAGGGGTATGGGGAGAGAGTGGGAATATGGTATTAAGATAGAGGATCAGCCATGATCATATTGAATGGCGGAGCAGGCTCGGAGGGCTGAATGGCCTACTCCTGCTTCTATTTTCTGTTTCTAGAAATCACTGGTTAGGCCTCAGCTGTAGTACTGTGCCCAATTCTGGGTACCACACTTTAAGGAGGATGGCACGGCCTTCGAGAGGGTGCAGAGGAGATTTACTAGAATGGTAATATGGATCAGTTACATGGAGAGACCAGAGAATTTGTGATTGGTCTCCTTCGAGCAGCAAAGGTTAAGATGAGGTTTAATTGAGGCGTTCAAAATCATGAAGGGTTTTAGAGTAAATAAGGAGAAACTGTTTCCAGTGGTAGAGGAGTTGGTAACCAGAGGACACAGATTTGAGGTAATTGGCAAAAGAGCCAGAAGTGACCGTGAGACCATAATAAGAGATAGGAGCAGGAGTCGGCCATTCGGCCCCTTGAGCCTGCTCCGCCATTTAATCAGATCATGGCCGATCTGATTTTTACCTCAACTCCACTTTCCCGCCCTTTTCCCATATCCTTTGACTCCCTGGCTGATCAAAAATTTGTCGAACTCAGCCTTGAATTTATTCAATGACTCAGCCTCCACAGCTTTTTGGGGTAAAGAATTCCAAATATTCACGACCCTCTGGGAGAAGAAATTCCTCCTCATTTCCGTCTTAAACGGGTGACCCTTATTCTGAGACTATGCCCCCTAGTTTTAGATTCCCCCATGAGGGGTAACATCCTCTCAGCATCTACCCTATCGAGTCCCCTCAGAATCTTGTATGTTTCAATAAGATCACCTCTCATTCTTCTAAACTCCAATGAGTATAGACCCAACCTGTTCAACCTTTCCTCATAAGGCAACCCTTCCGTACCCGGAATCAACCCAGTGAACCTTCTCTGAACTGCCTCCAATGCAAGTATGTCCTTCTTTCAATAAGGGCACCAGAACTGTACGCAGTACTCCAGGTGTGGTCTCACCAGCACTCTGTACAGTTGGAGCATGACTTCCCTGCTTTTATACTCCATCCCACTTGAAATAAAGGCTAATATTCCGTTTGCCTTCCAGATTACCTGCTGCACCTGTGTGTTGACATTTTGTGTTTCATGTACGAGGCGATATCACCTCGACTATTTATCAAATGCCTTTTGGAAATCCAAATATACTGCACCCATTGGTTCCCCTTTATCCACCCTGCCCGTTACTTCCTCAAAGAACTCTAATAAATTTGTCAGACATGATTTCCCCTTCATAAAACCATGTTGACTCTCCTTGATTGTATTATGAGTCTCCAAATGTCCTGCTACTATTTCCTTAATAATGGATTCTAGTATTTTCCCAATGACAGATGTTAGGCTAACTGGTCTATAGTTACCTGCTTTCTGTCTCACTCCCTTCTTGAATAGGGGTGTTACGTTTGCAGTTTTCTTAGCCGCTGGGACCCTTCCAGAATCTAGTGAATTCTGGAAGATTACAACCAATGCAGATGAGATGAAGAGAATTTTTTTTACGCAGCGAGTTATTATGATCTGCAATGCACTGCCTGAAAGGGTGGTGGAAGCAGATTCAATTGTAATTTTTAAAAGGGAATTGGATAAATACGAGAAAAGGAGAAAATTGCAGGGCTATAGAGAAAGAGTAGGGAAGTGGCACTAATTTGATAGCTCTTTCAAAGATCTAGCACGGACACGATGGGCCAAATGTGCTCCTTCTGTGATGTAAGATCCTATGGCCCCGATTTAAGGTGGTGACGGGAACGGAATGGGTGGGGGGGGCGGTGGCAATAGTGGGCGACGAGCGCCCAACATTTAGTTGGGACTGATAGGACTTTATGATTTCAACGGGTTGCCTCGTTATCATTTTACATCCAGGCTTCGGGTTGCCAATGAACGAGTGTTCATGACGCAGACCCGCATGAGGCGATATCACCTCGACTATTTAAAGGTCCAGTTCATGATGCAATGGAGGCCAACAACTGGAGGTTGAGAGTGAAGAATTGAAGGTGAAAGTGAAGGGAAATGTCTGCTAAGAAAGCAAAGGCTGCACCCAGGTTTACTGAGTCATCCCTGGATGTTCTGCTAGATACAGTAAGGGCCATGAAGGAGGTGGTCTTCACTAGCAATGGGAAAAAGAAACCTGCTGCCATCACAAAGAAGGGGTGGCTGGAGCTGGCCCAAGAAGTGAGCAGCAGGAGTATGACCATGAGGATCTGGATCCAGTGCATTTCAATTACCTAACCAGGTCAGGAAAGGTGAGCAAAGTAACAGATTTACCTACATCCTGTAGTTCTCTCCCTCTCACTCTGTCTTGTAAAGTGTACTCCATTCAGATCACTCCTCACACCCACTTCACTTTCAGTAGTACCCATCGTTCTATTTCAATGCACATCCTTACCTCTCCCTTCTTCCATTCAACAGCGCCAGTTACCCCAATCCTCATGCAATCTGATAACATTTCAGTCATCTTCCCCAATTCTTAGCACACATCCTCAAATGGCACTGTCAACACGTTCCCCAAATGCGGTGTCACTCGTGATGCATCTGCCTGATTGTCACCCTCAGCGAATGCACTGCATCCATCGGATGCACACATGCCTTCCAGCCACTCATAGGTCTGTCGTGCCACCCTTGCAGGAGAAGAAAGCATAGAATGCCAGGCAGAGGGTGATAACTGGAGACGGATCATCACAGATCATGGAGCTTTACCCGGCAGAAGAAGAAGCATTGGAAATTAGCACCATATCACCCTCACTGAGCATTAGAGATGGTGAGATTGTTAGGGCATTGAAGCAGGGTAATAGCATTAATTTCTCAGACACACCTCTCCTATGAGACAAAGTTATCTTCATAGAATGATATAGCACACAAGAAGGCCATTCGGCCCATTGTGCCTGTGCTGGCTCTTTGAAAGAGATTTTCAATTAATCCCATTTGCTGCCCTTTCCCCATAACCCTGCAAATATTTCCCCTTCAAGTATTTATCCAATTCCCTTTTGAAAGTTATTCTTGAATCTGCTTCCACCACCCTTTCAGGCAGTGTAATCCAGATTGTAACAACTTGCTGTGTTGAAATTTCTCCACATCTCGCCTCTGGTCCTTTTGCCAATGACCTTAAATCTATGTCCTACCCTTCTGCTAGTGGAAACTGTTTCTCCTTATTTACTCTATCAAAACTATTCATGATTTTAAACACCTCTATTAAATCTCCCCTAAACCTTCTCTGCTCTAAGGAGAACAATCCCAGCTTCTCCAGTCTCTCCACATAACTGAAGTCCTGCATCCATGGTACCATTCTACTAAATCTCCTCTGAACCCGCTCTAAGGTCATGACATCCTTCCTAAAGTGCGGTGCCCAGAATTGGATACAATACTCCAGCTGGGGCCTAACCAGTGATTTATGAAGGTTTAGCTTAGTTTCCTTGCTTTTGTAATCTATGCCTCTGTTTCTAAAGCCAAGGATGTTGGATGTCAAGGAGCATACAGGGTAAGATAAGGCAGAAAAGGAAACCTTATGTCAGACATCGAGAACTAAATACTACAGAAAGCCTAGAGGACTATAAAAAGTGCAAGAGTGAAATTAAAAAGGAAATTGGGAACGCAAAGAGGGCATGATAAAATATTGGCAAGGAAAACCCAAAGATGTTTCATAAATACATTAAGAGCAAGAGGATAACTAAGGAAAGAGTAGGGCCTATTAGAGACCGAAAAGGTAAACTATGTGTAGAGGTGGAAGATGTGGGTATGGTTCTTAATGAATACTTTGTGTCTGTCTTCACAGCAGAGAGGGATGATGCAGACGTTGTAGTTAAAAAGGAAGAGTATGAAATATTGGATGGGATAATCTTGGTGAGAGAGGAAGTATTAAGGGGATTTGCATCTTTGAAAGTAGATAAATCACCAGGGCCAGATGAAATTTATCCCAGGCTGTTAAAGAAGCCAGGGAGGAAATAGCGGAGGCTCTGACCATCATTTTCCAATCCTCACTGGTTACAGGTGTGGTGCTGGAGGATTGGAGGATTGCTAACGTTGAACCATTGGTTAAAAAGGGAGCGAGGGATAGACCGAGTAATTACAGGCCAGTCAGTCTAACCTCGGTGGTGGGCAAATTATTGGAATCGATGCTGGGAGAGAGGATAAACCGTCACTTAGAAAGGCACAGAGTAATCAAGGACAGTCAGCATGGATTTGTTAAGGGAAGGCCGTGTCTGACTAACTTGATTGAATTTTTTGAGGAGGTAACAAGGAGGGTCGATCTCATCGCTTTCAACAGCACACTACGGCTGCTGCTAAATGGCTACCACGTTTCCCTAAATAAGCGACTGCATCGCAAAAAGAATTAATTGTATGAAGCACTCCCAAGAAATAAGCCACCGTATAAATGCAAGTATTTCTTTCTTTCCCTCCCTCCTGCTACTCTGCCCAACAATTGGCCTTAAAAGCAACTTCAGAACAGCAGTGTGCTCCATGGAGTATTTCGATCTTTACTCACCCTGTAACTTCCAATTCCATTCACAACCATATATTTAAACAGTTCTCGTGCATTTAAACAGGGTAGTGCATTTGATGTAGTCTACATGGCTTTTAGCAAGGTTTTTGACAAAGTTCCACATGGCAGACTGGTCAAAAAAGTACAAGGTCCCATGGGATCCAAGGGAGAGTGACAAGTTGGATCCAAAATTGGCTCGGTGGCAGGAAGCAAAGGTTAATGGTCGATGGGTGTTTTTGTGACTGGAAGGCTGTTTCCAGTGGGGTTCTGCAGGGCTAAATACTCGGTCCCTTGTTTTTGTGATATGCATTAATGATATGGACCTAAATGTGGAGGGCGTGATTAAGAAGTTTGCAGATAATACAAAAATTGGCCGTGTGGTTGATAGTGAGGAGGAAAGCTGTTGATTGCAGGAAGATATCAATGGACTGGTCAGGTGGGCAGAAAAGTGGCAAATGGAATTTAATCCGGAGAAGTGTGAGGTAATGCATTTGGGGAAGGCAAACAAGGCAAGGGAATACACAATAAATGGGAGGATACTGAAAGGTGTAGAGAAATGAGGGACCTTGGAGTGCATATCCACAGATCCCTGAAGGTAGCAGGACAGGTAGATAAGGTTGTCAAGAAGGCATATGGAATACTTTCCTTTATTAGCCGAGGCACAGAATATAAGCCATGATGTGGAGATGCCGGTGATGGACTGGGGTGGACTAATGTAAGGAATCTTACAACACCAGGTTATAGTCCAACAATTTTATTTTAAAATCACAAGCTTTTGGAGATTATCTCCTTCGTCAGGTGAGTGAGTGAAAGGTTCTCAAATTGCTTATCTTATATTAGGCTGGGACACCATCACACCAATCAAAGGTGTCGTTGGTGTTCAGACAGGTTAGCCACGGAAAACAGTAGGTCCCAGTATACTGAATACACATTGTGTCAAATTACACAGACAGAGAGAAAGAGACCCGAAAGGCAGGTCTCCGCTCTCGCTCTCCTCTCAGGTCTTATCCCCACTCTCAGGTCTCTGCTCTCGCTCTCCTCTCGGGCCTTTTATCCCCGCTCTCAGGTCTTTTATCCCCACTCTCGGGTCTCCGCTCTCGCTCTCCTCTCGGGCCTTTTATCCCCGCTCTCAGGTCTTTTATCCCCACTCTCGGGTCTCCGCTCTCGCTCTCCTCTCGGGCCTTTTACCCCCGCTCTCGGGCCTTTTACCCCCGCTCTCGGGCCTTTTACCCCCGCTCTCGCTCTTTTACCCCCGCTCTCGGGTCTCCGCTCTCGCTCTCCTCTCGGGCCTTTATTCCCTGCTCTATGGCGTTTTATCCCTGCTCTCGGGCCTATTATCCCCAATAAATTTTGTCTCAGATTATTGTCTTAAAGTTTCTCCACCACCCACCTTAGGCTGACTGGCCTGTAGTTACCGGGTTTATCCCTCTCCCCTTTTTTGAACAGGGGTATAACATTTGCAATCCTCCAGTCCTCCAGCACCGTTCCCATATCTAAGGAGGATTGGAAGATTGTGGCCAGAGCCTCTGCTATCTTGAGTTGACTTCAGCACTTAATCAAATATCATCACCTTAATCATGTGCATTTCAACATTTGTAGAGTCCCATCACTAAATCATATGCATCTTTTCTCTCCTCCAGGGCCATCGCACAAAGAAAACGAGCCGCTGCCCAGAGATAAAGAGGATCTTCAGAGGAGCGCATTCCTGCTGATGGCGCACCGTCACTGGACACATACGTTGCAAGCACCAGCATAAATACGAGCACTTCGGTGGGTCAGTTAGATGGGATGTCACCAGATAAATCGCACCTCAGAAGTGTGCACGAGCAGAGAGTGGTGGCACAGATAGCTGTGGAGAGTCTGCGTTGGAGGGCGCAGTCCTCTCCAAGCTCTGCTCAGCTGGACAGAGATGCTGATCCCGGGGGATCATCAATTAAAAGGAGACTGCTAGAGACTCAGCAGCAACTGTGCAAAGTACTGGCAGTCCTGTCAGACACACATTCCACAATATCACAGGAGATGGAGGAGTACAGTTGAAACATTTGTAGAGTGATGTCGCAGGCCTTTTCAAAGATACAATGTTCCATTGAGAGCCTGGCCGCCTCTATAGAAGTTGAATCACGCCACATAAATGAGTCCTTGCCGGCCCAGACGGTGGCCTTGCAAGCTCTGTCCTCCAATATGTGTCTTCTACATGCTGGCAGATAGACCAGACGTGGCCTTCCATGGCGACACTGATCTCCTCCAAGCTGCTCTCCCGCAGAGATACAAGAGTGATGTTCCTCTGTCCTAGGAGAGGGAGGATGGCGATAAGGAGGATGAAAGTGCGCAATCCACTCAAAGCATTTGCACGTTTCACCTGTTGCTCCCCCCCACTCCAACCAGTACATCGAGGTCATCTCAGAAGTCAGAGGAAGGATCAGAGCAGCCTGCCGCTACCTCTGCTGAAGCTACAGGCATAGCACCAAATAGAAGTGTTGGAGAAAGGGGAAAAAATAGCTTTATAGTTCACCAAGGATACGCGCATGTGTATTTTTTGATATATGTTAATACTGTTCATTTGTTAGACCACTTTCCCATGTTCCCCATTCTTGAATGACGAGTGCCAGTTCTGCTTTTCATTTGTTTCTTGCTGAACGTGGAGACATGAATTGATTGACACTAATTGGTGGATTTGGAACCAGTGGATGGATGGTTACAGGAATGCTTGTGTAAGGGAGGGGGGACGGGGAATGCTATAGTGACTTTGGTCCAGTGTGAATGAAACTGAACCTTCGAGCTATTAGGGCATCCCTGGCATCTCGAGCAGAAATGTGATTGGCTGGTCTTGCATTGTGCGCCGCATCTTCCTCCTCACCATTCGAATCCTCGTCAGATGAGGAGTCCTGAGCGGCTCGTTCCTTCTGCACCTCTAATCCTCGCTGCTGAACTATGTTGTGCAGAACTCAACACACCATGATTATCCTGGAGACCCTCGCTGGTGAGTAATGAAGGCGTTTCCAGACCTGTCCAAGTACCTGAAGCGCAACCTCATCATGGCGATGGCCTGCTCGATGATACATCTGGTTGTCATATGTAGTGCTTCTGGTTCTCATGGGTGGGGTTCCTCAGAAATGTCATAAGTCCAGCAGCCACTCTTTAAGACTGGTTTATGTCGGGGATGTTGGACTGCCGCATATCAAAGCATCATGGCAGCTCCTAGGGAATCTGGCGCAGACCTGCATGGACCTTTCTTTGTGGTTGCACAACAGCTGAACATTGATGGAATTAAATCCCTTGTGGTTGACGGATGCTCCTGGTTGATCGGTGGGGGGGGGGGGGGGGGTGGAGTTCTCAGATTGCCACATATGTGCAGTTGATGGCACCCTGTACCTATGGGAATTCAGCCAGAGATGTGAATCCAAGTACCCACTCATTCTGGCTATTGTCATCACAGGGGAAGTTTATATACCTCCCAGCCCTGGAAAACAATCCATCCGCCACCTGCCCTATGCATTTATGTGCAACCAACAGCGAGACCATCGTTATATTTCCAGTAGCGGCCTGGAAGGAGCCGGAGGCAAAGAAATTGTCACTTTCACAGCTACTGGTAATGTGTGGTCACCAGGTCCAGCAAGTTGCAGTCTTCTTCTAGGAGGCTGCAGATGTGTACGACCACCTGAGGTGACAATCTCAGCCTTTGGAATCACTGCTCCTCTGACAGGTCAAGGAAGCTTAGCCTCTGTCTGTAGACCTTGTTAGGTGGGTAGGGCCTTCTGTGAGCTCGTCCCCTCTGTTGCTCCCTTCTCTGCTGGCCACCTGCATACCCTTGCTGCTGTTGATCCTCATTCACCTCCTCTTCCTCAGTCCAACTGAGAGTAGCCATGTCGCCACCCATCATGGACTTCTCTGTCTGAACACCTCAAAACTCTACAAATAAGCGTCTCACTCCTATTGTGTCTCACTCCAAACCGTGTCTCACAGGGAACTGAGAAAGCAGTTGTGAGCACCAAACCCTTATTGAGATCGGGCCTCCTGATCTTTAATCACCCTGGTAAAGTGCTGGGCAACCTCACCTCCATTTCACTGCCAAGTTTCCGGAGCCCCCGGGAAACCCGTGCAGAACGAGTTAATTTCAAATCTGACTCCCAATTGCACTGTAGCAGCCCGATTTAGAATCAGAGAATCATAGAAAGGTTAAAGCACAGAAGGAGGTCATTCGGCCCATTGAGTCCGTGCCGGCTCTATACAAGAGCAATCCAGCTAGTCCCACTCCCCGGCCCTATCCCCGTAGCCCTGCAAATTTTTTCCTTTCAGGTACTTATCCAGTTCCCTTTTGAAGGCCATGATTGAATCTGCCTCCACCACCCCCTCGGGCAGTGCATTCCAGATCACAACCACTCGCTGCGTAAAAAATTTTTTTCCTCATGTCACCTTTGGTTCTTTTGCCAATCACCTTAAATCTATGTCCTCTGGTTCTTGACCTTCCGCCAATGGGAACAGTTTCTCTCTATCTACTCTATCTAGACCCTTCATGATTTTAATACCTTCACCACACGGACTGCAGTGGTTCAAGAAGGCGGCTCACCACCACCTTCTCAAGGGCAATTAGGGATGGGCAATAAATGCCTGCCTCGCCAGCGACGCCCACATCCCATGAACGAATAAAAAAAAAATCAAATATCCTCTCAATCTTCTCGGTTCCAGGAGAACAACCCCAGCTTCTCCAGACTATCCATGTAACTAAAGTCCTTCATCCCTGGAATCATTCTAGTAAATCTTTTCTGCACCCTCTCTAAGGCCTTCACATCTTTCCTAAAGTGCGGTGCCCAGAACTCGACACAATACTCCAGTTGTGGCCGAACCAGTGTTTTATAAAGGTTCATCATGACTTCCTTTCTTTTCTACTCTATGCCTCCATTGATAAAGCCCAGGATCCCGTATGCTTTTTTAACCGCTTTCTCAACCTGCCCTGCTGCTTTCAATGATTTGTGCACATATATCCCAAGATCTCTCTGTTCCTGTACCCCTTTTAGAATTGTGCCCTTTAGTTTATATTGCCTCTCCTCGTTCTTCCTAACGAAATGTATCTCTTCACATTTTTCTGTGTTAATAGAATATGTTAATAGAACATTTAAATATGTTAATAAGCGTCCCGCCTTTCCACTGTTGTGACGTAGGAAATGTGGCAGTCAATTTACGCACAGCAAGGTCCCTTAAACAGCAATGAGATAAACGACCAGACAATCTGTTTAAGTGATTTTTGTTGAGAGAAAAACATTGCCCAGGACACTGGGGAGAACTCCCTGCTCATTTTTGAAAAGTGCCATGGGATCTTTTACCTGCATCTGAGACGGCAGATGGGGCCTTGGCACTGAGCCTTTACAGGAGGGTTAGTAGTGGTGACTGGATGCTTGGTCAGAGAAATGTGTTGTAATAAGGGGAAACTTTTAGAGACAGTAATACGGGACAAAACTAATTGGCACTTAGAAAAGGATAGGCTAATCAATGAAAATCAGCATGGATTTGTCAAAGGAAAATCATGTTTGACTACATAAGAACATAAGAACATAAGAAATAGGAGCAGGAGTAGGCCAATCGGCCCCTCGAGCCTGCTCCGCCATTTAATAAGATCATGGCTGATCTGATCCTAACCTCAAATCTAAATTCATGTCCAATTTCCTGCCCGCTCCCCGTAACCCCTAATTCTCTTTACTTCTAGGAAACTGTCTAACTTGACTGAATTCTTTGATGAAGTAATGGAGAGGGTTGATGAGGGTAGTGCGGTTGGTGTTGTGTATATGGACTTTCAAAATGCATTTGATAAAGTACCACATAATAGACTTGTTAGCAAAATTAAAGCCCAAGGGATTAAAGGGGTAGTGGCAGCGTGGATGCATAACTGGCTAAGGGACAGAAAGCAGAGAGTAGTGGTGAACGGTTGTTTTTCACACTGGAAAGTATACAGTGGTGTTCCCCAGGGGTCAGTATTAGGACCACTGCTCTTTTTGATATATATTAATGACCTGGACTTGGATACAAATTTCAAAGTTTGCAGATGACACGAAACTCGGAAATGTAGTAAACAATGTGAAAGATAGTAACAGACTTCAGGAGGACAGAGACAGATTGGTTAAATGGGCAGACACATGGCTGATGAAATTTAACACGGAGAAGTGTGAAGTGATACATTTTGGTAGGAACAATGAGGAGAGGCAATATAAACTAAATGGTACAACTTTAAAAGGGGTGCAGGAACAGAGAGACCTGGGGATGTGAGTACACAAATCTTTGAAGGTGACAGAACAAGTTGAGAAGGCTGTTGAAAAAACATATGGGATCCTGGGCTTTATTAATAGAGGCATAAAGTACAAAAGCAAGGAAGTTATGCTAAACCTTTATAAAACACGGGTTAGGCCTCAGTTGGAGTATTGGCTTCAATTCTGGGCCCCGCACTTTAGGAAGGATGTCAAGGCCTTAGAGAGGGTGCAAAAGAGATTTATTAGAATGGTACCAGGGATGAGGGACTTCAGTTATGTGCAGAGACTGGAGAAGCTGGATTTGACAGAGTAAATAAGGAGGAACTGTTTCCAGTGGCAGACGGATCGGAAACCAGAGGACACAGAATTAAGGAGATCAGCAAAAAAGCCAGAGTTGACATGAGGAAACATTTTTTTACGCAGCGAGTTGTAATGATCTGGAATGCACTGCCTGAAAGGGTGGTGGAAGTAGATTTAATAGTAACTTTCAAAAGGGAATTCAATAAATACTTGAAGGGAAAAAAATTACAGTGCTATGGGGAAAGAGCAGGGGAATGGGACGAATTGAATAGCTCTTTCAAAGAGCAGGCACAGGCACATAGGAAATCAGGAAATCAGGTGGAAGGAGCATCATTGGGAGAGCATTTTAGTAGTCGTGATCATAATTCAGTTAGTTTTAGCATAGTTATGAAAAAGGACAAAAATAGAACAGGAGTTAAAGTTCTCAATTGGGGAAAGGCCAATTTTTCTAAGCTAAGAAGTGATTCAGCAAAAGTGGATTGGAAACAGCTACTTGAAGGTAAATCAATGTCAGAGCAGTGGGAGGTATTTGAGGGGACGATTCAAGGGGTGCAGAGATAAACATCACAAAGAAAAAGGGTGGGGCTGCCAAATCTAGAGCCCCCCTGGATGTCAAGAAGCATACAGGGTAAGGTAAGGCAGAAAAGGGAAGCTTATGTCAGGCACTGAGAACTCAATATTGCAGAAAGCGTAGAGGAGTATAAAAAGTGCAGGGGTGAAATTTAAAAGGAAATTAGGAAAGCAAAGAGAGGGCATGAAAAAATACTGGCAAATAAAATCAAGGAAGACCCAAAGATGCTTTATAAATACATTAAGAGCAAGATGATAACCAAGGAAAGAGTAGGGCCTATTAGAGATCAAAAAGGTAAACTAGGTGTGGAGGTGGAAGACATTGGTATGGTTCTAAATGAATACTTTGCATCCGTCTTCACAGAAGAGAGGAACGATGCAGACATTGAAGTTAAGGAGGAGGAGTGTGAAATATTGGATGGGATAAACATAGTGAGAGAGGAAGTATTCAGGGGTTTAACATCTTTGAAAGTAGATGAATCACCAGGGCCGGATGAAATATATCCCAGGCTGTTACAAGAAACAAGGGAGGAAATAGCGGAGGCTCTGACCATCATTTTCCAATCCTCACTGGATACAGGCGTGGTGCCGAAGGACTGGAGGACTACTAACTATTGTTTAAAAATGGAGCAAGGGATAGACCGAGTAATTCCAGGCCAGTCAGTCTAACCTTGGTGGTGGGCAAATTATTGGAATCAATTCTGAGGGACAGGATTAACCGTCACTTAGAAAGGCACAGAGTAATCAAGGACAGTCAGCATGGATTTGTTAAGGGGAGGTCGTATCTGACTAACTTGATTGAATTTTTTGAGGCGGTAACAAGGAAAGTCGATGAGGGTAGTGCATTTGATGTAGTCTACATGGATTTTAGCAAGGCTTTTGACAAGGTCCTACATGGCAGACTGGTCAAAATAGTACAAGCCCATAGGAATCAAGGGAGAGTGGCAAGTTGGATCCAAAATTGGCTCAGTGGCAGGAAGCAAAGGGTAATGGTCGACAGGTGTTTTTGTGACTAGAAGGCTGTTTCCAGTGGGGTTCCGCAGGGCTCAGTCCTAGGTCCCTTGCTTTTTGTGATACATATTAATGATTTGGACTTAAATGTAGGGGGCATGATTGAGAAGTTTGCAGATGATACAAAAATTGGCCGTGTGGTTGATAGTGAGGAGGAAGATTGCAGGAAGATATCAATGGACTGGTGCAGGTGGGCAGAAAAGTGGCAAATGGAATTCAATCCGGAGAAGTATGAGGTAACGCATTTGGGGAGAGCAAATAAGGCAAGTGAATACATAATAAATGGGAGGACACTGAAAGGTGTAGAGGATGTGAGGGACCTTGGAGCGCATGTCCACAGATCTCTAAAGGTAGCAGGACAGGTAGATAAGGTGGCTAAGAAGGCATATGGAATACTTTCTTTTATTAGCCGAGGCATAGAATATAAGAGCAGGGAGGTTATGCTGGAACTGTATAAAACATTGGTTAGGCCACAGCTTGAGTACTGAGCACAGTTCTGGTCACCACATTACAGGAAGAATGTGATTGCACTAGAGAGGGTACAGAGGAGATTTATGAGGATGTTGCCAGGAATGGAGAATTTTAGCTATGAGGAAAAATTGGACAGGCTGGGGTTGTTCCCCTTGGAACAGAGGAGGCTGAGGGGTGATTTAATTGAGGTATATAAAATTATGAGGGGCCTAGATAGAGTGGGTGGAAGGACCTATTTCCCTTAGCAGAGAGGTCAATAACCAGGGGCCATAGATTTAAAGTGATTGATAGAAGGATTAGAGGGGAGCTGAGGAAAATTTTTTTCATCCAGAGGGTGGTGGGGTCTGGAACTCACTGCCTCAAAGGGTGGTAGAGGCAGAAACCCTCAACTCATTTAAAAAGTACCTGGATGTGCACCTGAAGTGCCGTAACCTACAGGGCTACGGACCAAGTGCTGGAAAGTGGGATTAGGCTGGATAGCTCATTTTCGGCCGGCGCGGAGACGATGGGCTGAATGGCCTGCCTCTGTGCCGTTAATTTTCTATGATTCTATGGTGGATGGAATGGCCTCCTTCTGTACTGTACCTACTGTGATACTATAATATTATGAAGGCTTCTAAAGGTGTTGAAGGAGGTAGAGAGGTGAAGGGGCTTAGGGGATTAGTTCCGAAGAATCGGGCCAAGGTGGCTAAAAGGTCTGTGACCAAAGGAGGGAGGAGGGCTGCATGGCCACAATCAGAGGACCCACAGACACGGGAGGAGACAATCTGGAGAGGATAGTGGGACAAGCCGTGGAGGGATTTGTAGATGAGGATTTTAAATTTAGTAGGGAGCCAATGTAAAAGAAAGAAAGAACTTGCATTTATATAGTGCTTTTCACGACCTCAGGACGTCCCAAAGCGGTTTACAGCCTATGAAGTACTTTTGAAATGTAGTCACTGTTGTAACGTAGGAAACGTGGCAGTCAACCTATAGCTGTGTAAGTGTGGGGGAGATGGGTGAGGCGGGCTTAGTGTGGGACAAGATGCAAGCGGCGGAATTCTGGACGATTCAGATTTTGGAGGGTGGCGATTGGGAGACCAACAAGGAGGGCACGAGAGTCTCGAGGTAATGACGGCACGAATAAAGGGGCACGAGAGTCTCGAGGTAATGACGGCACGAATAAAGGAGGGCACGAGAGTCTCGAGGTAATGACGGCACGAATAAAGGAGGGCACGAGAGTCTCGAGGTAATGACGGCACGAATAAAGGAGGGCACGAGAGTCTCGAGGTAATGACGGCACGAATAAAGGGGCAGAAGTAGGCAACATTGAGGATGTGGAAGTAAGTGGTCTCAGTAGTGCAAAGGATTGGGAGGATTTGAAACTCTGGTTCAAACAGAACACCAGGATTGCCTGCAGTCTGAGCAAGCAGTCCGGTATTAGTACCAGTCACGCTGTCTGACAACATGGCAACAAGGTCATGAGCTTGATGGAAGTGGTGTATCGTCAGCATACATATGGAAGCTGACCTCACATTTACAGATGATGTTGCTAAGTGTAGATGAGGAAGAGGAGGAACCACAGTTTATCCTTGGGGAATGATTTTGGTATAAATGAAATGGAAGTCCGAGGCAGGCTAAAACAAGTTAGTCCCCAGGGATAGATGGTATTTATCCCAAAGAGCTGAGAGAGAGGAGTGAGGAGATTTGTAAGGTACTGACAATCAATTTGAAGAAGTCACTGGATACCGGTGAGGTGCCAGGAGATTGAAAACAGGGTAATATTGTGCCCATATTCAAAGAATGGGAGAAAACAGACCCATTAGTCTTTTGTACTGTGTAAAATAATAGAATTGCTTGGTAGTAGTGAACTTGAGGATTATCTTTATAATAATTGCCTCGTAAATTGCAGTCAACATGAATTCAGAAGGCAAAGATCCTGTCTAACCAACCTCCTCAACTTCTTTGAGGAAGTGACAATCCAAGTAGACTGTGAAAAGCCCTGTGTAACTAGACTTCCAAAAAACATTTAACAGAATTCCATGTGAAAGGCTATTAGTTAAACTCAAAGCTATGGGGATTTAGGTTAAGCCTTGGGAATGGATAAGAAATTGGTTAAAGAGTAGAAAACATCAAGCAGTCGGAGCAGTTATATCGGGGTGAGGGAATACTGAGTGGAGTGTCTCAGGACTCGAATGTTGTGACCACTACTGTTTCTAATTTATATAGCTGACCTGGTTTCAGAAACCTGATGCAAAGTAGTCAAATTTAGAGGTGATACAGAATTAGGTGGAGCAGTGAAGTGGAAGGAGTCAGCTCAGAAATTACAGAGCGGGCAGAACAATGACAGATGAAATTTAATACAGACAAGTGTGAAGTGCTGCATATAGAAGGAAAAATGAGTGACAAATGTACTTCCTGAACTACAACAACAACTTTCATTTATACAACGTCTTTAACATATGAAAATGGTTTTATGCAGCATCTTAAAGGAGGAGCGAAAGGTGAAAAGATGGAGAGGTTTAAGGTGAGAATTCCAGAACTGAGGCCGAGACAGCTGAAGGCAAGGCCGCCAATTGTGGGGCGAAGGGAGTGGGGGATGCACAAGAGGAAAGTTGGAGGAACGCAGAGTTCTTGAAGCGTTGTAGGGCAGGAGGAGATTACAGAGATAGGGAAGGGTAAGTTCATGCAGGGATTTGAATACAAGGATGAGATTTTAAAATCGAAGCGTTCCCGGACCGGGAGCCAAAACAGGTCAGTAAGCACAGGGATGGTGTGTGAACAGGACTTGTTGCGGTTAGGATACGGGCAGCAGAGTTTTGAATGAGCTCAAGTTTATGGAGGGTGAATGATGGGAGCCGGCCAGGAGAGCATTGAAGGTAGCAAATGCATGGATGAGGGTTTCAGCAGTGGATAAGCTTAAGACAGCTGGCTAAGGATGAAGCCAAAAGAGACCTAGGAGTCTAAGTCAACTTGATGCTCAACATATCCAACCAAGGCACAGCAACAATCAACAAAGCCAATAGAATTTGGAATTACAGAGTCAAAGAGTACGTCATGGTGATCAGATTGCACAGTGATCACACCACACTAGTTCTGGTTGCCGAGACACGAGAGAGACATTCAAGCGCTGGAGGCAGCGCAGAGTCTGGGTACGGTGGTGTAGTGATTATGTTACTGGACTAGTAATCCAAGTGCCTGCATTAATAATCCAGAGAATGTGAGTTCAAATCCAACAAGGCATTTTGAGCATTTGAATTCAGTTTTTAAAAATCTGGAAATAAAAAGCTGGTATCAGTAAAAGTGAACATGAAGCTGTCAGATTGCAGTAAAAACCCAACTGGTTCACCAAAGTCCTGTAGGGAAGGAAACCTGCTATGCTTACATGGTCTGGCCGATATGTGACTCCAGTCCCGCACCAACATGGTTGACTCTTAACTACCCTATAATTGCAGTTGTATCAAATCGTTACCAGTGGTTCAAGAAGAAGGCCCATCACCACCAGCTCAAGGGCAACTAGGGATGGGCAATAAATGCTGGCCTTGCCAGCGACACCCATGTCCCGAGAATTTTTAAAAAGAGTCATGAGGCTGAGCCCCAGTGCCAGGGATCTGAGTTATGAGGAAAGACTGGATTCTTTTCAACCTGGAAAGGAGGTGACCTGAGAGGTTTATAATATAGTAAAGAGAATGGAAAAGGTAAACCCAGAATATTACGTTAAATAAAACAGCTGGAATAGGACAAGGCGACACAGATTCAAACTAGTAAAAAGTAACTTTAGGATTGATGTCATAAGAACATAAGAAATAGGAGCAGGAGTAGGCCAATCGGCCCCTCGAGCCTGCTCCGCCATTAAATAAGATCATGGCTGATCTGATCCTAACATCAAATCTAAATTCATGTCCAATTTCCTGCCCGCTCCCCGTAACCCCTGATTCCCTTTACTTCTAGGAAACTGTCTATTTCTGTTTTAAATTTATTTAATGACGTAGCTTCCACAGCTTCCTGGGGCAGCAAATTCCACAGACCTACTACCCTCTGAGTGAAGAAATTTCTCCTCATCTCAGTTTTGAAAGAGCAGCCCCTTATTCTAAGATTATGCCCCCTAGTTCCAGTTTCACCCATCCTTGGGAACATCCTTACCGCATCCACCCGATCAAGCCCCTTCACAATCTTATATGTTTCAATAAGATCGCCTCTCATTCTTCTGAACTCCAATGAGTAGAGTCCCAATCTACTCAACCTCTCCTCATAAGTCCGCCCCCTCATCCCCGGGATTAACCGAGTGAACCTTCTTTGTACCGCCTCGAGAGCAAGTATGTCTTTTCTTAAGTATGGACACCAAAACTGTATGCAGTATTCCAGGTGCGGTCTCACCAATACCTTATATAACTGCAGCAATACCTCCCTGTTTTTATATTCTATCCCCCTAGCAATAAAAGCCAACATTCCGTTGGCCTTCTTGATCACCTGCTGCACCTGCATACTAACTTTTTGATTTTCTTGCACGAGGACCCCCAGATCCCTTTGTACTGCAGTACTTTCCAGTTTCTTGCCATTAAGATAATAACTTGCTCTCTGATTTTTCCTGCCAAAGTTCATAACCTCACATTTTCCAATATTGTATTGCATCTGCCAAATCTCCGCCCACTCACCCAGCCTGTCTATATCCCCTTGTAGGATTTTTATGTCCTCCTCACTCTCTACTTTCCCTCCCATCTTTGTATCATCTGCAAACTTTGATATGTTACACTCGGTCCCCTCCTCCAAATCGTTAATATAGATTGTAAAGAGTTGGGGACCCAGCACCGACCCCTGCGGAACACCACTGGCTACTGGTTGCCAGTCCGAGAATGAACCATTTATCCCAACTCTCTGCTTCCTGTTAGATAACCAATCCTCCACCCATGCCAGAATATTACCCCCAATCCAGTGATTCTTTATCTTGAGCAATAATCTTTTATGTGGCACCTTGTCGAATGCCTTCTGGAAGTCTAAATACACTACGTCCACTGGTTCCCCTTTCTCCACCCTGTACGTTATGTCCTCAAAGAACTCAAGCAAATTTGTCAGATATGACTTCCCCTTCGTAAAGCCATGCTGACTTTGTCCTATTAAATTATGTTTATCCAAATGTTCTGCTACTGTCTCCTTAATAATAGACTCCAAAATTTTACCCACCACAGATGTTAGGCTAACTGGTCTATAATTTCCAGCCTTCTGCCTACTACCCTTTTTAAATAAGGGTGTTACATTAGCAGTTTTCCAATCTGCCGGGACCTTTGCCGAGTCCAGAGAATTTTGGAAAATTATTACCAAAGCATCCACAATCCCCACTGCCACTTCCCTCAAGACCCTCGGATGTAAGCCATCAGGTCCAAGGGATTTATCCGCCTTGAGTCCCATTAATTTACTGAGTACCAATTCCTTAGTGATTTTAATCGTATTTAGCTCCTCCCCCCCTAGGGCCCACTGTTTGTCCAGTGTTGGGATATTCTTAGTGTCCTCTACCGTAAAGACTGAAACAAAATATTTGTTCAGCATTTTTGCCATCTCCGTGTTTCCCACCATTAATTTCCCGGTCTCATTCTCTAAGGGACCTACGTTTGCCTTAGCCACCCTTTTTCTTTTTAAATAACTGTAGAAACTCTTGCTATCTGTTTTTATATTTTTTGCTAATTTATTTTCATAATCTATCTTCCCTTTCTTAATCAATCCTTTAGTTACTTTTTGCTGTCTTTTGAAGACTTCCCAATCTTCTATCCTCCCACTAAGTTTGGCTACCTTATATGTCCTTGAAATTCTTTTTTGTGCAGAGTGACTAACATGGAATAGACTTCCAGGAAAACTGTGGAGCCAAAAACCCTGGAATCTTTCAAGAAACAATTGGATGGTGAAACAAGGGCACATTAGGATATCTCCGGATAGATGAATTAAGATGGGCTGAATGGCCTTCCTCATCCATAATTACTTTGTGAACTCCTGAGAATGATATATATTTAAAAAGAGAGGTGAGCTTGCAGCTAGGAAGCAACGACATGTTCTAGGGGGAGGTTAGAAATTGGGTTGTAGTTGGAACGGTCAGATAGGTCATGGGTGGGCTTTTGGTCATGGTTTTGAAAGGAAGAATAATATCTGAATATGAATGATGTAGATTTGGAAAGCAATGTAAGTTGGTCAAATTTGCATCAGATACTAAATTGGTCCCTTCCTCCACCCCCATCCCACGACTTACCTTTGGGCAGCAGCCAGTGAGGCAATCAGCCCAATATTTATCTTAGTAAAATGTGTGAGCTTCCAGTAGAGGCATGACAGGTGCTGGTAGATCACCCAAATGATGTTAATGAGGCCCAAGAATCAATTCCAGGCCATCCTCGGGCTTCCCGGTTGGGGTGTACACTTTCAGTGCATTGCTAGTTGTAGGTCCAAATATGGACAATAACCAATTCCCACCCAACCATGTCCAGTCATTTCAGAGCAGCAATGAGCAAAGCAAAGATTGCTGAGTTATATCGCCAAATCACGAGAGTGTAATTCTCAGACCAGGATATTGAAACTATAAGTGCTCAGGTCGGGCAGCACCATCAGTTCAATTACCAAGGTACAAATCTTGGAAGTGGTGAAGAAAAGGGCCATAAGGCTGATCCCTAATAACAGTAGGCAAGGAAAATTCAGACTCTTGAGGCTTGAAACGAGCTGAATGAGGGAGGATGATATGATACTAAATGCCGCCCCTTACCGGATCTATCTCCAGAATGTTTGTTCACTTGTGAACAAGGCCCTTGCCATCAATCAACTTATTATGGATGACTGCATCGACGTAATGACCTTGACAGCAACTTGGCTGATGCGTGATGACCTTTTCCCCCTTAGTGAAGCCTCCGCGACTGGCTATAACCTCCACCTCCTGCCTCGCCCAGATCGCTGCTGTGGCGGTGTGGCCCTTATCACCAAATCACACCTTGGTCTGTCCCCCTACTCCTCAGGCACCTTCTCTTCCTTTTGAGTATCTCACCCTGATCCACCCCTCTCACCTCTCCTTTAAAATTCTCATTCTCTTCCGCCCACCAAAGTACCACGGCAAGTTTCTCAATGAACCATCTTCACTTCTTTACTCCCTTACCTTCTGCACCGAGCGACTTCTGATCCTCAGTGATTTCAACCTCCAACTCATCATGCTCTCTCACCTCTGAGTTCACTGCCCTCCTGTCCTCCCTTAACCTTTCATAAACTGGCCTACCGATATTCACGGCCACCCTCTTGACTTTGCCATCTCACGTGGCCTCTCTATTTCCATCATGTCAACAAAAAAAATAGGAGCAGGAGTAGACCGTTTGGCACTTCGAGCCTGTTCCGCCATTCAATATGATCATGGCTGATCCTCTATCTCAATACCATGTTCCTGCTCTCTCCCCATACCCCTTGATGCCTTTTGTGTCTCGAAATCTATCCAGCTCCTTCTTAAATATATTCAATGACTTGGTCTCCACAGCCTTCTGCGGTAGAGAATTCCACAGGTTCACCACCCTCTGAGTGAAGAAACTTTTTCTCATCTCAGTCCTAAATGTCCTACCCCATATCCTGAGACTGTGACCCCTCGTTCTGGACCCCCAGTCAGGGGAAACTTCCTCCCTGCATCCAGTCTGTCTAGCCCTGTCAGAATTTTATACGTTTCAATGAGATCCCCTCTCATTCTTCTAAACTCGAGTGAATACTGGATGAGTCGACCCATTGTCTCATCATAAAACAGTCCTGCCATCCCAGGGATCAGTCTGGTGAACCTTCGCTGCACTCCCTCTGTGGCAAGTATATCCTTTCTTAGGTAAGGAGACCAAAACTGCACACAATACTCCAGGTGTGGTCTCACCAAGGCTCTGTATAACTGCAGTAAGACATCCTTGCTCCTACACTCAAATCCTCTTGCAATGAAGGCCATCATACCATTTGCCTTCCTAACTGCTTGCTGTACCTGCATGTTTGCTTTCAGTGACTGGTGTACAAGGATACCCAGGTCCCTTTGCACATCAACATTTCCCAATCTATCACCATTTAAATAATACTCTGCCTTTCTGTTTTTCCTTCCGAAGTGGATAACTTCACATTTATCTACATTATACTGCATCTGCCATGTATTTGCCCACTCACTCAACTTGTCTAAATCGCCTTGAAGCCTCTTTGCATCCTCCTCACAACTCACGATCCCACTTAGTTTTGTGTCGTAGCAAACTTGGAAATATTACATTTGGTTCCCTCATCCAAATCATTGATATATATTGTGAATAGCTGGGGCCCAAGCACTGATCCCTGCAGTACCCCACTAGTCACCGCGAAAAAGATCTATTTATTTTTACTCTCTGTTTCCTGTCTGTTAACCAATTTTCAATCCATGCCAGTATATTACCCCCAATCCCATGTGCTTTAATTTTGCACACTAACCTCTTATGTGGGACTTTATCAAAGGCCTTCTGAAAATCCAAAGAAACCACATCTACTGGTTCTCCCTTATCTATTCTACCAGTTACATCCTCAAAAAACTCCAGTAGGTTTGTCAAACATGATTTCCCTTTCATTAATCCATGTTGACTTTGTCTAATCCCGTTGATATTTTCTAAGTGTCCTGTTATCACATCCTTTATAATAGACTCCAGCATTTTTCCTACTACTGATGTTAGGCTAACCGGTCTGTAGTTCCCTGTTTTCTCTCTCCCTCCTTTTTTAAAAAGTGGGGTTACATTTGCCACCCTCCAATCTGCAGGAACTGTTCCATAATCTATAGAATTTTGGAAGATGACAACTAATGCATCCACTATTTCCATGGCTGCCTCTTTTAGTATTCTGGAATGCAGATTATCAGGCCCTGGGAATTTATCGGCTTTCAGTCCCATTAATTTCTCCAGCACTTTTTTTTACTAATACGAATTTCCTTTAATTCCTCCTTCTCACTAGTCCCTTGGTTCTCTTGCATTTCTGGGAAGTTATTTGTGTCCTCTTCCGTGAAGGCAGAACCAAAGTATTTGTTTAATTGCTCTGCCATTTCATTGTTCCCCATTATAAATTCTCCCGTTTCTGACTGTAAGGGACCTACATTTGTCTTCACTAATCTTTTTCTTTTTACATACTTGTAGAAGCTTTTACAGTCCACTTTTATGTTCCTTGCAAGTTTACTCTCATACTCTATTTTTCCCCTCTTAATCAATCTCTTGTTCCTTTTTTGCTGAATTCTAAATTGCTCCCAATCCTCAGACTTGCTACTTTTTCTGGCAACTTTACAGGACTCCTCTTTGGATCTAATACTGTTCTTAATTTCTTTTGTTAGCCATGGTTGGGCCGCTTTTCCTTTTGTGTTTTTGCGCCAGAAAGGAAAGTGTAATTGTTGCAATTCATGCATTCGTTCCTTAAATGTTAGCCATTGTATATCCATCGTCATGTTTTTTAATGAAACTTCCCAATCTATCATAGGCAACTCACTCCTCATACCTTCATAGTTTCCTTTGTTTAGATTTAGGACCCTAGTTT
Organism: Heptranchias perlo; assembly: GCF_035084215.1. Taxonomy (NCBI): domain Eukaryota; kingdom Metazoa; phylum Chordata; class Chondrichthyes; order Hexanchiformes; family Hexanchidae; genus Heptranchias; species Heptranchias perlo. The sequence goes on along the minus strand of NC_090325.1, from coordinate 2,324,687 downwards.
CAGATTGGACTACTTCACTTTCCATCTTAATGAAGAATTCTATCATGTTATGGTCACTCTTCCCTAAAGGACCCTGCACAACAAGATTATTAATTAACCCCTTCTCATTGCACAATACCCAATCTAGGATAGCCTGTTCCCTGGTTGGCTCCTCAATGTACTGGTCTAAAAAACCATCTCGTACACACTCCAGGAATTCATCCTCCACAGTATTATTGCTAATTTGGTTTGGCCAGTCTATATGTAGATTAAAGTCATCCATGATTACTGTAGCACCCTTGTTACATGCATCTCTAATTTCCTGTTTGATCCCATCTCCTGCATTACCACTACTGTTTGGAGGCCTATAGACAACTCCCACCAGTATTTTCTGCCCCTTGGTGCTTCTTAACTCCACCCAGACTGATTCTACATCTTGATTTTCTGAGCCAATATCCTTTCTCACTATTGCTCTGATTTCATCCTTTACTAACAACGCCACCCCATCTCCTTTTCCTTTTTGCCTGTCCTTCCTAAATATCGAATACCCTTGGATATTCAGCTCCTAGCCTTGGTCACCCTGCAGCCATGTCTCCGTAATCGCAATTATATCGTATCCATTTACATCTATTTGCGCTGTTAATTCATCTCCCTTATTACGAATGCTTCGTGCATTCAGATACAGTGCCTTTAGATTTGTCTTTTGAACATTTTTAGACATCCTTTCATTTTTTTGCACTATGGCCCTATTTGACTTGTTACCATTTTTTCTTACCCGGACCCTATTTGTTGTCTTTTGTTTGTATTCTCTGTCCCTTCCTGACACAATCTGGTTATCCTTACCCCAATCACTTTCCTGCACTGCTTCTTTGTCTTTTCTCTTTAGCATTCTAGATTTCTCTCCACTGGTACCTTCCCCCCACCCTTATTTAGTTTAAAGCCCAATCTACCTCCCTGTTATTCGATTCGCTAGAATTCTGATCCCAGCATGGTTCAGGTGTAGTCCGTCCCAACGGAACAGCTCTCTCTTTCCCCAGTACTCGTGCCAGTGCCCCACGAATCGAAACCCACTCACATAACCAGTCGATATCCTTTTGCAGACTCTTTACGTCCTCCCCGAAGCTTATTTTCCCACCTAGCTTTATATCGTCAGCAAATCTGGATAAATTACACTCGGTCTCTTCATCTACAGGTGTAATTGTAAATAGCTGAGGCTCAAGCACTGATCCCTTTGGCACCCCACTAGTTACAGCCCGAAAATGACCCGTTTATTCTTACTCTCTGTTTTCTGTCCAACAACCCATTCTCAATCCATGAATCATAGAATGGTTACAGCTCAGAAGGATGCCATTCGGCGTGTTGAGTCCATGCTGGCTCTCTGCAAGTGCAATCCAGCTAGTCCCACTCCCTCGCCCTTTCCCCATAGCCCTGCAAATTTTTTTCCTTCAAGTAATTACCCAATTCCCTTTTGAAAGCAACAGATAGACACATGGCAGCATGATATCATTGCTATAATGGAAACCTGGCTTAAAGAGGGGGATAATTGGCAGCTCAATATCCCTGGATATAGAGATTTCAGGCAGGATAGAGTGGGTGATAAAAAAGGAGGGGAGGGGAAGCATTATTGGTTAAAGAATCAATTCCAGTTGTGAGAAGGGATGATATGCTAAATGGATCATCAACCGAGGCCATATGGGTTGAGCTAAGAAATAAAAAAGGGGCAGTCACACTACGAGGCATGTAAGATAGATCCCGAAATAGCGGAAGGGAGATAGAAGAACAAATATGTAGGCAAATTTCTGAGTGCAAAAATGAGAGGGCAATAATAGTAGGGGACTTCAACTACCCTAACATTAGCTGGGATTCAAACAGTGTGAGGGGCACAGAGGGCGCAAAATTCTTGATCAGTGTCCAGGAGAACTTTTTTAGCCAGTACGTGACAAGCCCGACAAGAGGGGATGCAATTCTAGATTTAGTCCTGGGAAATGAAGATGGGCAAGTGGGTGACCATATTGGGGATAGTGACCACAATTCCGTTAGTTTTAGCATTATTATGGAAAAGGACAGAGTTAAATCAGGAGTAAACGTTTTAAATTGGGGGAAGGCAAATTTTACAGAACTAAGAGGTGATTTGACAGAAGTGGACTGGACACAACTACTTGAGGAGAAATCAGTGGCAAGCCAGTGGGAGGCACTAAAAAGTGAAATTCAATGGGTACAATGCAGACACATCCCCTCAAAGAAAAAGGGTGGCACTGCCAAATTTAGAGCCCCCTGGTTGTCGAGAAATATACAGGGCAAGATAAAGCAGAAAAAGAAAGCTTATGACTGTCACAGAAAACTAAATACTGCAGAAAGCCTAGAGGAGTGTAGAAAGTACAGGGATGACGTAAAAAAGGAAATAAGGAGAGCAAAGAGAGGGCATGAAAAAATATTAGCCAGTAAGATCAAAGAAAACCCAAAGATGTTTTATCAGTACATTAAGAACAAGAGCATAGCTAAGGAAAAGGTGGGATCTATCAGGGATGATAAGGGTAACTTGTGTGTAGACACAGAGGATGTGGGTAGGGTTTTAAATGAATATTTTGTCTCTGTATTCACAAAGGAAAGGGATGATCCGGACGTAGTAGTTAAAGAGGAGAGGTGTGAAATATTGGATAAGGTAAGCATGACGAGAGAGGAAGTACTGGAGGGACTGGAATCCTTGAAAGTTGATAAGTCACCAGGGCCGGATGGATTGTTTCCTTGGCTGCTGAAGGGAGCCAGGGAGGAAATAACGGATGCTCTGAGGATCATTTTCCAATCCTCACCAGATACAGGGGAGGTACCAGAGGATTGAAAGACTGCAAAAGTAGTACCATTGTTTAAAAAGGGTACGAGGGAAAGGCCGAACAATTATAGGCTGGTCAGTCTTACCTCGGTGGTGGGCAAACTATTAGAATCAATACTGAGAGATAGGATAAACTGTCACTTGGAAAAGCATGGTTTAATCAGGGATAGTCAGCATGGATTTGTTCAGGGAAGGTCATGCCTTACAAATCTGATTGAATTCTTTGAGGAAGTGACAAGGAGGATTGATGAGGGTAGTGCAGTGGATGTTGTCTGCATGGATTTTAGTAAGGCATTTGACAAGGTCCCACATGGCAGACTGGTCAGAAAGGTAAAAGCCCATGGGATACAGGGAAATGTGGTGAATTGGATCCAAGGTTGGCTCAGTAACAGGAAACAAAGGGTAAAAGTCGATGGATGTCTTTGCGAATGGAAATCTGTTTCCAGTGGTGTGCCACAGGGCTCAGTGTTGGGTTCCTTGCTGTTTGTGGTGTATATTAATGATTTGGACTTGAATATAGGGGGCATGATTGGCAAATTTGCAGACAACACAAAAATTGGCCATGTAGTTGATAGTGAAGAGGATAGCTGTAGACTCCAAGAAGATATCAATGGGTTGGTGGAGTGGGCGGAAAAGTGGCAAATGGAGTTCAATCTGGAGAAGTGTGAGGTAATGCACTTAGGGAGGGCAAACAGTAAAAGGGAATACGCAGTAAACAGGAATATATTGAGAGGGGTAGAGGAAGTGAGAGACCTTGGAGTGCATGTGCACAGGTCCCTGAAGGTGGCAGTACAGGGAGATATGGTTGTGAAGAAGGCATACGGAATGCTCTCTGTTATTAGCCGAGGTACAGAATACAAAAGCAGGGATGTAATGATGGAACTGTATAAAACGCTGGTAAGGCCACAGCTGGAGTATTGTGCGCAGTTCTGGTCACCACATTACAGGAAGGACGTAATTGCTCTGGAGAGAGTGCAGAGAAGATTTACAAGAATGTTGCCAGGGCTTGAAAATTGCAGCTACGAGGAGAGATAGGCTGGGGTTGTTTTCCTTGGAGCAGAGGAGGCTGAGGGGAGATTTGATTGAGGTGTACAAAATTATGAGGGGCCCAGATAGAGTCGACAGGAAGTACCTGTTTCCCCTAGCGGAGAGTTCAAGAACTGGAGGACATCGATTTAAGCTGATTGGCGGAAGGATTAGAGGGGACATGAGGAAAAACTTTTTTACCCAGAGGGTGGTGGGTGTATGGAATTCACTGCCCCAATTGATGGTTGAAGCAGGGACCCTCAACTCTTTTAAAAAGTACCTGGACCTGCACCTAAAGTGCTGTAAGCTGCAGGGCTACGGACCAGGTGCTGGAAGGTGGGATTAGAATGGGCACCTGGTTGTTCTTCGAGCCAGCGGGGACACGATGGGCCAAATGGCCCCCTTCTGTGCTGTATCTTTTTAATGGTTCTAATTGAATCTGCCTCCACCACCCTTTCAGGCAGTGCATTCAGGATCATAAGCACTCGTTGCGTAAAAAAGTTTTTCCTCATGTCGTCTTTGATTCTTTTGCCAATTACCTTAGATCTGTGTCCTCTGGTTCTTGATCCTTCTGTCAATGGGAACAGCTTTTCTCTATCTACTCTGTCTAGACCCCTCATAATTTTGAATACCTTTATCAAATCTCCTTTCAACCTTCCCTGGTCTAAGAACAACCCCAGCTTCTCCAGTCTATCCACGTAACTGAAGTCCATCATCCCTGGAACCATTGAAGTCAATCTTTTCTACAACCTCCTAAAGTGTGGTGCCCAGAACTGGACACAATACTCCAGTTGTGGTCGAACCAGTGTTTTATAAAAGTTCATCATGACTTCCTTACTTTTGTACTCTATGCCTCTATTTATAAAGTCCAGCGTCCCGTATGCTTTTTTAACCACTTTCTCAACCTGCCCTGCCACCTTCAATAATTTGTGCACATATACCCCTCGATCTCTCTGTTCCTGTACCCCTTTTAGAATTGTGCCCTCTAGTTTATATTGCCTCTCCTCTTTCTTCCTACCAAAACATAACACTTCGCATTTTTCTGCGTATATTTCATCTGCCATGTGTCCGCCCATTCCACCAACCTGTCTATTTCCTCTTGAAGTCTATCACTATCCTCCTCACTGTTCACTATCCTTCCAAGTTTTGTGTCATCTGCAAATTTACACCCAAGTCCAAATTATTAATTTATATCAAGAAAAGCAGTTGCAATCATACCGACCCCTGGGGAACACCACTGTACACCTTCCTCCAGTCCGAAAAATAACCGTTCACAACTACTGTCTGTTTCGTGTCACTTAGCCAATTTCGTATCCATGCTGCCACTGCCCCATTTATTCCATGGGCTTCAACTTTGAAGACAAGCCTATTATGTGGCACTTTATCAAATGAGTTTTGGAAGTCCATATACACCAAATCAACCACATTGCCCTCATCAACCCTCTCTGTTACCTCATCAAAAAACTGAAATCAGGTTAGTTAAACACGATTTGCCTTTAACAAATCCGTGCAGGCTTTCCTTAATTAACCCACACTTGTCGAAGTGACTGTTAATTTTGTCCCGGATTATCGTTTCTAAAAGTTTCCCCACCAAGGTTAAACCGACTGGCCTGTAGTTCCTGGGTTTATCCTTACACCCTTTTTTGAACAAGGGTGAAACATTTGCAATTCTCCAGTCCTCTGGCACCACCCCCTATCTAAGGATGTTTGGAAGATTATGGCCAGTACCCCTGCAATTTCCACCCTTACTTCCCTCAGCAACCAAGGTGCATCCCATCTGGACCAGGTGATTTATCTACTTTAAGTACAGCCAGTCTTTCTAGTACCTTCTCTTTATCAATTTGTAGCCCATCCACTATCTCAACTACTTCCTCTTTACAGAATCATTGAAAGGTTACAGCACTGAAGGAGGCCATTCAGCCCATCGAGTCCATACTGGCTCTATGCAAGAGCAATGCAGCTAGTCCCACTCCCCCGCCATATCCCCATAGCCCTGCAATTTTTTTTACTTTCAAGTAGTTATCCAGTTCCCTTTTGAAGGCCATGACTTGGATATGAATGTAAAAGGTATGATCAGTAAGTTCGCTGATGATACAAAGATTGGTAGGGTGGTAAATAGCGAGGAGGATAGCCTCAGTCTGCAGGACGATATAGATGGGTTGGTCAGATGGGCGGAACAGTGGCAAATGGAATTTAACCTGGAAAAGTGCGAGGTGATGCACTTTGGAGGGACTAACAAGGCAAGGGAATACACAATGAATGGGAGGACCCTAGGCAAGACAGAGGGTCAGAGGGATCTTGGTGTGCAAGTTCACAGATCCCTGAAGGCGGCGGAACAGGTAGATAAGGTGGTAAAGAAGGCATATGGGATACTTGCCTTTATTAGCCGAGGCATAGAATATAAGAGCAAGGAGGTTATGATGGAGCTGTATAAAACACTGGTTAGGCCACAGCTGGAGTACTGTGTGCAGTTCTGGTCGCCACACTACAGGAAGGATGTGATCGCTTTGGAGAGGGTGCAGAGGAGATTCACCAGGATGTTACCAGGGCTGGAGCGCTTCAGCTATGAAGAGAGACTGGGAAGATTGGGTTTGTTTTCCTTGGAGCAGAGGAGGCTGAGGGGGGACATGAGTCATAGAGTCATAGAGTTATACAGCACGGATAGAGGCCCTTCGGCCCATCGTGTCCGCGCCGGCCATCAGCCCTGTCTACTCTAATCCCATATTCCAGCATTTGGTCCGTAGCCTTGTATGCTATGGCATTTCAAGTGCTCATCCAAATGCTTCTTGAATGTTGTGAGGGTTCCTGCCTCCACAACCCTTTCAGGCAGTGAGTTCCAGACTCCAACCACCCTCTGGGTGAAAAAGTTCTTTATCAAATCCCCTCTAAACCTCCCGCCTTTTACCTTGAATCTATGTCCCCTTGTTATAGTACCCTCAACGAAGGGAAAAAGCTCCTTGGTATCCATCCTATCTGTGCCCCTCATAATTTTGTACACCTCAATCATGTCCCCCCTCAGCCTCCTCTGCTCCAAGGAAAACAAACCCAATCTTCCCAGTCTCTCTTCATAGCTGAAGCGCTCCAGCCCTGGTAACATCCTGGTGAATCTCCTCTGCACCCTCTCCAAAGCGATCACATCCTTCCTGTAGTGTGGCGACCAGAACTGCACACAGTACTCCAGCTGTGGCCTAACCAGTGTTTTATACAGCTCCATCATAACCTCCTTGCTCTTATATTCTATGCCTCGGCTAATAAAGGCAAGTATCCCATATGCCTTCTTTACCACCTTATCTACCTGTTCCGCCGCCTTCAGGGATCTGTGAACTTGCACACCAAGATCCCTCTGACCCTCTGTCTTGCCTAGGGTCCTCCCATTCATTGTGTATTCCCTTGCCTTGTTAGTCCCTCCAAAGTGCATCACCTCGCACTTTTCCGGGTTAAATTCCATTTGCCACTGTTCCGCCCATCTGACCAACCCATCTATATCGTCCTGCAGACTGAGGCTATCCTCCTCGCTATTTACCACCCTACCAATTTTTGTATCATCAGCGAACTTACTGATCATACCTTTTACATTCATATCCAAGTCATTAATGTAGACCACAAACAGCAAGGGACCCAGCACCGATCCCTGTGGTACCCCACTGGCCACAGGCTTCCAGTCACAAAAACAACCTTCCACCATCACCCTCTGCCTTCTGCCACTAAGCCAGTTTTGTATCCAAAGTGCCAAGGCACCCTGGATTCCATGGGCTCGTACCTTCTTGACCAGTCTCCTGTGCGGGACTTTATCGAAGGCCTTACTGAAATCCATGTATACCACATCCACTGCATTACCCTCATCCACATGCCTAGTCACCCCCTCAAAAAATTCAATCAAATTAGTCAGACATGATCTTCCCTTGACAAAGCCATGTTGACTATCCCTGATTAATCCTTGCTTCTCCAAGTGGAGACTAATTTTGTCCTTCAGAATTTTTTCCAATAATTTTCCTACCACTGATGTTAGGCTCACTGGCCTGTAGTTCCCCGGTTTTTCCCTACTCCCCTTCTTGAATAACGGTATTACATTAGCGGTTCTCCAGTCCTCTGGCACATCCCCTGTGGCCAGAGAGGTTCTGAATATATGTGTCAGAGCCCCCGCAATCTCCTCCTTTGCCTCACACAGTAGCCTGGGATACATTTCGTCTGGGCCTGGGGATTTATCCATTTTTAGGCCTGCTAAAACCGCCAATACCTCCTCCCGCTCGATGTTAATATGTTCGAGTATATCACAGTCCCCCTGCCGTATTTCTATGTCTACATCGTCCTTCTCCATAGTGAAAACAGATGCAAAAAATTCATTTAGAACCCCTCCTACATCTGCCGGCTCCACACACAGATTGCCATTTTTGTCCCTAATGGGCCCTATTTTTTCCCTAGTCATCCTCTTACCCTTACTATACTTATAAAACATCTTAGGATTTTCCTTTATTTTGCTCGCCAGTGTTATTTCATGGCCCCTCCTTGATCTCCTAATTTCTTTTTTAAGTATCCCCCTGCACTTTTTGTACTCCTCTAGGGCTTCCTCCGTCTTTAGCCTTTTGTATCTGCCAAAAGCCCTCCTTTTTTTCCTAATCCATTCTCGTATATCCCCTGGCATCCAAGGTTCCCTGGAGTTCTTGGAACCACCCTTGACCTTTACGGGAACATGTTGCCATTGTATGGTCTCAATCTCCCTTCTGAAAGACTCCCATTGCTCCGATGCGGATTTTCCTACAAGCAGCTGATCCCAGTCCATTTTGGCCAGATCCTGCCTTATCCTATTAAAATCGGCCTTCCCCCAATTTAGAACCTTTATTTCCGGCCCCTCCCTGTCCTTTTCCATGACCACCTTAAATCTCACCAAATTATGGTCACTGTCACCAAAGTGCTCACCTACTAGCACTTCTTCCACTTGGCCGGCCACATTCCCTAGAATTAGGTCCAGTACCGCCCCCTCTCTTGTAGGACTTTCTACATGCTGGCTCAAAAAGCTCTCCTGGATGCACGTTAAGAATTTTGTACCCTCTAAGCCTTTTACACTCTGAGTATCCCAGTTAATATTGGGGAAGTTGAATTCCCCCACTATTATTACCCTATTATTTGCACAATTTTCTGAGATTTGCCTACATATCTGTTCCTCTATCTCCCCCTGACTGTTTGGGGGCCTATAGTACACTCCCATCAAAGTGCTTGCCCCCTTTTTGTTTTTAAGCTCCACCCATATGGCCTCATTAGAGGAACCTGCTAATATATCATCCCTCCTTATGGCAGTAATTGATTCTTTAATTAATATTGCGACCCCCCCTCCTCTTATACCTCCCCCTCTGTCTCGCCTGAAGACTGAGCTGCCAGTCTTGCCCCTCCCTCAACCATGTCTCTGTGACAGCAACAATATCATACTCCCATGTGTTTATCAACACCTTCAGTTCATCCACCTTATTCGCAAGACTCCTTGCATTAAAATAGATGCCATCCAGCCTTGCCCTCACATATTTGCCCTGTCTTCCAAGCTGACTTGTTTTTTTCTCTATATTTGGCTGCACATCACCCCCTATTGTAGCTCCACTCTGTATCCCATCCCCCTGCCAAGTTAGTTTAAACCCCCCCCAACAGTGCTAGCAAACCTCCCCGCAAGGATATTTGTCCCGCTCTGGTTCAGATGCAACCCGTCCGACTTGTACAAGTCCCACCTTCCCCAGAAGCAGGCCCAGTGATCCAGGAAACTGAAACCCTCCCTCCTGCACCAACTCTTTAGCCACGCATTCATCTGTTCTATCCTCCTATTTCTATACTCACTAGCCCGTGGCACTGGGAGTAATCCAGAGATTACAACCTTTGAGGTCCTGCTCTTTAATCTGCTACCTAGCTCCCTAAATTCTTGATGCAGGACCTCATCTCCCTTCCTACCTATGTCGTTGGTCCCAATGTGGACCACGACCTCTGCCTGCTCACCCTCCCCCTTGAGAATGCCCTGAAGCCGCTCAGTGACATCCATGACCCTGGCACCAGGGAGGCAACAAACCATCCTGGAGTCACGTTTACGGCCACAGAAACGCCTGTCTGTTCCCCTTACGATAGAATCCCCTACCACTATAGCTCTTCCACTCTTTTTCCTCCCAGCCTGTGCAGCAGAGCTACCCCTGATTGAGGTGTACAAAATTATGAGGGGCACAGATAGGATGGATACTAAGGAGCTTTTTCCCTTCGTTGAGGGTTCTATCACAAGGGGACATAGATTCAAGGTAAAAGGCGGGAGGTTTAGAGGGGATTTGAGAAAGAACTTTTTCACCCAGAGGGTGGTTGGAGTCTGGAACTCACTGCCTGAAAGGGTTGTGGAGGCAGGAACCCTCACAACATTCAAGAAGCATTTGGATGAGCACTTGAAATGCCATAGCATACAAGGCTACGGACCAAATGCTGGAATATGGGATTAGAGTAGACAGGGCTGATGGCCGGCGCGGACACGATGGGCCGAAGGGCCTCTATCCGTGCTGTATGACTCTATGACTCTATGAATATGCCTCCACCACCGACTCAGGCAGTGCATTCCAGATCCTAACCACTTGCTGTGTAAAGAAGTTTCTCCTCATGTCACCTTTGGTTCTTTTGCCAATCACCTTATATCTATGTCCTCTGGTTTTTGACCCGTCCGCCAATGGGCACAGTTTCTCTCTATCTACTCTGTCTCGACCCTTCATGATTTTGAATACCTCTATCAAATCTCCTTTCAACCTTCTCTATTCCAAGGAGAACAACCCCAGATTTTCCAGTCTATCCACATAACTGAAGTCCCTTATCCCTGGAATCATTCTAGTATATCTCTTCTGCACCCTCTCTAAGGCCTTCACATCTTTCCAAAAGTGCAGTGACCAGAACTGGACACAATACTCCAGTTGTGGCCGAACCAGTGTTTAATAAAAGTTCCTCATGACTTCCTTACTTTTGTACTCTGTGCCTCTACTTATAAAGCCCAGGACCCCGTATGCTTTTTCAACCGCTTTCTCAAACTGTCCTGCCACCTTCAACAATTTGTGCACATATACCCCCAGATCTCTCTGTTCCTGTACAAGGGTGTAATATTTGCAATTCTCCAGTCCTCTGGTACCTTTAACTGTGACTTTGGCAGCATCTTCTTCGTTGGTAAAGACAGATGCAAAGTATTCAATTCATACCTCAGCCATGCCCTCTGCCTCCATGCATCGGTCTCCTTTTTGGTCCCTAATCGGTCCCACCCCTCCTCTTACTACCCGTTTACTATTAATATGCCTATAGAAGACTTTTGGATTCCCTTTTATGTTGGCCACCAGTGTATTCTCAGACTCTCTCTTTGCCCCTCTTATTTCCTTTTTCACTTCCCCTCTGAACTTTCTATATTCAGCCTGATTCTCACTTGTATTATCAGCCTGACATCTGTCATACACCTCCTTTTTTTGCTTCATCTTACTCTCTATCCCTTTCTTCATCCAGGGAGCTCTGGCTTTAGTTGCCCTACCTTTCCCCCTCGTGGGAATATACCTAGACTGTACCCGAACCATCTCCTCTTTAAAGGCTGCCCATTGTTCAATTACAGTTTTGCCTGCCAGTCTTTGAATCCAATTTACCCGGGCCAGATCCGTTCTCAACCCACTGAAGTTGGCCCCCCTCCAATTAAGTAGATTGCTCCTTGTCCTTTTCCACAGCTATTCTAAACCTTATGATACTATGATGTGGAGATGCCGGTGATGGACTGGGGTTGACAATTGTAAACAATTTTACAACACCAAGTTATAGTCCAACAAATTTATTTTTAATTCCACAAGCTTTCGGAGGCTTCCTCCTTCGTCAGACGAAGGAGGAAGCCTCCGAAAGCTTGTGGAATTAAAAATAAATTTGTTGGACTATAACTTGGTGTTGTAAAATTGTTTACAATTATGATACTATGATCAGTATTCCCGAAATGTTCCCCGACCGACACTTGCTCCACTTGACCCACCTTATTCCCCAGAACCAGATCCAGTAATGCCCCCTTTCTCGTTGGGCCATAAACGTACTGATCAAGAAAGTTCTCCTGAATACACTTCAGAAATTCTTCCCCCTCTCTGCCCTTTACACTATTACTATCCCAGTCTATATTAGGATAATTGAAGTCCCTCATTATCACTGCTCTATGGCTTTTGCACCTCTCTGTAATTTCCCTGAAAATTTGCTCCTCTATATCCTTCCCACTAGAAACATAGAAAATAGGAGCAGGAGTAGCTCAATTGCCCCTTCGAGCCTGCTCTGCCATTCAATATGATCATGGCTGATTCTCTATCTCAATACCATATTCTCGCTCTCTCCCCATACCCATTGATGCCTTTTGTGTCTAGAAGTCTATCCAGCTCCTTCTTAAATATATTCAGTGACTTGGCCTCCACAGCCTTCTGTGGTAGAGAATTCCACAGGTTCACCACCCTCTGAGTGAAGAAGTTTCTCCTCATCTCAGTCCGAAATGTCCTATCCTGTATCCTGAGACTGTGACCCCTCGTTCTGGAACCCCCAGCCAGTGGAAACATCCTCTCTGCATCCAGTCTGTCTAGCCCTGTCAGAATTTTACATGTTTCAATGATATCCCCTCTCATTCTTCTAAACTCAAGTGAATGCAGGTCAAGTCGACCCAATCTCTCCTCATATGACAGTCCTGCCATCGCAGGGATTAGTCTGGTGAACCTTTGCTGCACTCCCTCGATGGCAAGTATATCCTTTCTTAGGTAAGGAGACCAAAACTGCACACAATACTCCAGGTGTGGTCTCACCAAGGCCCTGTATAACTGCAGGAAGACATCCTTGTCCTACACTCAAATCCTCTTGCAATGAAGGCCAACATACCGTTTGTCTTCCTAACTGCTTGCTGCACCTGCATGTTTGCTTTAATTGGTGCACCAGTTGGTGTCCTACAGAATACACCCAATAATGTAATGACACCTCTATTGTTTCTTAATTCTAACCAAAATTTTGTGCTTGACCCCTCCAGGACCTCCTCTCTCTCCAGCACTGCAACATTCTCCTTAATCAATACTTTCTCCTTTCTTTCCATCCCTATTTTTCCTGAACACTTGCACTAATATATGCTAATATATTACCCCCAATCCGATGAGTCCTAATCATGTGCAACCTCTTATGTGGCACCTTATCGAATGCCTTTTGAAAATCCAGATCTGCGAAATCCACCGGTCCCCCCTTATCTACCCAGCCAGTTACACCCTGAAAAAACTCTAATAGATTTGTCAACATAATTTCCCTTCCATAAAACTGTGTTGACTCTGCCTAATCATATTATGATTTTCTAAGTGCCCTGTTACTACTTAACAATAGATTATAGCATTTTCTCGATAGCTGATGCAAGACTAACGGTACCCTAGTGGTTATGTTACTGGATTAGTAATCCAGAGACCTGGATTAATAATCCAGGGTCATAAATTCAAATCTTACCAAAGCAGCTGTGGAATTTAAATTCAATTAATTAAATAAAATCTGGAATTAAAATACTAGTATCAATAATGGTGGCTATGAAACTGCCGGATTGTTATAAAACCCCATCTGGTTCACTAATGTCCTTTAGGAAAGGAAACCTGCCGTCCTTACCTGGTCTGGCCTATATGTGACTCCAAACCCACAGCAATGTGGTTGATTCTGAAAATGGCCTAGCAAGCCACTCAGTTGTAAAATCTCACTAAAGAAAGTCAGAATAAGAATAAAACCGGACGGATCACTAGGCACCGGACACGACAAAGGCAAACCAAGCCCAGTCGACCCTGCAAAGTCCTCCTCACTAACATCTGGGGACTTGTGCCAAAATTGGGAGAGCTGTCCCACAGTCTAGTCAAGCAACAGCCTGGCATAGCCATACTCACAGAAACATACCTTTCAGTCAATATCCCAGACTCTTCCATCACCATCCCTGGTATGTCCTGACAGACCGACCAGAGGTGGCAGTACAGTGATATACAGTCAGGAGGAGAGTGGCCCTGGGAGTCCTCAATATTGACTCTGGACCCCATGAAATCTCATGGCATCAGGTCAAACATGGGCAAGGAAACCACTGACTGCCCTCCCTCAGCTGATGAATCAGTCCTCCGTGTTGTGGAAGCACTGAGGGTAGCAAGGGCACAGAATGTACTCTGGGCGGGGGACTTCAATGTCCATCACCAAGAATGGCTCAGTAGCACCACTACTGACCGAGCTGGCCGAGTCCTGAAGGACATAGCTGCCAGACTGGGCCTGCGACAGGTGGTGAGCAAACCAACACAAGGGAAAAACTTACTTGACCTCGTCCTCACCAATCTACCTGTCGCAAATGCATCTGTCCATGACAGTATTGGTAGGAGTGACCACTGCACAGTCCTCATGGAGATGCAGTCCCGTCTTCGCACTGAGGATACCATCCAACGTGTTGTGTGGCACTACCACCGTGCTAAATGGGATAGATTCAGAACAGATCTAGCAGCTCAAAACTGGGCATCCATGAGGTCCTGTGGGCCATCAGCAGCAGCAGAATTGTATTCCAGCACAATCTGTAACCTCATGGCCTGGCATATTCCTCACTCTACCATTACCAACAAGCCAGGGGATTAACCCTGGCTCAATGAGGAGTGTAGAAGAGCGTGGCAGGAGCAGCACCAGGCGTACCTAAAAATGAGGTGCCAACCTGGTGAAGCTACAACTCAGGACTACTTGCATGCTAAACAGCGGAAGCAACATGCTATAGACAGAGCTAAGCAATTCTACAACCAACGGATCAGATCAAAGCTCTTCAGTCCTGCCACATCCTGTCGTGAATGGTGGTGGACAATTAAACAACTAACGGGAGGAGGAGTCTCTGTAAACATCCCCATCCTCAATGATGGCAGAGCCCAGCACATGAGTGCAAAAAACGAGGCTGAAGCATTTGCAACCATCATTTAGCCAGAAGTTCCGAGTGGATGATCCATCTCGGCCTCCTCCCGATATCCCCACCATCACGGAAGCCAGTCTTCAGCCAATTCGATTCACTCCACGTGATATCAAGAAACGGCTGAGTGCACTGGATACAACAAAGGCTATGGGCCCCGACAACATCCCAGCTGTAGTGCTGAAGTCTTGCGCTCCAGAATTAGCCCCGCCTCTAGCCAAGCTGTTCCAGTACAGCTACAACACTGGCATCTACCCGACAATGTGGAAAATTGCCCAGGTATGTCTTGTCCACAAAAAGCAGGACAAATCCAATCCGGCCAATTACCGCCCCATCAGCCTACTCTCAATCATCAGCAAAGTGATGGAAGGTGTCGTCGACAGTGCTATCAAGCGGCACCGACTCACCAATAACCTACTCACCGATGCTCAGTTTGGGTTCCGCCAGGACCACTCGGCTCCAGACCTCATTACAGCCTTGGTCCAAACATGGACAAAAGAGCTGAATTCCAGAGGTGAGGTGAGAATGACTGCCCTTGACATCAAGGCAGCATTTGACCGAGTGTGGCACCAAGGAACCCAAGTAAAATTCAAGTCAACTCTCCAGTGGCTGGAGTCAGACCTAGCACAAAGGAAGATGGTAGTGGTTGTTGGAGGCCAATCATCTCAGCCCCAGGACATTGCTGCAGGAGTTCCTCAGGGCAGTGTCCTTGTCCCAACCATCTTCAGCTGCTTCATCAATGACATTCCCTCCATCATAAGATCAGAAATGGGGATGTGCGCTGATGATTGCTCAGTGTTCAGTTCCATTCACAACGCCTCAGATAATGAAGCAGTCCGAGCCCGCATGCAGCACAATCTGGACAACATCCAGGCTTGGGCTGATATGTGGCAAGTAACATTCGCGCCAGACAAGTGCCAGGCAATGACCATCTACAACAAAAGAGTCTAACCACCTCCCCTTGACATTCAACAGCATCACCATCGCCGAATCCCCCACTATCAACATCCTGGGGGTCACCACTGACCAGAAACTTAACTGGACCAGCCATATAAATACTGTGGCTACAAGAGCAGATCAGAGCTTGGGTATTCTATGGCGAGTGACTCACCTCCTGACTCCCCAAAGCCTTTCCACCATCTGCAAGGCACAAGTCAGAAGTGTGATGGAATACTCTCCACTTGCCTGGATGAGTGCAGCTCCAACAACACTCAAGAAGCTCGACACCATCCAGGACAAAGCAGCCCGCTTGATTGGAACCCCATCCACCACCCTAAACATTTACTCCATTCACCACCGGTGCACCGTGGCTGCAGTGTGTACCATCCACAGGATGCACTGCAGCAACTCGCCAAGGCTTCTTCGACAGCACCTCCCAAACCCACGACCTCCACCACCTAGAAGGACAAGGGCAGCAGGCACATGGGAACAACACCACCTGCACATTCCCCTCCAAGTCACACACCATCCCGACTTGGAAATATATCACCGTTCCTTCATCGTCGCTGGGTCAAAATCCTGGAACTCCCATCCCAACAGCACTGTGGGAGAACCTTCACCACACGGACTGCAGCGGTTCAAGAAGGCGGCTCACCACCACCTTCTCAAGGACAATTAGGGATGGGCAATAAATGCTGGCCTTGCCAGCAATGCCCACATCCCATAAACGAATAAAAAAGAAAACTGGCCGAAGAACATAAGAAAGAGGAGCAGGAGTAGGCATACGGCCCTCGAACCTGCTCCGAAATTCAATCAGATTATGGCTAATCTTTGACCTCAACTCCACTTTCCTGCCCGATCCTTGATTCCCCTAAAGTCCAAAAATCCATCCAACTTAGCTTTGAATATATTCAACAAATCAGCATCAACAGCCCTATGGGGTAGAGAATTCCAAAGATTCACAACCCTCTGCATGAAAAAAATTCCTCCTCATCTGAATCTTGAATAGCTGATCCCTTATCCTGTGACCATGCTACCTATTTCTAGACTCACTAGCCAGGGAAAACGATCTCTCAGCATCTACCCTATCAAGCCCCCTCAGAATCTGATATGTTTCAATGAGATCACCTTTCATTCTTCTAAACTCCAGAGATTGTAGGCCCATTCTACTCAACCTCTCTTCATAGGACAACCCTGTCATCCCAACAATCTAGTGAACCTTCGTTATACCGCCTCCAAGCAAGTATATCCTTCCTTAGGTAAGGAGACCAAAACTGTACGCAGTACTCCAGGTGTGGTCTCATCAAAGCCCTGTATAACTGTAGTAAGACTTCCTTATTCGTGCACTCCAACCCCCTTGCAATAAAGGCCAACATGCCATTTGCCTTCCTTGTTGCCTGCTGTACCTGCATACTAACTTTTTGTGTTTCTTGTATGAGCACACCCAAATCTCTCTGAACACCAACATTTAATAGCTTCTCACCATTTAAAAAATATTCTGTTTTTCTATTCTTCCAACCAAAGTGAATAACTTCACATTTCCCCACATATACTCCATCTGCCACCTTCTTGCCCACTCATTTAATCTGTCTATATCCCTTTGCAAGGCCTATAGTTCCCTGCTTTCTCTCTACCTCCTTTCTTGAATAGTGGGGTTACATTTGCTACGTTGCAATCCATGAGAACCATTCTAGATTCTAGAGAATTCTGGAAGATCAAAACCAATGCATCCAATATCTCATTCAGCTACCTCTTTTAAACCTCTGCAGTCCGTGTGGTGAAGGTTCTCCCACAGTGCTGTTAGGAAGGGAGTTCCAGGATTTTGACCCAGCGATGATGAAGGAACGGCGATATATTTCCAAGTCGGGATGGTGTGTGACTTGGAGGGGAACGAGCAGGTGGTGTTGTGCGCATGAGCCTGCTGCCCTTGTCCTTCTAGATGGTAGAGGTCGCGGGTTTGGGAGGTGCTGTCGAAGAAGCCTTGGCAAGTTGCTGCAGTGCATCCTGTGGGTGGTACACACTGCAGCCACAGTGCGCCGGTGGTGAAGGGAGTGAACATTTAGGGAGGTGGATGGGGTGCCAATCAAGCAGGCTGCTTTATCCTGGATGGTGTCGAGTTTCTTGAATGTTGTTGGAGCTGCACTCATCCAGGCAAGTGGAGGGTATTCCATCACACTCCTGACTTGTGCCTTGTAGATGGTGGAAAGGCTTTGGGGAGTCAGGAGGTGAGTCACTCGCTGCAGAATACCCAGCCTCTGACCTGCTCTTATAGCCACAGTATTTATATGGCTGGTCTAGTTAAGTTTCTAGTCAATGGTGACCCCCAGGATCTTGATGGTGGGGGATTCGGCGATGGTAATGCTGTTGAATGTCAAGGGGAGGTGGTTAGACTCTCTCTTGTTGGAGATGGTCATTGCTTGGCACTTGTCTGGCGCGAATGTTACTTGCCACTTATCAGCCCAAGCCTGGATGTTGTCCCGGTCTTGCTGCATGCGGGCTCGGACTGCTTCATTATCTG
Organism: Heptranchias perlo; assembly: GCF_035084215.1. Classification (NCBI taxonomy): domain Eukaryota; kingdom Metazoa; phylum Chordata; class Chondrichthyes; order Hexanchiformes; family Hexanchidae; genus Heptranchias; species Heptranchias perlo. Next base: position 2,306,462 of record NC_090325.1, on the reverse strand, counting down.
AGGGGTTGCGAATGGAACTGAACACTGTGCAATCATCAGCGCACATCCCCATTTCTGACCTTATGATGGAGGGAAGGTCATTGATGAAGCAGCTGAAGATGGTTGGGCCTAGGACACTGCCTTGAGGAACTCCTGCAGCAATGCCCTGGGGCTGAGATGATTGGCCTCCAACGACCACTACCATCTTCCTTTGTGCTAGGTATGACTCCAATTTGGTGTGCCCAGTCTATATGAAGGTTAAAGTCCCCCATGATTATTGTATTATCCTTGTTACATGCTCATCTAATTTCCTGATTAATACTCTGTCTAATACTATAACTAATGTTAGGGGGCCTGTAATCTACTCCCACCAGTGTTTTCCTGTACGGTTCCTCCTGTCCTAGCCCTGAACTTGCATCTTTCTCTGGTGAGACTCACCTCCTGCTCCCTTGACCCTATTCCCACCAAACTGCTGACCACTCAACTTCCCTTCCTGGCCCACATGTTAGCTATGATGTGGAGATGCCGGTGATGGACTGGGGTTGACAAATGTAAACACCCTTACAACACCAGGTTATAGTCCAACAATTTTATTTGAAAATCACAAGCTTTCGGAGGCTTCCTCCTTCGTCAGGTGAATGTCAGGAAATCCTTGAACGTTTCGCATTTATATTCAGAGAACAATACCTGGTGATTACAGATAATCTTTCCAACTGCCCGTTGTCAAGGCAATCAAAGATGTTTCTCCCTCTCTCTGTTTTGTGTTCTGGCCGTATGTATATTCGGTGGTCCTGTAGGTAACACCTCTCTGTCTGAACACTTTGATTGCCTTGACAACGGGCAGTTGGACTATCACCAGGTATTGTTCTCTGAATATAAATGTGAAACGTTCAAGGATTTCCTGACATTCACCTGACGAAGGAGGAAGCCTCCGAAAGCTTGTGATTTTCAAATAAAATTGTTGGACTATAACCTGGTGTTGTAAGGTTGTTTACACATGTTAGCTGATATTGTTAATGTTACCCTCTCCTCTGGTACTGTTCCCCCTCCCTTTCAAATCTGCCATTATCACCCCCTCATCAAAAAGCCCACCCTTGACTCTTCTGTCCTTGCAAACTACCGCCCCATCTCCAACCTCCCTTTCCTCTCCAAAGTCCTTGAACATGTTGTCGCTTCCCAAATGCGTGCCCATCTTTCCCACAACCCCATGTTTGAATCCCTCAAATCAGGTTTCTCCCTCTACCACAGCACTGAAACTGCCCGAATCAAAGTCACAAATGACATCCTATATGACTGTGCCTGTTACCATGATAAACTATTCCTCCTCAACCTTCTCAACCTGTCTGCAGCCTTTGACATGGTTGACCACACCATCCTCCTCGATCGCTTCTCCTGCATCGACCAGCAGGATGGGACTGCCCTCGTCTGTTTCCATGCTTATCTATCCAGTCGTTGCCAGAGAATCACCTGCAATGTGTTCTCTGCCCGCTCCCGCGTTGTTAACTCTGGGAATCCCACGAGGATCTACCTTCGGCGTCCTCTTATTTCTCATCTACATGCTACCCCTTGGCGACATCATCCAAACTCCCAGCTACCTCACCAACACCTCTCTCGACCTCTCCGCTGTCTCTGATTTGTCACACTGCTTGTCCGACAACCAGTACTAGATGAGCAGAAATTTCCTCCAACTAAATATTGGGAAGACCGAAGCCACTGTCTTCGGTCCCCGCGACAAACTCCATTCCCTCGCCACCGACTCCATCACGTTCCCTGGCCACTGTCTGAGGCTGAACCAGACCGTTCGTAACCTTGGTGTCCTATTTGGCTCTGTGATGAGCTTCCGACCGTATTTGGTAGGCAAAACAATAGGAGATCTTCAAGGAGGAAATGGTTTGGGTACAGAGTAGACACACTCCCATGAGGGGAAAGGAAGGGAATCCAAAGCTAGAGCTCCCTGGATGACCAATGATATAGAAATTAAAATGAAACAGAAAAAGTAGGCTTATGACAAATGTAAGGTTGATAATACAATAGAAACCCAAGCTGAGTACAGAAAGTACAGAGGAGATCTAAAAAAAGAAATGAGGGGCAAAGAAAGAGTATGAAAATAGATTCGCAACTAACATAAAAGAGAAACCAAAAGTCTTTTGTAAATATCTAAATAGTAAAAGGGTAGTCAAAGGAAGGGTGGGACTGATTAAGGCAAAAAAGAAGATCTTGTTGTGGAGGCAGAGGGCATGGCTGAGGTATTAAATGAATACTTTGCATTGGTCTTCACTAAAGAGGATGCTGCCATTGTAGCGCTAAAGGAGGAGGTAGTAGTAAAATTGGATAGGATAAAAATAGATAAAGAGGAGGTACTTAAAAGATTGGCAGTACTGAAAGTAGAAATGTCACCCGGTCCAGATGGGATGCATTCTAGGTTACTGAGGGAAGTAAAGGTGGAAATTGTGGAGGCTCTGGCCACAATCTTCCAATCCTCCTTAGATATGGTGATGGTGCCGGAGGACTGGAGGATTGCAAATGTTATACCCCTGTTCAAAAAATGGAAGAGGGATAAACCCGGCAATTACAGGCCAGTCAGCCTAACGTCGGTGGTGGGGAGACTTTTCGAGACAATAATTCAGGACAAAATTAATTGGCACTTGGAAAAGCATAGGCTAATAAATGAAAGTCAGCACGGATTTGTTAAAGGAAAATCGTGTTTGTATAACTTGATTGAGTTCTTTGATGAAGTAACGGAGAGGGTTGATGAGGGTAGTACGGTTGATGTGTATATGGACTTTCAAAAGGCATTTGGTAAAGTACCACAAAATAGACTTGTTAGCAAAATTGAAGCCCATTTGATTCAAGGGACAGTGGCAGCGTGGATACAAAATTGGCTAAGGGACAGAAAGCAGAGAGTTGTGGTTGTTTTTCAGACTGGAGGGAAGTATACAGTGGTGATCCACAGCGGTCAGTATTAGGACCACTGCTCTTTTTGATATATATTAATGACCTGGACTTGGGTATAGAGGGTATAATTTCAAAGTGTGCAGATGACACGCATCTCGGAAATGTAGTAAACAATGTGGAGGATAGTAACAGACTTCAGGAGGGCACAGACAGACTGGTGAAATGGGCAGACACATGGCTGATGAAATTTAACACCGAGAAGTGTGAAGTGATACATTTTGGTAGGAAGAATGAGAAGATGCAATTAAAACTAAATGGTACAACTTTGAAGGGAGTGCAGGAACAGAGAGACCCGGGGATATATGTACACAAATCTTTGAAGGTGATGGGACAAGTTGAGAAGGCTGTTAAAAAAGCAAATGGGATCCTGGGCTTTACTAATAAGAGGTATTGAGTACAAAAGTAAGGAAGTTATGCTAAACCTTTATAAAACACTCATTAGGCCACAGCTGGAGTATTGTGTTCAATTCTGAGCACCACATTTTAGCAAGGATATCAAGGGCTTAGAGAGGGTGCAGAAGAGATTTACTAGGTTGGTACCAGGGATGAGGGACTTCCGTTACCTGGAAAGACTGGAGAAGCTGCAGTTGTTCTCATTAGAACAGAGAAGGTTAAGGGGAGATTTGATGGAGGTGTTCAAAATCATGAACGGTTTTGACAGAGTAAACAAGAAGAAACTGTTCCCAGTGGCAGAAGGGTCGCTAACCAGTGGACACAGATTTAAGGTGATCGGCAAAAGAGGCAGAGGCGACATGAGGAAACAATTTTTTATGCAGCGAGTAGTAATGATCTGGAATGCACTGCCTGAAAGGGTGGTGGACGCAGATTCCATAGTAACTTTCAAAAGGGAATTGGATAAATACTTGAAGGGAAAAAAATTACAGGACTATGGGGAATGAGCAGGAGAATGGGACTAATTGGATAGCTCTTTCAAAGAGCCGGTACCGGCACAATGGGCTGAATAGCCTCCTCCTGTGCTGTACCTGCTATGATACTACGATATCCGCTCCATCATCAAGACCGCCTACTTCGTAACATTGCCTGCCTCCGCTACTGCCTCAGCTCAGCTGTTGCTAAACCATTATCCATGCCTTTATTACCTCTAGACTCAACTATTCCAATGCTCTCCTGACCGGCCTCCTATCTTGCACCCTCCGTAAACTTGAGCTCATCCAAAACTCCACTGCCCATATCCTAACTCACATCAAATCCCGTTTGTCCATCATCCCTGTGCTCGCTGACCTACATTGGCTACCGATCCAGCAATGCCTCGATTTTAAAATTCTCATCCTTGTTTTCAAATCCCTTCATGACCTCACCCCTTCCTATCTCTGTAACCTCGTCCAGACCTACAACCCTTCGAGATCTCTGCGCTCCTCCAGTTCTGGCCTCTTGCACATCCCCGATCTTAATCGCTCCACCATTGGTTGTCGTGCCTTCAACTGCCTAGGCCCTAAGCTTTGGAATTCCCTCCCTAAACCTCTCCACCTCTCTCTCCTCCTTTAAGACGCTCCTTAAAACCTACTTCTTTGGCCAAGTTTTTTGTCAACTGTCCTAATACCTCCTTATGTGGCTCTGTGTCAAATTTTGTTTGATAATCGCTCCTGTGAAACTCCTTGGGATGTTTTGCTACGTTAAACACGCTAAATAAATGCAAGTTGTTGTTGTTGTTGAAAGGGTCAATCTTGAGCACCATTTCAAATTAAACATTGACTGCAATTCAGGAACAAACTGATAAAGGACAAGTTCAGGACTAATGTCAGAATGTATTTCCTCACAAAGAAGGGTGCTGAATACCGCGATTGGGCACCGAGAAAAGTCGTGGAAGCAGAAACTCTTGAATCATTCAAGAGCCAGCCGGTTGCCAGGTGGCACCATTGGTTGTATGGACGGATGAGCTAGCTGGGCTGAATGGCCTCCCATACCTTGTGAAATATAGAAACACATAAGCCCAGACATTGACACAGTGAAGCAGACAGATGTTCAGACATGCAAACAGACACAGGGATAATACTCCCACACATTCAGACTGACAGTCCTTACAGCGATAGTGACCCCACTGAATCATGAATGTAGAAGGTCTAAGTTGTTTGTGTTTCCCTTACAGGAATATAAAGTGTGGAAAACTCCAGTGTAAGGGTGGAAATGCGAAACCTATCCGAGGAGGAAATTTGAACGTTGTGACCAACTCCATCGTTTTTCAGGGTGTGAGGTATGAATGTCGAGGGACATTTGTTCTTCATGGTGATGCAAACAGTGCAGACCTAATTCGAGAAGGAACCAAGTGTGCAGACAACAAGGTAATCGATTCACAATCACAATAAAAGTAATATTAACTCTGTTGGAATTTGTACTCTTCCACTTTCCCCGTTCAAGCTTATACTGTTCCTTCCCTTCCAGAGTTCACGTTGGCACTCTCTCTCCCTATTCCACAGTTAAAGATGTATATTCTCCTTCACACTGCTCCCAACCTCACTTCCTTTCCCCACACTACCACATCCAAATTCTACCACCTACTCTCTCACCCTCATTGCCATTAATTTCCCCTCTCCCTCTCATTTGGGAGGAGTGGGACTGTCCAGTTTGTAATCCCCTGACTCAGGAGGAGTGGGACTGTCCAGTGTATAATCCCCTGACTCAGGAGGAGTGGGACTGTCCAGTGTGTAATCCCCTGACTCAGGAGGAGTGGGACTGTCCAGTGTGTAATCCCCTGACTCAGGAGGAGTGGGACTGTCCAGTGTGTAATCCCCTGACTCAGGAGGAGTGGGACTGTCCAGTGTGTAATCCCCTGACTCAGGAGGAGTGGGACTGTCCAGTGTGTAATCCCCTGACTCAGGAGGAGTGGGACTGTCCAGTGTGTAATCCCCTGACTCAGGAGGAGTGGGACTGTCCAGTGTGTAATCCCCTGACTCAGGAGGAGTGGGACTGTCCAGTGTGTAATCCCCTGACTCAGGAGGAGTGGGACTGTCCAGTGTGTAATCCCCTGACTCAGGAGGAGTGGGACTGTCCAGTGTGTAATCCATTGACTCAGGAGGAATTGGACTGTCCGGTGTGTAATCCATTGACTCAGGAGGAATTGGACTGTCCAGTGTGTAATCCATTGACTCAGGAGGAATTGGACTGTCCGGTGTGTAATCCATTGACGCAGGGGAATGGGACTGTCCAGTGTGTAATCCACCGACATCGGAAAATTGGGACTGTGCAGTGTGTAATTACTTTATTAATTGAATAAATAATAGCAAGTTATAGTTTCACAGCTCTTGGTTTAAACCACTGCTCTAGTTTAAAGAACAAACTAAAGGTAATAATCACCAAACAATCACCTACCTGCTCTCCTGTGACGTCACTCATTGACTTATTTTTGTTGTTGTTTATGGCTCGTCCCACCTCCGCTCTCTCTGTGCTGTGACTGGTGCCTCCTCTCCCGCTCTATTTATGGCTCCTCCCACCTCCGCTCTCTCTGTGCTGTGACTGGTGCCTCCTCTCCCGCTCTATTTATGGCTCCTCCCACCTCCGCTCTCTCTGTGCTGTGACTGGTGCCTCCTCTCCCGCTCTATTTATGGCTCCTCCCACCTCCGCTCTCTCTGTGCTGTGACTGGTGCCTCCTCTCCCGCTCTATTTATGGCTCCTCCCGCCTCCGCTCTCTCTGTGCTGTGACTGGTGCCTCCTCTCCCGCTCTATTTATGGCTCCTCCCACCTCCGCTCTCTCTGTGCTGTGACTGGTGCCTCCTCTCCCGCTCTATTTATGGCTCCTCCCGCCTCCGCTCTCTCTGTTCTGTGACTGGTGCCTCCTCTCCCGCTCTATTTATGGCTCCTCCCGCCTCCGCTCTCTCTGTGCTGTGACTGGTGCCTCCTCTCCCGCTCTATTTATGGCTCCTCCCACCTCCGCTCTCTCTGTGCTGTGACTGGTGCCTCCTCTCCCGCTCTATTTATGGCTCGTCCCACCTCCGCTCTCTCTGTGCTGTGACTGGTGCCTCGTCTCCCGCTCTATTTATGGCTCGTCCCACCTCCGCTCTCTCTGTGCTGTGACTGGTGCCTCGTCTCCCGCTCTATTTATGGCTCCTCCCACCTCCGCTCTCTCTGTGCTGTGACTGGTGCCTCCTCTCCCGCTCTATTTATGGCTCCTCCCGCCTCCGCTCTCTCTGTGCTGTGACTGGTGCCTCCTCTCCCGCTCTATTTATGGCTCCTCCCACCTCCGCTCTCTCTGTGCTGTGACTGGTGCCTCGTCTCCCGCTCTATTTATGGCTCCTCCCACCTCCGCTCTCTCTGTGCTGTGACTGGTGCCTCCTCTCCCGCTCTATTAATGGCTCCTCCCACCTCCGCTCTCTCTGTGCTGTGACTGGTGCCTCCTCTCCCGCTCTATTAATGGCTCCTCCCACCTCCGCTCTCTCTGTGCTGTGACTGGTGCCTCCTCTCCCGCTCTATTAATGGCTCCTCCCACCTCCGCTCTCTCTGTGCTGTGACTGGTGCCTCCTCTCCCGCTCTATTTATGGCTCCTCCCACCTCCGCTCTCTCTGTGCTGTGACTGGTGCCTCCTCTCCCGCTCTATTTATGGCTCCTCCCACCTCCGCTCTCTCTGTGCTGTGACTGGTGCCTCCTCTCCCGCTCTATTAATGGCTCCTCCCACCTCCGCTCTCTCTGTGCTGTGACTGGTGCCTCCTCTCCCGCTCTATTTATGGCTCCTCCCACCTCCGCTCTCTCTGTGCTGTGACTGGTGCCTCCTCTCCCGCTCTATTTATGGCTCCTCCCACCTCCGCTCTCTCTGTGCTGTGACTGGTGCCTCCTCTCCCGCTCTATTAATGGCTCCTCCCGCCTCCGCTCTCTCTGTGCTGTGACTGGTGCCTCCTCTCCCGCTCTATTAATGGCTCCTCCCGCCTCCGCTCTCTCTGTGCTGTGACTGGTGCCTCCTCTCCCGCTCTATTAATGGCTCCTCCCGCCTCCGCTCTCCCCGCGCTGTGACTGGTGCCTCCTCTCCCGCTCTATTAATGGCTCCTCCCGTCTCCGCTCTCCCCGCGCTGTGACTGGTGCCTCCTCTCCCGCTCTATTAATGGCTCCTCCCGTCTCCGCTCTCCCTGCGCTGTGACTGGTGCCTCCTCTCCCGCTCTATTAATGGCTCCTCCCGCCTCCGCTCTCTCTGTTCTGTGACTGGTGCCTCCTCTCCCGCTCTATTAATGGCTCCTCCCGCCTCCGCTCTCTCTGTTCTGTGACTGGTGCCTCCTCTCCCGCTCTATTTATGGCTCCTCCCGTCTCCGCTCTCTCTGTGCTGTGACTGGTGCCTCCTCTCCCGCTTTATTTATGGCTCCTCCCGCCTCCGCTCTCTCTGTGCTGTGACTGGTGCCTCCTCTCCCGCTCTATTTATGGCTCCTCCCGTCTCCGCTCTCCCCGCGCTGTGACTGGTGCCTCCTCTCCCGCTCTATTTATGGCTCCTCCCGTCTCCGCTCTCTCTGTGCTGTGACTGGCGCCTCGTCTCCCGCTCTATTTATGGCTCCTCCCGTCTCCGCTCTCTCTGCGCTGACTAGTGCCTCCTCTCCCGCTCTATTTATGGCTCCTCCCGTCTCCGCTCTCCCTGCGCTGTGACTGGTGCCTCCTCTCCCGCTCTATTTATGGCTCCTCCCACCTCCGCTCTCTCTGTTCTGTGACTGGTGCCTCCTCTCCCGCTCTATTTATGGCTCCTCCCGTCTCCGCTCTCTCTGTGCTGTGACTGGTGCCTCCTCTCCCGCTCTATTTATGGCTCCTCCCGTCTCCGCTCTCTCTGTGCTGTGACTGGTGCCTCCTCTCCCGCTCTATTTATGGCTCCTCCCGTCTCCGCTCTCTCTGTGCTGTGACTGGTGCCTCCTCTCCCGCTCTATTTATGGCTCCTCCCGTCTCCGCTCTCTCTGTGCTGTGACTGGTGCCTCCTCTCCCGCTCTATTTATGGCTCCTCCCGCCTCCGCTCTCTCTGTGCTGTGACTGGTGCCTCCTCTCCCGCTCTATTTATGGCTCCTCCCGCCTCCGCTCTCTCTGTGCTGTGACTGGTGCCTCGTCTCCCGCTCTAGTCATGGCTCCCGCCTTTGCTACTGCCGCTCAGGTCCACGCTCCAGTGCATAATCCTCCTGCCTCAGGGGGAGTGGGACTGCCCGGTGTGTAATCCATTGACTCAGGAGGAGTGGGACTGCCCGGTGTGTAATCCATTGACTCAGGAGGAGTGGGACTGCCCAGTGTGTAAATCACTGACTCAGGAGGAGTGGGACTGCCCAGTGTGTAAATCACTGACTCAGGAGGAGTGGGACTGCCCAGTGTGTAAATCACTGACTCAGGAGGAGTGGGACTGCCCAGTGTATAATCCATTGACTCAGGAGTGGGGCAGCCCAGTGTGTAATTCATTGACTCAGGAGGAGTGGGACTGCCCAATGTGTAATCCATTGATGGGTTGCACCTCAACAGAGCTGGGACCAATGTACTCACAGGGAGGTTCACTAGTGCTGTGGGGGGGGGGAGTGCTTAAACTAATTTGGCAGGAGGATGGGCACCAGTTTGTAGCATTAGAAAGGAGAAAAAAGGTGCACAAAGGATTGGGAGAGACGGATAGCACTCAATAAGAAACAGTACAGTATTAGGTGGGATCAGACTGAGAGAATACGAGAAGGTCAAAGATAGATTTAGAGTTCATGTGCTTAAACGCACGATGCGTGGCAAATAAGGTTGGTGAGCTGCGGGTACAAATAGCCACAAATGGCAATAATGGAGACCTGGCTCAAAAAAAGGGCAGGATTGGGTACTAAATATTCCTGGATACAAGGTGATCAGGAAAGATAGGGAAGGAAAAAAAGGAGGGGAGGTGGCAGTATTGATTAAGGAGAATATTGCAGTGTTGGAGAGAGATGATGTCCTTGTGGGATGTCCTTGTGGGGTCAAGGACAGAATCTATTTGGTTAGAGTTAAGAAACAATAACGTTACTATTACACTACTGGGTGTATTCTATAGGCCACCAACTAATGGGAAAGATATAGAGAAGCAAATTTGCAGGAAAATTACAGATAGGTGCAAGAACTATAGAGGAGTGATAATGGGGGACTTGAACTGTCCCAACTGGGATAGTAATAGTGTAAAGGGCAATTTCTGAAGTGTGTTTTCAGGAGAACTTTCTTGATCAGTATGTTTCTGGCCCAACAAGGAAGGGGGCATTGCTGGATCTGATTCTGAGGAATGAGGTGGGTCAAGTGGAGCAAGTGTCAGTGGAGGAACATTTAGGAAACAGTGATCATAGTATCATAAGGTTAAGATTAGTTATGGAAAAGGACAAGGAGCAATCTAGAGTAAAAATTCTTAACTGGAGGAGGGCCAATTTCAGTGTGTTGATAACGGATCTGGCCTTGGTAAATTGGAATCAAAGATTGGCAGGCAAAACTGTAATCAAACAATGGATGGCCTTTAAAGAGGAGATGGTTTGAGTACAGTCTAGGTATCGTCCAACAAGGGGGAGAAAGTAGAGCAACCAAAGCCAGAGCTCCCTGGATGATGAAAGAGATGGAGAGTAAAATGAGGTAGAAAAAGGGGGCGTATGACAGATGTCAGGTTGATAATACAAGTGAGAACTAGGCTGAATATAGAAAATACAGAGGAGAAGTGAGAAAGGAAATAAGAGGGGCAGAGAGAGTATGAGAATAGACTGGCAGCCAACATTAAAGAGAATCCAAAAGTCTTCTACAGGCATGTAAACAATAAACGGGTAGTAAGAGGAGGGGTGGGGCCGATTAGGGAGCATAAAGGAGATCCATGCATGGAGACAGAGGGCATGGCTGAGGTACTAAATGAGTACTTTGCATCTGTCTTTACCAAGGAAGAAGATGCTGCCAAAGTCACGGTTAAAGGGGAGGTAGCTGAGATACTGGATGGGCTAAAAATTGATAAAGAGGAGGTACTAGAAAGGCTGGCTATGCTCAAAGTACATAAGTCATCCGATCCGGGAAGTAAGGGTGGAAATTGCAGAGGTGCTGGCCATAATCTTTCAATCAACCATAGATACGGAGTGGTGCCAGAGGGCTGGAGAATTGCAAATATTACACCCTTGTTCAAAAAAGGGTGTAAGGATAAACCTAGCAACTACAGGCCAGTCAGTTTAACCTCGGTGGTGGGGAAGCTTTTAGAAATGATAATCTGGGACAAAATTAATAGTCACTTGGACAAGTGTGGATTAATAAAGGAAAGCCAGCATGGATTTGTTAAAGGCAAATAGTGTTTAACTAACTTGATTAAGTTTTCTGATGAGGTAACAGAGAGGGTTGATGAGGGCAATGTGGTTGATGTTGTTTATATGGACTTTCAAAAGGCATTTGATAAAGTGCCACATAATAGGCTTGTCAGCAAGATTGAAGCCTATAGAATAAAAGGGGCAGTGGCAGCATGGATACGAAATTGGCTAAGTGACAGGAAACAGTAGTGGTGAACAGTTGTTTTTCGGACTTGAGGGAGGTATAAAGGTATGAAGGGATATGGGCCAAAGGCAGGTATATAGAGCTAGATCACAGATCAACCATGATCTTATCAAATGGCAGAGCAGGCACGAGGGGCTGAATGGCCTACTCCTGTTCCTATGTTCCTATACAGTGGTGTTTCCCAGGGGTCGGTACTAGGACCACTGCTTTTCTTGATATATATTAATGACTTGGACTTGGGTGAACAGGGCACAATTTCAAAATTTGCTGATGACACAAAACTTGGAAGTGTAGTAAATAATGAGGAGGATAGTAACAGACTTCAAGAGGACATAGACAGGCTGGCGGAATGGGCAGACACGTGGCTGATGAAATTTAATGCAGAGAAGTACAAAGTGTTACATTTTGGTAGGAAGAACGAGAAGAGGCAATATAACTGAACAGTACAATTCTAAAGGTGGTGCAGGAAGAGAGAGACCTGAGGATATATGTGCATTAATCTTTAAAAGTAGCCGGACAGGTTGAGAAAGCGATTAAAAAAGCAAACGGTATCCTGGGCTTTATAAATAGAGGCAAAGAGTACAAAACCAAGGAGTGAGGGAGCATGGAGTAACAGCTGTCCACGGAGTCTGGTTTTGACAGAGTCTATAATTGGGAATTTGGTGAGTGAGGGGATTCGTGCAGTAAGGGGTGAGGTGCATTTGTTTAGTCAGCAGAGCGGAACGTACCGAGAGCGGGGAGGGGCGTACCGAGAGCGGGTCACAGCAACAAAACAAAACTGCAGTGTGACGTCACAGATAAAGCAGGTAGGTGGTTGGTGGGGAGAATCTCTTCTGTTTTCTTCTTTTTTAGGACTGTGGGCTCAGTAACTTACAGCATAAAACTAATTTAAAAAAAAACTAAACTTAATTTAGTTATACCAAGTAGTGTTTTTTAGTGAATCAAGGTCCCAAGTGCAGTTAACATTCTCTAAATTAAGAGTAATTTAAAGGAGTAAACTCCTTAAAGGGAGTAACTAACGAGCTCAATCGAAGACAAGTCATGGCAGCAGAGCTCACACCCGTGATATGCTCCTCCTGCACTATGTGGGAAGTCATGGACACTACAGGTGTCCCTGGTGACCATGTGTGCAGGAAGTGTGTTCAGCTGCAGCTACTGGCAAACCGCATTTCGGAGCTGCAGCTGCGGGTGGATTCACGGTGGAGCATCCGCGATGCTGAGATTATCGTGGCTAGCACGTTCAGTGAGGTGGTCACACCACAGGTAAAGATTACGCAGGCAGAAAAGAAATGGGTGACCGCCAGGCAGAATAAAAGGACAAGGCAGGTAGAGCAGGAATCCCCTGGGGCCATCTCCCTCTCAAACAGATATTCCGCTTTGGATATTGTTGGGGGAGATGGCTTATCAGGGGAATGCAGCAAGAGCCAAGACCATGGCACCACGAGTGACTCAGCTGCACAGGAGGGGAGGAAAAAGAATGGGAGAGCAATAATGATAGGGGATTCCATCGTAAGGGGAACAGATAGGCGTTTCTGCGGCCGCAGACGTGACTCCAGGATGGTATGTTGCCTCCCTGGTGTTAGGGTCAAGGATGTCACGGAGTGGCTCCAGGACATTCTGAAGGGAAAGGATGAACAGCCAGAGGTCGTGGTCCATATCGGTACCAACGACATGGGTAAAAACAGGGATGAGGTACTGCAAGCGGAATATAGGGAGTTAAGAAATAAATTAAAAAGCAGGACATCTAAGGTAGTAATCTCAGGATTACTCCCAGTGCCACGTGCAAGCGAGAGCAGAAAAAGGAGAATAGACCAGGTGAATGCGCGGCATGAGAGCTGGTGTAGGAGGGAGGGGTTTAAATTCCTGAGGCATTGGGACTGATTCTGGCAAAGACGAGACCGTACAAGCTGGACGGATTGCAGCCAAGCAGAACCGGGACTAATATCCTCGTGGGGGCATTTGCTAGTTCTGTTGGGGAGGGTTTAAACTAGTATGGCAGTGGGATTCGAACCAAAGGGCAGGTACAGATAGGACAAATTCAGACCAGGAAACGGGAAGTAGAAAAGCAGTTAGTGACGTAGTTAGCGACTCAGAAAGGCAAAAGAAGCAAAGGTTAAATAGTGTTCAGCACAGGAATTTGACGGGGTTAAAGGGTATATACTTCAATGCAAGGAGTATTACAAACAAAGCAGATGATCTAAGGGCACAGATAGGCACATGGCAGCATGATATCGTTGTTATAACGGAAACCTGGCTTAAGAGGAGGATAATTGGCAGTTCAATATCCCTGGATATAGAGTTTTCAGGCAGGATAGAGTGAGTGATAAAAAAGGAAGGGGGGGCGGTAGCATTATTGGTTAAATAATCAATTCCAGTTGTGAGAAGGGATGATATGCTAAATGGATCATCAATCGAGGCCATATGGGTTGAGCTAACAAATAAAAAAAGGGGCAGTCACATTACTAGGAGTGTACTATAGACCCCCGAATAGCGAAAGGGAGACAGAAGAACAAATATGTAGGCAAATTTCTGAGTGCAAAAATAAGAGGGCCATAATAGTAGGGGACTTCAACTACCCAAACATCAACTGGGATTCAAACAGTGTGAGGGGCACAGAGGGCGCAAAATTCTTGATCGGTGTCCAGGAGAACTTTTTTAGCCAGTATGTGACAAGCCCAACAAGAGGGGATGCAATTCTAGATTTAGTCCTGGGAAATGAAGATGGGCAAGTGGGTGAAGTGACAGTGGGTGACCATATTGGGGATAGTGACCACAATTCAGTTAGTTTTAGCATTATTATGGAAAAGGACAGAGTTAAATCAGGAGTAAACTTTTTAAATTGGGGGAAGGCAAATTTTACAGAACTAAGAGGTGATTTGGCAGAAGTGGACTGGACACAACGACTTGAGGAGAAATCAGTGGCAAGCCAGTGGGAGGCACTAAAATGTGAAATTCCACGGGTACAATGCAGACACATCCCCTCAAAGAAAAAGGGTGGCACTGTCAAATTTAGAGCCCCCTGGTTGTCTGGAAGTATATGGGGCAAGATAAAGCAGAAAAAGAAAGCTTATGACTGTCACAGAAAACGAAATACTGCAGAAAGCCGAGAGGAGTGTAGAAAGTACAGGGATGACGTAAAAAAGGAAATAAGGAAAGCAAAGAGAGGGCATGAAAAAATATTAGCTGGTAAGATTAAAGAAAACTCAAAGATGTTTTATCAGTACATTAAGAACAAGAGGATAGCTAAGGAAAAGGTGGGACCTATCAGGAATGATAAGGGTAACTTGTGTGTAGAAGCAGAGGATGTGGGTTGGGTTTTCAATGAATATTTTGTCTCTGTATTCACAAAGGAAAGGGATGATCCGGATGTAGTAGTTAAAGAGGAGAGGTGTGAAATATTGGATAAGGTCAACATAACATGAGAGGAAGTACTTGAGGGACTGGAATCCTTGAAAGTTGATAAGTCACCAGGGCCGGATGGATTGTTTCCTAGGCTGTTGAAGGAAGCCAGGGAGGAAATAGCAGATGCTCTGAGGATCATTTTCCAATCCTTGCTAGATACAGGGGAGGTACCGGAGGACTGAAAGACTGCAAATTGTTTAAAAAGGGTACGAGGGAAAGGCCGAACAATTATAGGCTGGTCAGTCTTACCTCGGTGATGGGCAAACTATTAGAATCAATACTGAGAGATAGGATAAACTGTCACTTGGAAAGGCATGGTTTAATCAGGGATAGTCAGCATGGATTTGTTCAGGGAAGGTCATGCCTTACAAATCTGATTAAATTCTTTGAGGAAGTGACAAGGAGGATTGATGAGGGTAGTGCAGTGGATGTTGTCTGCATGGATTTTAGTAAGGCATTTGACAAGGTCCCACATGGCAGACTGGTCAGAAAGGTAAAAGCCCATGGGATACAGGAAAATGTGGTGAATTGGATCCAAACTTGGCTCAGTAACAGGAAATAAAGGGTAAAAGTCGATGGATGTCTTTGCGAATGGAAATCCGTTTCCAGTGGTGTGCCACAGGGCTCAGTGTTGGGTCCCTTGCTGTTTGTGGTATATATTAATGATTTGGACTTGAATGTAGGGAGCATGATTGGCAAATTTGCAGACGACACAAAAATTGGCCATGTAGTTGATAGTGAAGAGGATAGCTGTAGACTCCAAGAAGATATCAATGGGTTGGTGGAGTGGGCGGAAAAGTGGCAAATGGAGTTCAACCCGGAGAAGTGTGAGGTAATGCACTTAGGGAGGGCAAACAGTAAAAGGGAATACGCAGTAAACGGGAATATATTGAGAGGGGTAGAGGAAGTGAGAGACCTTGGAGTGCATGTGCACAGATCCCTGAAGGTGGCAGTACAGGTAGATAAGGTTGTGAAGGCGGCATACGCAATGCTCTCCGTTATTAGCCGAGGTATAGAATACAAAAGCAGGGATGTAATGATGGAACTGTATAAAATGCTGGTAAGGCCACAGCTGGAGTATTGTGTGCATTTCTGGTCATATTACAGGAATTGGTCTGGAGAGAGTACAGGGAAGATTTACAAGAATGTTGCCAGGGCTTGAAAACTGCAGCTACGAGGAGAGATTAGATAGGCTGGGGTTGTTTTCCTTGGAGCAGAGGAGGCTGAGGGGAGATTTGATTGAGGTGTACAAAATTATGAGGGGCCAAGATAGAGTCGGCAGGAAGTACCTGTTTCCCCTAGCGGAGGGTTCAAGAACTGGAGGACATAGATTTAAGCTGATTGGCGGAAGGAATAGAGGAGACATGAGGAAAAACTTTTTTATCCAGAGGGTGGTGGGTGTATGGAATTCGCTGCTCGAATTGGTGGTAGAGGCAAGGACCCTCAACTCTTTTAAAAAGTACCTGGACCTGCACCTAAAGTGCTGTAAGCTGCGGACCGGGTGCTGGAAGGTGAGATTAGAATGGGCACCTGGTTGTTCTTCGAGCTGGTGCGGGCACGATGGGCCGAATGGCCCCCTTTTGTGCTGTATCTTTTCTATGGTTCAATGGTTCTAAGTTATTTTGAACCTTTATAAAACACTGGTTCGGCCACAACTGGAGTATTGTGTCTAATTCTGCCACTGCACTTTAGGATGGATGTGAAGGCCTGAGAGAAGGTGCAAAAAAGATATACTAGAATGGTTCCAGGGATGAGGAGCTTCAGTTACATGGATAGACTGAAGAAGCTGGGGTTGTTGTCCTTAGAACAGAGAAGGTTGAGAGGAGATTTGATAGAAGTGTTCAAAATCATGACGGGTTTAGATAAAGTAAATAAAGAACTGTTCCCATTGGCGGAAGGGTCGAGAATCAGGGGACACAAATTTAAGGCGATTGGCAAAAGAACCAATGGCGACTTGAGGAAAAACTTTTTTACGCAGCGAGTAGTTATGATCTGGATTGCACTGCCTGGAAGGGTAGTGGGTGCAGATTCAATCATGGCTTTCAAAAAGAAATTGGATAAATATTTGAAGGGAAGAGGTTTGCAGGGCTATGGGGAAAGAGCGGAGGAATGGGACTAACTGGATTGCTCTGACAAAGAGCTGGCAGAGGCTCAATGGGCCGAATGGCCTCCTTCTGTGCTGGAATGATTCTATTCTATTCTAGGCAGAGTGGGACTGTCAAGTTTGTAATCCATTGACTCAGAAGGAGTGGGACTGTCCCGTGTGTAATCCCCCTGACTCAGGAGGAGCATGGAGTGAATGAGATATTGCAGGGCAGGGCGCAGTTGTGCTGATTTGTGTCAGCAAACACTGACAGACTGATCAAGCCCCCAAAGCGCTGACTCAGCGTGAATGTTCATGGTTGGCATGTGTGTAAAACATGGCATTAGTTTATCTGGCTCAGTCTGAACGTAATTTTTTGCCGTCCAGTACCAGCATCAACAGTTAAACTGTTTGGAGTCAAATCGCCCTGACCGTGATTGGCTCATTTTTAAAACTTAATGACAGTGACACTGTTATGACGATAATGTTGAATTCTCTACTCCGTAGGCCTGCATTGATACCAAGTGTCAGGATGTGACGCTGTTCGAAGTACAAAAGTGTGACAAGACCTGCAATAACAAGGGGGTAAGAAATTAATCTCTCTCCTTTCAGTTGGGCTGATATATTTACTGTGGGGTGAATGGGGTAATTATATCATTTAACTTCAGCGTCCACACAGGGATTGATGGTGTGCAAAACAGGAGGTTGTGATGAAGAGACTCTTGGGGAACTATTCAACGGGAGTCTGCCCCTGGACCACCCGCCCACACAATGCATTTTTCAGGCAAACCTGCAAGTGGACAGCCACAAATGTTCTACCCATTCCGAACAAGACTTGAAGGGACTGCTGGAGGCCGTTCACAAGCCGAGGCCAAAGAGCACAAGTGCCGTCCCCTACTTTTACAGTGTTGTTCTGGCACGACTCCACTGTGGAGCTGCCGGATTTACCACCCCCGCCCTCCCTCCCCAGGTCGGTTAACTTAAGGAGGAGTGTGAAATATTGGATGGGAAAAACATAGTGGGAGAGGAAGTATTAAGGGGTTTAGCATTTCTGAAAGTAGATAAATCGCCAGGCCCGGGTGAAATGTATCCAAGGCTGTCAAGGGAAGCAAAGGAGGAAATTGCGGAGGCTCTGACCATCATTTTCCAATCCTCTCTGGCTACAGGCATGGTGCTGGAGGAATGGAGGACTGCTAAAGTTGTACTGTTGTTTAAAAAGGGAGAAAAGGATAGACGAGTAAACATAAGAACATAAGAAATAGAAGCAGGAGCAGGCCAATCGGCCCCTCGAGCCTGCTCCGCCATTCAATAAGATCATGGCTGATCTGATCCTAACCTTAAATCTAAATTCATGTCCAATTTCCTGCCCGCTCCCCGTAACCCCTAATTCCCTTTACTTCGAGGAAACTGTCTATTTCTGTTTTAAATTTATTTAATGACGTAGCTTCCACAGCTTCCTGGGGCAGCAAATTCCACAGACCTACCACCCTCTGAGTGAAGAAGTTTCTCCTCATCTCAGTTTTGAAAGAGCAGCCCCTTATTCTAAGATTATGCCCCCTAGTTCTAGTTTCACCCATCCTTGGGAACATCCTTACCGCATCCACCCGATTAAGCCCCTTCACAATCTTATATGTTTCAATAAGATCGCCTCTTATTCTTCTGAACTCCAATGAGTAGAGTCCCAATCTACTCAACCTCTCCTCATATGTCCGCCCCCTCATCCCCGGGATTAGCCGAGTGAACCTTCTTTGTACTGCCTCGAGAGCAAGTATGTCTTTTCTTAAGTATGGAGACCAAAACTGTTTGCAGTATTCCAGGTGCGGTCTCACCAATACCTTATATAACTGCAGCAATACCTCCCTGTTTTTATATTCTATCCCCCTAGCAATAAACGCCAACATTCCGTTGGCCTTCTTGATCACCTGCTGCACCTGCATACTAACTTTTTGATTTTCTTGCACTAGGACCCCCAGATCCCTTTGTACTGCAGTACTTTCCAGTTTCTCACCATTAAGATAATAACTTGCTCTCTGATTTTTCCTGCCAAAGTGCATAACCTCACACTTTCCAATATTGTGTTGCATCTGCCAAATCTCCGCCCACTCACCCAGACTGTCTATATCCCCTTGTAGGATTTTTATGTCCTCCTCACTCTCCACTTTCCCTCCCATCTTTGTATCATCTGCAAACTTTGATACGTTACACTCGGTCCCCTCCTCCAAATCGTTAATATAGATCGTAAAGAGTTGGGGACCCAGCACCGACCCCTGCGGAACACCACTGGCTACTGGTTGCCAGTCCGAGAATGAACCATTTATCCCAACTCTCTGCTTCCTGTTAGATAACCAATCCTCAACCCATGCCAGAATATTACCCCCAATCCAGTGATTCTTTATCTTGAGCAATAATCTTTTATGTGGCACCTTGTCGAATGCCTTCTGGAAGTCTAAATACACTACGTCCACTGGTTCCCCTTTATCCACCCTGTACGTTATGTCCTCAAAGAACTCAAGCAAATTTGTCAGACATGATTTCCCCTTCATAAAGCCATGCTGACTTTGTCCTATTAAATTATGTTTATCCAAATGTTCCGCTACTGTCTCCTTAATAATAGACTCCAAAATTTTACCCACCACAGATGTTAGGCTAACTGGTCTATAATT
Source organism: Heptranchias perlo (assembly GCF_035084215.1). Classification (NCBI taxonomy): domain Eukaryota; kingdom Metazoa; phylum Chordata; class Chondrichthyes; order Hexanchiformes; family Hexanchidae; genus Heptranchias; species Heptranchias perlo. The sequence continues at coordinate 2,286,965 of NC_090325.1, read as the reverse complement.
TCCAGCCTTCTGCCTACTACCCTTTTTAAATAAGGGTGTTACATTAGCAGTTTTCCAATCTGCCGGGACCTTTGCCGAGTCCAGAGAATTTTGGAAAATTATTACCAAAGCAGCCACAATTCCTACTGCCACTTCCCTCAAGACCCTAGGATGTAAGCCATCAGGTCCAGGGGATTTATCCGCCTTGAGTCCCATTAATTTACTGAGTACCAATTCCTTAGTGATTTTAATCGTATTAAGCTCCTCCCCACATAGAGCCCCCTGTTTGTCCAGTGTTGGGATATTCTTAGTGTCCTCTACCGTAAAGACTGAAACAAAATATTTGTTCAGTATTTTTGCCATCTCCATGTTTCCCACCATTAATTTCCCGGTCTCATCCTCTAAGGGACCTACGTTTGCCTTAGCCACCCTTTTTCTTTTTATATAACTGTAGAAACTCTTGCTATCTGTTTTTATATTTTTTGATAATTTATTTTCATAATCTATCTTCCCTTTCTTAATGAATCCTTCAGTTACTTTTTGCTGTCTTTTGAAGACTTCCCAATCTTCTATCCTCCCACTAAGTTTGGCTACCTTATATGTCCTTGTTTTTAGTCGGACACTATCCTTAATTTCTTTCCTTAGCCACGGATGGCTGTCATTTCTTTTACACCCTTTTTTCCTCAGTGGAATATATATTTTTTGAAAGTTGTAAAATAACTCCTTAAATGAACACCACTGCTCATGTACCGTCTTACCCTTTAATCTATTTTCCCAGTCCACTTTAATCAATTCTGCTCTCATACCATCATAGTTTCCTTTATTCAAGCTCAGTACGCTTGTTTGAGAACCAACCTTCTCGCCCTCTAATTGGATATGGAATGTAACCATGTTATGGTCACTCATTCCAAGGGATCCTTAACTAGGACATTATTAATTAATCCTGGCTCTTTACACAGGACCAGGTCCAAGGTTGCTTGCCCCCTTGTAGGATCAGTTACATACTGCTCAAGAAATCCATCCCTAATACACTCAATAAACTCTTCCTCAAGGCTGCCCTGCCCAATTTGATTTGTCCAGTTAATATGATAGTTAAAATCCCCTATAATTATAGCTGTTCCCTGATTGCATGCCCCGACTATTTCCTGATTAATACTTCTTCCAGCAGAGTTGCAATTATTAGGAGGCCTATATACTACGCCCACTAGTGTTTTTTTCCCCTTATTATTGCTTATCTCTACCCAAACTGTTTCATTGTCCTGATTTTTTGTCCCAACATCATTTCTCTGTATTACAGTGATTCCTTCCTTTATTAACATAGCCACCCCACCTCCCCTTCCTTCCTGATTGTTAAATACCCTAGCATATTTAATTCCCAGTCGTTGTCACCCTGCAGCCATGTTTCTGTAATGGCCACAAGATCATACCCATACGTAGTTATTTGTGCCGTTAACTCGTCCATTTTGTTACGAATGCTACGTGCATTCAGATAAAGAACTTTCAAGTATGTTTTGTGACACTTAGTTCCTGCTTTTTCCTTTTTTAACACTTTACCTTTTACTCCATACCTTCTGTCCCTTCCTGACACGCTTTCCTCTGTCTCTCTGCTCAGGTTCCCAACCCCCTGCTACAGCTTTGTTGTTGGGTTAATCGCCTTGCGCCTTCTAGTTTTTATTTTATCTGTCGTGCCTAAAATACACTTTCTTTCTGCTGCTCTACGCTTTTCCCTTTCACTTGTTCTTGAACAACTGTTTGTACTATTTGTATTGTAGATTTCCCCTGGGTCTTCCCCCCTCTTGCTGCTCTCAACTTTATTCCCTTCTGACTCCCCGCTCAGGTTCCCATCCCCCTGCCACTGTAGTTTAAACCTTCCCCAACAGCACTAGCAAACACCCCCACGAGGACATTGGTCCCGGTCCTGCTCAGGTGTAACCCGTCACGCTTGTACAGGTCCCACCTTCCCCAGAACCGGTCCCAATGTCCCAGGAATCTAAATCCCTCCCTCCTACACCATCCCTGCAGCCACGCATTCATCCTGTCTTTTCTACTGTCTAATTACAGGCCAGTCAGCCTAACCTCGGTGGTGGGCAAATTATTGCAAATAATTCTGAGGGACTGTATTAATCATCATTTAGAAAGGCACAGATTAATCAAGGACAGTCAGCATTGATTTGTTAAGGGAGGGTCGTATCTGACTAACTTGATTGGATTTTTTGAGGAGGTAACAAGGAGAGTCGATGAGGGTAGAGAGTTTGATGTAGTCGACATGGATATTAGCAAGCCTTTTGACAAGGTCCCACATGGCAGACTGGTCAGAGAAGTAAAAGCCCATGGGATCCAAGGGAAAGTGGCAAATTGGATCCAAACTTGGCTCAATGGCAAGAAGGAAAGGGTAATGGTCGAAGGCTGTTTCCAGTGGGGCTCCGGAGGGCTCAGTACTAGGTCCCTTACTTTTTATGGTGTTTATCAATGTCGGCGGCATGATTAAGAAATTTGCAGATGATACAAAAATTGGCCGTTTGGTTGATAGTGAGGAGGAAAGCTGTAGACTGCAGGAAGATATCAATGGACGGATCAGGTGGGCAGAAAAGTGGCAAATGGAATTCAATTTGGAGAAGTGTGAGGTAATGCATTTGGGGAGGGCAAACAAGGCAAGGGAATACGGAATAAATGGGAGGATGCTGAGAGGTGTAGAGAAAGTGAAGTACCTTGGAATGCACATCCACAGATCCCTGAAGATAGTGGGACAGGTAGATAAGGTGGTTAAGAAGGCATACTTTCCTTTATTAGCCGAGGCATAGAATATAAGAGTAGAGAGGTTATGCGAGAACTGTATAAAACACTAGTTTGGTCACAGCTTGAGTACCGCATACAGTTTTGGTCACATTATGGGAAAGATGTGATTGCACTAGAGAGGATACAGAGGAGATTTATGAAGGTGTTGCCAGAACTGGAGAATTTTAGCTTTGAGGAAAGATTGGATGGGCTGGGTTGTTTTCTTTGAAAGAGAGGAGGCTGAGGGGAGATTTAATTGAGGTATATAAAATTATGAGGAGCCTAGATAGAGTGGATAGGAAGGACCTATTTCCCTTAGCAGAGAGGTCAATAACCAGGAGGCATAGATTTAAAGTAATTGGTAGAAGGATTTGAGTGGAGCTGAGGAAAAATGTTTTCACCCAGAGGGTGGTGGGGGTCTGGAACTGACTTGTGGAAGGGTGGTAGAGGCAGAAACCCTCATCGCACTTAAAAAGTACTTAGATGTGCACTTGAAGTGCCGCAATCTACAAGGCTTTGGATCAACAGCTGGAAAGTTGAATTCGGCTAGATGGTCCTTTTTCGGCCGGCACAGACACGATGGGTTCTGTGCTGTAAATTTCTATGATTCTATTCCAATTGCCCATCAGCACTCCTTAGAGCCATCAGAGAGAAAAAAATTTCATCCCATCTGTCTGGCTGGATTTTAACCCAGGCCCAATGGTGAAAGAGCAGTCATTAACTTGCACTTATCATAGAATGGTTACCACAAATAAGGAGGCCATAAGGCCCATCGAGCTCTTGCCGGCTCTTTGTAAGAGCAATCCAGTTAATCCCAATCTCCAGTTCTTTCCCCATAGCCCTGCAATTATTTTCCCTTCAAGTATTTATCCAATTCCTTTTTGAAAGCCACAATTGAATCTGCTTCCACCATCCTTTCAGGCAACGCATTCCAGATCATAAGTATTCGCTGCGTAAAAAAGTTTTTCCTCATGTCGCCTTTGCTTCTTTTGCCAATCATCTTAAATCTGTATCCTCTGTTTCTCGACCCTTGAGCAAATGGGAACAGTTTCTCTTTATTTACTTTATCTAAACTCTACATGATTTTGAACACTTCTATCAAATCTCCTCTTAACCTTCTCTGCTGTAAGGAGAACAACCCCAGCTTCTCCAGTCTATCCACGTAACTGAAGTCCTTCATCCCTGGAATCATTCTAGTAAATCTTTTCTGCACCATCTATAAGGCCCTCACATCCATCCTAAAGTGCAGTGCCCAGAATTGGACACAATACTCCAGTTGTGGCTGAACCAATGTTTTATAAAGGTTCAACATAACTTCCTTGCTTTTGTACTCTATGCCTCTATTTATAAAGCCCAGGATCCCGTATGCTTTTTTAACCGCTTTCTCAATCTGTCCTGCCACCTTTAAAGATTTGTGCACATATACCCCCAGGTCTTTCTTTTACTGTACCCCCTTTAGAATTGTGTCGTCTAGCTTATATAGCCTTCTGCTCATTCTTCCTGCCAAAATGTATCACTTCATACTTCTCTGTGTTAAATTTCATCTGTCGCGTGTCCGCCCATTCCACCAGCCTGTCTATGTCCTTTTGAAGTCTATCACTATCCTCCTCACTGTTCACTACACTTCCAAGTTTTGTGTCATCTGCAAATTTTCAAATTGTGCCCTGTACACCCAAGTCCAAGTCATTAATATATATTAAAAACAGCAGTGGTCCTGGTACCGACCCCTGGGGAACACCACTGTATAACTTCCTCCAGTCCAAAAAACAACCGTTCACCACTACTCTTTGTTTCCTATCACGTAGCCAATTTCGTATCCATGCTGCCACTGCCCTTTTTATTCTATGGGCTTCAATTTTGCTGACAAGCCTATTATGTGGCACTTTATCAAATGCCTTATGGAAGTCCATATACACAGCATCAATCGCATTGCACTCATCAACCTTCTCTGTTATCTCATCAAAAAACTTAATCAAGTTAGTCAAACATGATTTGCCTTTAACAAATCCATGCTGGCTTTCCTTTATTAATCCACACTTGTCCAAGTGACTATTAATTTTGTCCCGGATTATCGTTTCTAAAAACTTCCCCACCACCGAGGTTGCCGGGTTTATCCTTACACCCTCTTTTGAAGAAGAGTTTAACATTTGCATTTCTCCAGTCCTCTGGCAACACCCCTATATCTATGGATGTTTGGAAGATTATGGCCAGCACCTCTGCAATTTCCACCCTTACTTCCCTCAGCAACCTAGGACGCAATCCATCCGAACCGGGTGACTGATCTACTTTAAGTACAGTCAGCCTTTCTAGGGCCTCCTATCTACCTTTTTTTAGCCATTCCAGTATCTCACCCACCTCCCCTTTTACTGTGACTTTGGCAGCATCTTCTTCCTTGGAAAAAACAGATGCAAAGCATTCATTTAGTACCACAGCCATGCCCTCTGCCTCCATGTTGGTCCCTAATTGGCCCCATCCCTTCTCTTACTACCCATTTACTATTTATATGCCTTTAGAAGACTTTTGGATTCCCTTTTATGTTGGCCACCAGTCTATTCTCATACTCTCTCTTTGCCCCTCTTATTTCCTTTTTCACTTCTCCTCTGTACTTTGTATATTCAGCCTGGTTCTCACTTGTTTTATCAACCTGACATCTGTCATACGCCCCCTTTTTCTGCTTCATCTTATTCTCTATCTCTTTCATCATCCAGTGAGCTCCGGCTTTGGTTACCCTACCTTTCCCCCTCGTGGGAATATACCCAGACTGTACCCGAACCATCTCCTCTTTAAAGGCCGCCCATTGTTCAATTACAGTTTTGCCTGCCAGTCTTTGAATCCAATTTACCCGGGCCAGATCCGTTCTCAACACACTAAAATTGGCCATCTTCCAATTAAGTATTTCACTCTCGATTGCTCCTTGACCTTTTCCATATTTAATCTAAACCTTATGATACTATGATTACTGTTCCCTAAATGTTCCTCCACCGACATTTGCTCCACTTGAACCACCTCATTCCCCAGAACGATATCCGACAATGCCTCCTTCCTCATTGGGCTGGAAACATACTGATCAAGAAAGTTCTCCTGAACACATTTCAAAAATTCTCCCCCCTCTCTGCCCTTTACACTATTACTATCCCTGTCTATATTAGGATAGTTGAAGTCCCCCTTTATCACCACTCTATATTTGTTGCACCTCTCTGTAGTTTCCCTGCAAATTTGCTCCTCCATAGCCTTCCTACTAATTGGTGGCCTATAGAATACACCCAGTATTGTAATGGCAACTCTATTGTTTCTTAACTCTAACCAATTAGATTCTGTCTTTGACCCCTCAAGGACATCCTCTCTCTCCTTAATCAATATCCTCCCCTCTCCTTTTTTTCCTTCCCTATCTTTCCTGTGCTGAGAATCTTTAGTGAGAGTTTCAGGCAGGAGAAGCTCTTCAGTCCATCTAGCCCACATATCTACAGTATTCCCTTGGTGCATTTCTAATACCCCCGAATCCCATTCATTGACAAGAACCTGTCTAGTTCCTTCATGAAAGCCATTAAGGTTCCTTGTTCCACCACCCATGCCTGTAATCTGTTCGACATACTTACCGCCCTTTTAGTAAAAAAATTCCTCCTGCATTCCCTATTTTCTTTTGTTGTCCTTAATTTGAAAATAAGACCCCTTGTGCTTAAATTCACAACAACATAATCTTGCATTTATATCAAACAAAATTTGGCACCGAGGCACATAAAGAGATATTAGAATAGGTGACCAAAACACTGGTCAAAGAAATAGATTTTAAGGATCGTCTTAAAGCAGGAGAGACAGGTGGAGAGGTTTAGGGAGGGAATTCCAGAGCTTAGGGCTTTGGCAGCTGAAGGCACGTCCGCCAATGGTAGACCAATGAAAATCGGGAATGCGCAAGAGGCCAGAATTGGAGGAGCGCAGGGATCTCAGAGAGTTGTAGGGCTGGAGGAGGTTACAGAGATAGAGAGGTGAGTGGCCATGGAGGGATTTGAAAACCAGGATGATAATTTTAAAATCGAGGCGTTGACAGACCAGAAGCCAATGGATGTCAGCGAGCACAAGTCTGACGGGTGAACGGGACTTGGTGCGAGTAGCACAGCAGAAAAGCTTACTTCGATCCAATGTGACCAAACCTTTCATCATTTTATCACCTCTATCATATCCTCTCAAGAGAGAAAAGATCCAGAGTCGTCAATCTTTTCTCATTCGTCATTCCTTAAGTTCTGGGATCATCCGTATAGCCCTTATCTGCCACTTGTCAGCCAAAGTCTGGATGATATACTGATCCTGTTGTAGGCTGGCATGGGCTGCTTCATGATCAGAGGGGTTGTGAGTGGAGTTGAACACTGCAGAATAGTCAGTGAACAGTCACACCCCTGCTCTTATGATGGAGGGAAGGTCATTGATAAAGCAGTTGAAGATGGTTGGGCCTAGGACACTTCCCTGCAGTGATGTCCTGCAGCTGTGATGGTTGGCCTCCAATGACTACTAGTATGACTCCAGCTACTATACAGTTTTCTCCATGACCCCCATTTTACTTTTTATGTGTTTCCAAAATCCTTCACTATTTTCTTTTATGTAGAAATTTTAAATGCTGTGGATTTTGTTTCAGGTTTGTAACAATAACGATCACTGTCATTGTGACATTGGCTGGGCTCCTCCCTATTGTACTTCCCGTGGGGAAGGTGGCAGTATCGACAGCGGACCTGTGATTGACACACATGAAGGTAGTAGATTCAGTTGTTTATTGTGGTTTTACTCATGGTCATTTTTCTCCCTGCTCTGTCTTTCTCTGTGCTGCTCACCACCATGTGTCCTCCATCTGAGATTAAGAACAGTTGTAGTCACTTTTCACATCACCGTTCAGGGTACGAGGACTCTGATCCAAGTACGGCCAGATGTACCTGTCCACTAGCTTTTAGTAATTTCTGTACTTCACACCCAAATCGCTCTGCTCATTCACAGTTCCAAGCTTATAGCCATTTAGAAAACACTCTGATCTATCTTTCTAAAGTGCAAAGTGGGTGACCTCACACTTTCCCACATTGAACTCCATTTGCCACAGTTTTGCCCACTCACTTAATCTATCAATGTCCCTTTGCAACTTTCTTCTCCCATCTACACTATACCTTGCTACCTAACTTAGTGTCATCAGCAAACTTAGATCTCTATTTCTTCATCCAAGTAATTTATAAATATAGTGAAAAGCTGTGGCCCTAGTACAGATCCCTGGGGAACACCACTAGTCAATTTGAGTAAATACCCATTATCCCTGCTCTCTGTCTCCTACCTCCTATCCAATTCCCTACCCAAGCCAATAGGTTGCCCCCAATTCCATGCGCTTTCATTTTTTGTTAGCGGGCTTTTATGTGGAACCTTGTCGAATGGTTTCTGGAAATCCATATGAATAACATCCATAGACACTACCTAATCTACCACGGTAGTTACGTCATAGTCATAGTCATAGTAGGTACAGCACAGGAGAAGGCCATTCGGCCCATCGTATCTGCACCGGCTCTTTGAAAGAGCTATCCAATTAGTCCCATTCCCCTGCTCCTTCCCCATAATCCTGTAAATTTTTTCCCTTCAAGTATTTATCGAACTCCCTTTTGAAAGTTACTATTAAATCTGCTTCCATCACCCTTTCAGGCAGTGTGTTCCAGATCATAACAATTCGCTGCATAAAAAAATGTTTACTCATTACAAATTACAAAGAATTACAAAGAATGTACAGCACAGAAACAGGCTATTCGGCCTAAAGGGTCCATGCCGGTGTTTATGCTCCACATGAACCTCCTCCCACCCTTTTTCATCTAAACCTATTAACACATCCTTCTATTCCCTTCTCCCTCATTGTTTATCACACCATCCCGACTTGGAAATATTTCGCCGTTCCTTCATTGTCGCTGGGTCAAAATCCTGGAACATAACGTCTACCCTATCAAACCCTTTCATAATCTTAAAGACCTCTATCAGGTCATTCCTCAGGGAATGGTAACAGGGCACTTAGAAAATCCTAATATGATTAGGCATAGTCAACATGGTTTTACCAAGAAGAAGCTGCTGCCAGAGTCTCAGTAAAGGAAGATGTAGTTGAGATACTGGATGGGCTAAAAATTGATAAAGAAGAGGTACTAGAAAGGCAGGCTGCACTTAAAGTAGATAAATCACCCGGTCCAGAAGGGATGCACCCTAGGTTGCTGAGGGAAGTAAGGGTGGAAATTGCAGGGGTACTGGCCATAATCTTCCAAACATCCTTAGATATGGGGGTGGTGCCAGAGGACTGGAGAATTGCAAATTTTACACCCTTGTTCAAAAAAGGGTGTAAGGATAAACCCAACAACTATAGGCCTTGGTGGTGGGGAAACTTTTAGAAACGATAATTCGGGACAGAATTAACAGTCACTTGGAGAAGTGTGGATTGATTCGGGAAAGCCAGCATGGATTTGTTAAAGGCAAATCGTATTTAACTAACTTGATATAGAGTTTTTTGATGAGGTAACAGAGAGGGTAGATGTGGTGCATATGGACTTTCAAAAGGCATTTGATAAAGTGCCACATAATAGGCTTGTCATCAAGCTTGAAACCCATGGAATAAAAGGGGCAGTAACAGCATGGATACAGAATTGGCTAAGTAACAGGAAACAGAGAGTAGTGGTGAACGGTTGTTTTTCGGAATGCAGGGAGGTGTACAGTGGTGTTCTCCAGGGTCGGTACTAGGACCTTGATATATATTCTTGATATATATTAATGACTTGGACTTGGGTGTACAGGGCACAATTTCAAAATTTGCAGATGACACAAAATTTGGAAGAGTAGTGAACAGTGAGGAGGATAGTGTTAGACTTCAAGAGGATATAGACAGGCTGGTGGCATGGGCGGACACGTGGCAGAAGAAATTTACCGTAGAAAAATGCGAGGTGATACATATCGGTAGGAAGAATGAGGAGAGGCAATATAAACTAAAGGGCACAATTCTAAAAGGGGTACAGGAACAGAGAGATCGGGGGGTATATGTATACAAATCACTGGCGATGGCAGGGCAGGTTGAGAAAGCAGTTAAAAAAGCATACGAGGTCCTGGACTTTATAAATAGAGGCATAGAGCCTCCCCGATGTCTCTTCTCCGATGTTTCATGCCCCAATGTGTCTTCTCTGATGTCTCACCCCCCCAGTGTCTCCCTCTCCGATACCTCACCCTCCAACGTCTCTTCTCCGATGTCTCACCCGCCCGATGTCTCTTCTCCAATGTCTCACCCCCCCATATCTCTTCTCTGATGTCTCACCCCCCGGTGTGTCCCTCTCCGATGCCTCTTCTCCGATGTCTCCCCCCCGACGATGTTCGATGTCCTCCCCATCTTTGTGCCCCCCCATCTGATCTTTGTGCCCCCCCACAATCTCTGCTAGCGCCCGATGAGGTCTCTCTCTCTCTCGTTCTCCCCCCCTCTCCCTCAGCGTTGCAGCTCCTGTCGGCTGCCGGGCGCGAAACCTGGAAACAAGATTAATGAGCATCAATTACCTCGCAATCGCGTGGGGAAAGGTAAGATTTTATTATCTTGGTTTGCCGCAGGCCTATTGACCGCACCCCCCTGCCATGTGAAAATCAATCCCAAAGAGACTGCAAAGGGATATAGACAGGTTAAGTGAGTGGGCAAGGTGGTGGCAGATGGAGTATAATATGGGGAAATGTGAGGTTATTCACTTTGGTAGAAAGAATAGAAAAGCAGAATATTTTTTAAATGGTGAGAAACTATTAAATGTTGGTGTTCAGAGGGATTTTAGGTGTCCTCGTACAAGAAACACAAAAAGGTACAGTAAGCAATTAGGAAGGCAAATGGCATGTTGGCCTTTATTGCAAGGGAGTTGAAGTACAAGAGTAAAGAAGTCTTATTACAATTGTACAGGGCTTTGGTGAGACCACACCTGGAGTATTGTTCAGTTTTGATCTCCTTATCTAAGGAAGGATATACTTGCCTTAGAGGCGGTGCAACGAAGGTTAAATAGATTGATTCCTGGGATAAAAGGGTTGTCCTATGAGGAGAGATTGAGTAGAACGGGCCTATACTCTCTGGAGTTTAGAAGAATGAGAGGTGATCTTATTGAAACATACCAGATTCTGAGGAGCATTAACAGGGTAGATGCTGAGAGGTTGTTTCCTCTGGCTCGAGAGTCTAATACTAGGGGACATAGTCTCAGGATAAGGAGTCGGCCATTTAAGACTGAGATGAGGAGGAATTTCTTCACTGAGGGTTATGAATCTTTGGAATTCTCTACCCCAGAGGGCTGTGGATGCTGAATCGTTGAATCTGTTCAAGGCTGAGATAGATAGATTTTTGGACTTTAGGGGAATCGAGATATGAGGATCGGGCAGGAAAGTGGAGTTGAGGTTGAAGATCAGCCATGATCTTATTGAATGATGGAGCAGGCTCGTGGGGCCATATGGCCTACTCCTGCTCCTATTTCTTATGTTCATATGTTCTCAGTCTTTTCTAGAGAAACGAGCCCCAGTCTATGCATTCTTTCCTGATAGGTATAACTTCTCATTTCTGGTATCATCCTACTAAATCTTTTTTGCACCTTCGCCAATGCCCCTCTATCCTTTTTATAGAGTGGAGACCAGAACTGTTTGCAGTAGTCCAAGTGTGGTCTTCTCAAGGTTCTGTACAAGTTTAGCATAACTTCTCTGCTTTTCAATTCGATCCCTCTAGAAATGAACCTCAGTGCTTGGTTTGCTTTTTTTATGGCCTTATTAGCGTGCATTGTTATTTTTAGTGATTTGTATATCTGTACCCCTAAATCCCTCTGCTCCTCTACCCCGCTTAGACTGTTATTTTCTAATGAGTATGTGGCCTCCTTATTATTCCAACCAAAATGCACCACCTCACAGTTATCTATATTGAAATTCACTTGCCAATTACACGGCCATTCTGCAAATTTATCAATGTCTTCCTGTATTTTGTACCAGTCCTCCTCAGTATTAACTACACCCCACAATTTGGTGTCGTCCACAAATTTTGAAATTGTGCTTCCGATTCCAGAGTCCAAATCGTTCATATACATGGTGAACAACAGTGTCCCCAGCAGTGATCCTTGTGGAACACCACGTCCCACCTTTTGCTAGTTTGAGTAACTACCCTTAACCTGTACTCTCTGTTTTCTGCTTTGTAGCCAGCTTGCTATCCATTCTGCCACTTTTGCCCTGACTCTACATGCTCTGTCATTAGTCATGCGTCTACTATGCGCTACCTTATTGAAAGCCTTTTGAAAATCCAAATATATTACATATCTATTTATTATGTAGGAAAGTTAATTATATGAAAATATCTCCAAAATTGTCAGACCACATGCAAAACATTCCTGGGCTTAATTAATTTTATGCTAAACAGATGTCAAATTATATTAGTTTTTTTTAAAAATCATTCAAAATATACCATTTACACTGAAAATTGGAAATGGAACAAATAAGGTGTATGAAACTTAACATTTTTTATTGTAGTATTTTATGATAATTATTTGCAGTGTTTAGACTAATTACACAGACCAGATTAGAGAATATCTGTATACACTCAATGTCATAAATAAGGTAAAATACAGAAAGAAATGTGCATCTGGATCAGGAATTAACCATTTCTAGGTCCTTCCAAATACACCAGAGGAACAGCTTCTGTTCCCATTCCTGGCTGATCCTATTGCTCTTGTCTACACCTTCTGTAACTTCTTTAAAGAACTGAATAAGGTTGGTCAAGCATGACCTTCCCTTTTGAAACCCGTGCTGACTATTCTTTATTATATTTTCAGTTCCTAGATGTTTCTCTATTACATCTTTGAATATGGATTCCATTATCTTTCCTACCACCGATGTTAAGCTAATTGGTCTATAGTTCCCTGGACTGTTTCTGTCTCCCTTTTTAAATATAGAAATCACTTTAGTTGTCCACCAGTCCTCTGGCACTATTCCCTTTTCTAATGAATATATATATATATATATATATATATGTGTAATAGCGCCTCTGCTATCTCTTCCCTAACCTCTCCTAATATGCTTGGATGCAATCCATCCAGACATGGGGTTTTATCCACTTTAAGTTTGATTAGTCTATCAATTATCTGCCCTCTTTCTATCTTAAATGTCTTTATATCTTTTTTGATCTCTTCTTCTAATGTCATGCCCACCATGTTAGTCTCCCTGGTAAATACTAAAGCAATGTAATTATTTAATATTTCTGCCATTTTGCTGTCATTCCCTGTGAGTTTATCGTGTGTATCCCTTAGCGGCCCTATCCTTATCCTGATTTTTCTTTTGTCTGTAGAATACTTTACTATTTTTTGATATTCTTTGATAATTTAACTTAGTGGTTTCTTTTTGCCTTCCTAATTGTTTTTTTGACTTCTTTCCTAACTTTTCCGTATTTCCTTTTGTCATTCTCTCCTTTGTTGTCCACGTACTTAGTTATGCCTTTTTCTTTAGTTTCAATTCTGCCCTTATTTATTTATTCATCCATGTCGCCTCTGACTGTTTTGCCGATCATTTTAGATCTGTGTCCTCTGGTTACCGTACCTTCTGCCACTCTGTCAAAATCGTTCATGATCTTGAATACCTCTATCAAATCACCCCTTAACCTTCTCTGTTCTAAGGAGAACAACCCCAGCGTCTCCAGTCTCTCCACATAACTAAACTTCCTCATCCCTGGTACCATTCTAGTAAATCTCTTCTGCACCCTTTCTAAGGCCTTGACATCCTTCCTAAAGTTTGGTGCTCAGAATTGAACACAATACTCCAGTTAAGGCCTAACCAGTGTTTTATAAAGGTTTAGCATAACTTCCTTGCTTTTGTACTCTATGCCTCTATTAATAAAGCCCAGGTTCCCATATGCTTTTTTAACCTCCTCAAAAAATTCAACCAGCTTCGTTATACATGACTTACCCATTACAAATAAATGCTGGCTTTCTCTGATCAGCTCATTTTTGTCCAAATGCTCAGTCACTCTGACCCCAATAACAGATCATAGGACCTTCCCCACAACTGACGTTAGACTAATAGACCTATAATTTCATAGTTCAACTCTCTTACCCTTCTTAAATAGTGAAGTGACATTGGCAATTTTCCAATCCAAGAGTCCAATTCCTGAATCAAGAGAGTTTTGGCAGATCACGACTGACGCATGAGGCAAGTAGAACTTCTTGAGGTGCTCCATTTATTATCCTGACCCAGTACAAATGAGACATCTACACTTCCCAAACCCACACCTCCAACACCTAGAAGGATAAGGGCTGCAGGTGCACAGGAACACCATCACCTCCCAAACCCACAACCTCCACAACTTAGAAGGACAAGGGCAGCAGTTGCTTGGGAACACCATCACCTCCAAGTTCCCCTCCAAGTCACACACCATCCTGACTTGGACATATATTGCCGTTCCTTCATTGTCGCTGAGTCAAAATCCTGGAATTCCCTCCCTAACAGCACTGTGGGAGCACCCTCACCGCACAGACTGTAGAGGTTAACGGTTAACCCCACAATGGTTAACTCAGTGCATATCCTCATCACAAAATTATGTCAAGAAGACAAAAAACAACTCCAAATGAGGTAAACTGAGAAGACAGAGCTCGGAACTAAGCGCGACTGTGTCTATCACAACGAGTAGCAGAGGTGAACAGTACAAGTTCTTCTGGTTTTGTGGTTCGCTTACTCTGCATCGAAGCAAGGTCATGAAGTAATTATTATATTCATGTCCAGACTTGGTTTCACCTGTGTGACTTTACTGCAGAATTTTCACGTGTTGCTAACACTTAACTTTACTACCCTACCACACGGGGGTATCACAGCCAGTGACTGTAATGGTCAGCTGCAGACTCCAGCCTCCCTCCACCTCTTTGCAGGCATGCTGCATTGCTGACCTATGGAGACGTTACGAGTGTGTCCCTCGTACTCGAGCATGCTTTAGCTACATCATTAAATAAATTTAAAACAGAAATAGACAGTTTCCGAGAAGTAAAGGGAATTAGGGGTTACGGGGAGCGGGCAGGAAATTGGACATGAATTTAGATTTGAGGTTAGGATCAGATCAGCCATGATCTTATTGAATGGTGGAGCAGGCTCGAGGGGCCGATTGGCCTACTCCTGCTCCTATTTCTTATGTTCTTATGATGGTGCCAACAATGAAGGGAGCATAAATTCATGTTGGTTGAGTAGTATGTTGATGACTTATTCAGGCCATTACATGCTAGACATTGTCTATCACAAGTCTCACATAACCTTGTTTCTGGGGCATCTCCCGTTGATCACTCTGGCGTTAACGATCTTTCTGTTTCTCGTGTCTTGTCTCCAAATGATACCGCGGCTTAGAGAGTTAAATTATGAGGACAGGTTGCACAAACTTGGCTTGTATTCCCTTGAGTTTAGAAAATTGAGGGGTGATCTGATCGAGGTGTTTAAGGTGATTAAAGGAGATGATCGGGTAGATAGAGATAAACTATTTCCTCTGGCGGGAGAGTCCAGAACAAGTGAGCATAACCTTAAAATTAGAGCTAGGCCGTTCAGGGGTGAAGTCAGGAAGCACTTCTTCACACAGAAAGGGTGGCGGAAATCTGGAACTCTCTCCCAAAAAAGCTGCTGAGGCTGGGGATCAATTGAAAATTTAAAAACTGAGATTGATAGATTTTTGTTGGCCAAGGGTATTAAGGGATACGGAGTTAAGATACAGATATTATTCACAATATTTATTAACAACTTAGATGAAGGCATAGAAAGTCTCATATCTAAGTTTGCCGATGACACAAAAATTGGTGGCATTGTAAGCAGTGTAGATGAAAACATAAAATTACAAAGCGATATTGATAGATTAGGTGAATGGGCAAAACTGTGGCAAATGGAATTCAATGTAGACAAATGTGAGGTCATCCACTTTGGACCAAAAAAGGATAGAACAGGGTACTTTCTAAATGGTAAAAAGTTAAAAACAGTGGATGTCCAAAGGGACCCAGGGGTACAGGTACATCGATCATTGAAGTGTCATGAACAGGTGCAAAAAATAATCAATAAGGCGAATGGAATGCTGGCCTCTATATCTAGAGGACTGGAGTACAAGGGGGCAGAAGTTATGCTGCAGCTATACAAAACCCTGGTTAGACAGCACCTGGAGTACTGTGAGCAGTTCTGGGCACCGCACCTTTGGAAGGACATATTGGCCTTGGAGGTAGTGCAGCGTAAGTTTACTAGAATGATACCCGGACATCAAAGGAGAAATTACACAAATTGGGGTTGTATTCTCCAGAGTTTAGAAGGTTAAGGGGTGATCTGATCGAAGTTTATAAGATATTAAGGGGAACAGATAGGGTGGATGGAGAGAAACTATTTCCGCTGGTTGGGGATTCTAGGAGTAGGGGGCAGAGTCTAAAAATTAGAGCCAGACCTTTCAGGAGCGAGATTAGAAAACATTTCTACACACAAAGGGTGGTAGAAGTTTGGAACTCTCTTCCGCAAATGGCAATTGATACCAGCTCAATTGCTAAATTTAAATCTGAGATAGATAGCTTTTTGGCAACCAAAGGTATTAAGGGATTTGGCCAAAGGCAGGTATATGGAGTTAGATCACAGATCAGCCATGATCTTATCAAATGGCGGAGCAGGCACGAGGGGCTGAATGGCCTACTCCTGTTCCTATGTTTCTAGATCAGCTATGATCCAACTGAATGACGAAACAGGCTGAATAGCCTCCTCCTGTTCCTATGTTCACACTGGCACAGCATTGTAGCTCAAAGCCTTTCGCTCCTCTCACTTCATGCCACTTGGCCAGGGTTTCCGAAGAGTCAACGACTCCGTTTCACTGCTTCAAGCAAATATTCAGTGTATCCTTGTAGCAACTTTGGTACTTGTTAAACCGAATTTTCTTTACCCTGACAGTGTGTGGTGCAGATATGTTTAGAGCATTATCCTTACGATGTGTGCCTTCAACTTTATAACTTTGTACTCCTTCTAAGTGCTTCCCCAATGGTAGGAGGAAATGAGGAGCGTGGCCTTGGGGTCAGAAACCCGTCCCCCTTCATGCACAGTCCTGCCATTACACTGGTAGGACTGTGATCGAAGGGGCCACACAATAGCCCAGTACCAAAATACTTGAGATCTGGACTTTCCATTGGGTCATTGTTGGAGCAAGTCTCCGTCTGCTCCAATGGAAAGGAGTGTGACGGGTACTGGGACACCAGGCTAGGGGTTTCCGAGGCCCTGACTGTGGATGCTCTGAGGAAAGTGATGGCGCTGGGATACGTACTATCGTGCTAATCTCATCATGACTCTGCACGAACATTGAGACCCACATTTATTGAGGATGTTTCTGTTCTTTACTTTTCATAGCTACATCACATCAAACAATGGAAACAGACAAAAGTACCAGCACAGAGCTTCAACAAGATATCAGAGATACTCTAGGTAAGCAGTCTCTATCAATAAATCTTTCAGAATTTAATACCTTTAAATAAATTATATTATCTACCGTACAATGTCTATAATCTCTGAATAATCTCTCTACACCTAGCCTTACCCCACTGAGCCCTGAATGATCTCTCTCCACACCCAGTCTTACCTCACTTCACCTCTGATGCTGACACTGACAGACACGACACCAAAACTGACTGATACTGATACTTCCACTGACCGACACTGACACTGACAGACACCGGAACTAACACTGACTCCGACACTCACTGACACTGGCACTCACACTGACTGACACCGAAACTGATACAGGCACTCACTGACACTGACACTAATGCTGACTCTGGCATGGACATGACACTGACAAACACTCACACAGACACGTACGCACTGAAAGAATGGATTCAAGTTGCATGCAGCAGGTTAGACCCCGAAATTACACCAAGGACTCCGGGATGTCCTCCAAGGCTGACTCTGGTCTGGGGTAGTATTCTGACTTTGGGGACAAAAACCCGTCGACCTTCAGGTTCAGTCCTGCCATTACCCTGGTGGGACTGTAATCGAAGGGGCCACAAAACTGCCCAAGACTGAGACACCTGGGATTTTGTTGGGGCGGAGTACCGTCTGCTCCAGTGGAAGTGAGTGTGGCGGGTATTGGGGCACCAGGTTGAGGGTTTCCGAGGCCCTGACTGTGGATGCTCTGAGGAAAGTGTTGGTGCTGGGAAACGTACTATCATGCTAATCTCAGCCTGACTCTCAAACTCCGAATGCACCGCTGCATTTACACTGAGACCCACATTTATTGAGGATGTTTCTGTTCTTCAGTTTCCACAGCTACATCACCTGAGACAATGGAAACAAGCATAAGTACTACAACACAGCATCAGCGAAGTACTGGAGAAACTCCAGGTAAGAAATCTCTCCCAATAAATCTCTCAAATTTAATAAGCTTTAATAAATTATATTATCTACTGTAGTGTTCACAATCCCTGAATGATCTCTCTCCACGCCCAGCCTTACCTTACCTCTGACTCATACTGACACTAATTGATGCTGACACTGACATTGGCTCACACCAACACTGACTGACACTGACCCTGACAATGACTAATGCTAATATTCACATTGACACTGACTCACACAGCCACTGACACTGACACTGATCAACACTGATTCATATGGACTTTTTTTTAATTCGTTCATGGGATGTGGGTGTCGCTGGCAACGCCAGCATTTATTGCCCATCCCTAATTGCCCTTGAGAAGGTGGTGGTGAGCCGCCTTCTTGAACCGCTGCAGTCCGTGTGGTGACGGTTCTCCCACAGTGCTGTTAGGAAGGGAGTTCCAGGATTTTGACCCAGCGACAATGAAGGAACGGCGATATATTTCCAAGTCGGGATGGTGTGTGACTTGGAGGGGAACGTGCAGGTGGTGTTGTTCCCATGTACCTGCTGCTCTTGTCCTAGGTGGTAGAGGTCGCGGGTTTGGGAGGTGCTGCCGAAGAAGCCTTGGTGAGTTGCTGCAGTGCATCGTGTGGATGGTACACACTGCAGCCACTGTGCGCCGGTGGTGAAGGGAGTGAATGTTTAGGGTGGTGGATGGGGTGCCAATCAAGCGGGCTGTTTTGTCCTGGATGGTGCCGAGCTTCTTGAGTGTTGTTGGAGCTGCACTCATCCAGGCAAGTGGAGAGTATTCCATCACACTCCTGACTTGTGCCTTGTAGATGGTGGAAAGGCTTTGGGGAGTCAGGAGGTGAGTCACTCGCCGCAGAATACCCAGCCTCTGATCTGCTCTTGTAGCCACAGTATTTATGTGGCTGGTCCAGTTTAGTTTCTGGTCAGTGGTGACCCCCAGGATGTTGATGATGGGGATTCGGTGATGGTAATGCCGTTGAATGTCAAGCGGAGGTGGTTAGACTCTCTCTTGTTGGAGATGGTCATTGCCCGACACTTGTGTGGCGCAAATGTTACTTGCCACATATCAGCCCAAGCCTGGATGTTGTCCAGATTGTGCTGCATGCGGGCTCGGACTGCTTCATTATCTGAGAGGTTGTGAATGGAACTGAACACTGTGCAATCATCAGCGAACATCCCCATTTCTGACCTTGTGATGGAGGAAAGGTCATTGATGAAGCAGCTGAAGATGGTTGGGCCTAGGACACTGCCCTGAGGAACGACTGCAGCAATGTCCTGGGGCTGAGATGATTGGCCTCCAACAATCTGACGCTGACATTGACTGATGCTGACATTCATTCACACTGACATAGACTGACGCTGACTGACACTGACATGCGCTCACACTGACACTGACATTCATTCACACTGACACTGAAATTCATTCACACTGACTCTGACTGATGCTGACACTGACTGACGCTGACATTCATTCACACTGACTGACGCTGACACGGACAGACACTGACATTCATTCACACTGACACAGACTGACGCTGACATAGACTGAAGCTGACAGTCATTCACACTGACACAGACTGACACTGACACGGACTGATGATGACACTGATGCTGACATGGACTAATGCTGACACTGACCATGACTCGGTTTGACATTGATGCTGACACTGACTAACGCTGAAACGGACTGTCAGTGTCACTGACACGGACTGACGCTGACATCGACTGACGCCGACAGTGACTGACACTGACACTCACTGATAATAGCATTGACTCAGGCTGACACTAACTCACACTGACGCTGGGACTGGGACAGTGTGTGATCAGGAGAGAGATCGAAGGGTCATAGTGTGTGTTAATGGAACAGTGGAACTAGGTGCTATCAGGAGAGAAATGGAGGGGTTATGGTGTGTGTTAAATGGAACAGTGGAACTAGGTGCGATCAGGAGAGAAATGGAGGGGTTATGGTGTGTGTTAAATGGGACAGTGGAACTAGAAGTGATCAGGAGAGAAATGGCGGGGTTATAGTGTGTGTTAAATTGGGCAGAGTGCTGATCGCTAGGGAGATCTAGGATTTATAGTGGGTAAATATATATTTAATTAGTTAAAAAAGGCAAATAAGTTTGTGGGTTCCATTAGAAGGGGTACAGATCTAAAGAGGTTGCACCGTTGGTGTATAAGGCCCCATCTGAAGCACTGCGAGCTGTTCCTTTAACAAATCACAGGAAGGATATTACGACCTGGGCAGGTGCCTGGGCACTACAGTTACATATTATATGGAATTACATAGAATGTACAGCTTAGAAACAGCCATTTGGCCCAACAGGTCCATGCCGGTGTTCATTCTCCACATGAGCATCCTCCCTCCCTACTTCATGTAATCCTATCAAATTATCCTTCTATTCCTTTCTCCCTCATGTGTTTATCTAGCTTCTACTTAAATGCATCTATGTTAGTCGCCTCAACTACTCCTTGTAGTAGCGAGTTCGATATTCTAACCACTTTCAGGGTAAAGAAGTTTCTCCTGAAATCCCTATTGGATTTATTAGTGAGTATCTTATACTTATGGCCCCTAGTTCTGGTCTCCCCGGCAAGTGGAAACATCTTCTCCATGTCTCCCCTATCAAACCCTTTCATAATCTTAATGACCTCTTTCATATCATCCTTCAGTCTTATCTTTTCCAGAGAAAAGACCCCTAGCCTGCTAACTCTTTCCTGATAGGTATAACCTCTCAGTTAGGTATCATTCTAGTAAATCGTTCTTGCACCTTCTCCAGTGCCTCTATAATATGGAGACCAGAACTGTGCACAGTACTCCAAATGTGGTCTAACCAAGGTTCTATACAAGTTTAACATAGCTTTTCTGCTTTTCAATTCTATCCTTCTAGTAATGAACCCCAGTGCTTGGATTGCTTTTTTATGGCCTTATTAACTTCTACTATTACTACTATCGCTACTTTTAGTGATTTCAGTATCTGTATCCCCAGGACCCTCTGCTCCTCGACCCCATTTAGACTGTTATTATCCAAGCAGTGTGTGGCCCCTTTATTCTTCCTACTAAAATGTAATACCTCACACTTATCTATATTGAAATTCATTTGCCAATTACACACCCATTCTGCATGTTTATTAATGTCTTTCTTTTTGCGCCTGGAAGGCTGTTTCCAGTGGGGTCTCACAAGGCTCAGTAGATCGGTTGTTTTTTGTGGTATATATTAATGATTTGGACTTGAATGTGGGGGCTTGATCAAGATGTTTGCAGATGATACAAAAATTGGCCGTGTGGTTAATAGTAAGGAAGAAAGCTGCAGACTGCCATAAGATATCAATGGACTGGTCAGGTGGGCAGAAAAGTGGCAAATAGAATTCAATCCAGAGAAGTGTGAGGTAATGCATTTGGGGAGAGCAAACAAGGCAAGGGAGTACACAATAAATGGGAGGATACTGAGAGGTGTAGAGGAACAAAGGGACCTTAGAGTGCATATCTACAGATCCCCGAAGGTAGCAGGACAAGTAGATAAGGTGGTTAAATAGGAATACGTGATATATTCTTTGCCTTGGCGAATAAAGGAAAGTAAGAGCAGGGAGGTTATGACAGAACTGTATAAAACATTAGTTAGGTCACAGCTTGAGTACTGCGTACAGTTCTGGTCACCACATTACAGGAAAGATGTGATTGCACTAGAGAGAATACAGAGGAGATTCACGAGTATGTTGCCAAGGCTGGAGAATTTTAGCTATGAGAAAAGATTGGATAGGCTGGGGTTGTTTTCTTTGGAACAAAGGAGGCTGAGGGGAGATTTAATTGAGGTATATAAAATTATGACGGGACTAGATAGAATAGATAGGAAGGACCTATTTCCCTTAGCAGAGGGGTCAGTGACCAGGGGGCATAGATTTAAAGTAATTGGTAGAAGGATTCGAGGGGAGCTGAGGAGAAATTTTTTCACCCAGAGGGTGGTGGGGGTCTGGAACTCACTGCCTGAAAGGGTGGTAGAGGCAGAAACCCTCAACTCATTTAGAAGGTACTTGGATGTGCTCTTGAAGTGCCGTAACCTACAGGGCTACAGACCAAGTGCTGCAAACTGGGACTAAGCTGGATAGCTCTTTTTCGGCCGGCATGCACATGATGAGCTGAATGGCCTCCTTCTGTGCCATAACTTTCGATGATTCTATTCCTGTATTTTGTCACAGTCCTCCTCGGTATTAATGATACCCAACCCCCATCCCCCCATTTGGTGTGGTCCACAAATTTTGAAATTGTACTTCCGGTTCCTGAGTCCAAATCCTTTATGTAAATGGTGAACAACAGATGTCCCAGCACCGATCCTTGTGGACCACCACTTCCCACTTTTTGCCAGTCTGAGTATCTAACTTTAATCTCGACTCTCTGTTTCTGGTATAAGCACATAAGAACATAAGAAATAGGAGCAGGAGTAGGCTGTATAGCCCTTGAGCCTGCTCCGCCATTCAATAAGATCATGGCTGATCTTGGACCACAACTCCACTTTCCCGCCCGATCCCCATATTCCTTGATTCCCCTAGAGTCCAAAAATCTATCTATCTCAGCCTTGAACATATTAAACGATTCAGCATCTGGGGTAGAGAATTCCAAAGATTCACAACCCTCTGAGTGAAGAAATTCCTCCTCATTTCAGTCTTAAATGGCCGACCCCTTATCCTGAGACTATGTCCCTTAGTTCTAGACTTACCAGCCAGGGGAAACTTCAGCATCCACCCTGTCAAGCCCCCTCAGAATCTTATATGTTTCAATGAGATCACCTCTCATTCTTCTAAACTCCAGACAGTATAGGCCCATTCTACTCAATCTCTCCTCATAGGACAACCCTCTCATCCCAGGAATCAATCTAGAATCACCTCTAAGGCAAGTATATCCTTCCTTTGATAAGGAGACCAAAACCGTACACAGTACTCCAGGTGAGGTCTCACCAAAGCCCTGTATAACTGTAGTAATACTTCCTTACTATTGTACTCCAATCCCCTTGCGATAAAGGGAGTAGCAAGTAGTTTATCTTTCCTTTTTTTTTCTCTTGACATTGTAGTTGTTGTTAAGCTAACTTAAGGGTTAAGTCATGGCAGGAGACCCCAGAGCCGTGTCATGTTCCTCTTTTGGGATGTGGGAATTCAGGGATCCTTCCTGTGTCCCTGATTCCTTCACCTGCGGGAAGTGTGTCCAGCTGCAGCTACTGTTTGACCGCTTGACGGCTCTGGAGCTGCGGATGGACTCACTTTGGAGCATCCGCGATGCTGAGAAAGTCGTGGATAGCACGTTCAGTGAGTTCGTCACACCGCAGATAAAAATAACTGCGGGAGATAGTGAATGGGTGACCAACAGACAGAGGAAGAGTAGGAAGGCAGTGCAGGGGTCCCCTGCGGTCATCTCCCTCCAAAACAGGTATACCGTTTTGGATACTGTTGGGGGAGATGGCTCACCAGGGGAAGGTGGCAGTGGCCAGGTTCATGGCACCGTGGCTGGCTCTGCTGCACAGGAGGGCAGGAAAAAGAGTGGCAGAGCTATAGTGATAGGGGACTCGATTGTAGGGGGAATAGACAGGCGTTTCTGCAGACGCAACTGAGACTCCAGGATGGTATGTTGCCTCCCTGGTGCAAGGGTCAGGGATGTCTCGGAGCGGCTGCAGGACATTCTGGAGGGGGAGGGTGAACAGCCAGTTGTCGTGGTGCAAAAAGGAAACAACGATAAAGGTAAAAAACAGGATGAGGTCCTACAAGCTGAATTTAGGGAGTTAGGAGTTAAACTAAAGAGTAGGACCTCAAAGGTAGTGATCTCAGGATTGCGACCAGTGCCACGGGCTAGTCAGAGTAGGAATGACAGGATAGCTAGGATGAATACATGGCTCGAGAGATGGTGCAAGAGGGAGGGATTCAAATTCCTGGGCCATTGGAACCGGTTCTGGGGGAGGTGGGACCAGTACAAATTGGACGGTCTGCATCTGGGCAGGACTGGAACCAATGTCCTGGAGGGAGTGTTTGCTAGTGCTGTTGGGGAGGGTTTAAACTGATGTGGCAGGGGGTTGGGAACCGATGCAGGAAGTCAGTGGGAAGTAAAGTGGTGACAGAAACAAAAGGCAGTAAGGGAGAGTGTACAGAACATGACCGGACAGATGGTCTGAGAAAGCAGGGCAAAGACCAAGGGAAGTCTAGATTAAACTGCATTTATTTCAATGCAAGAAGTCTGATGGGCAAGGCAGATGAACTCAGGGCATGGATGGGTACATGGGACTGGGTTGTTATAGCTATTACTGAAACATGGCTAAAGGAGGGGCAGGACTGGCAGCTCAATGTTCCAGGGTACAGATGCTATAGGAAAGATAGAGCAGGAGGTAAGAGAGGAGGAGGAGTTGCGTTCTTGATTAGGGAGAACATCACGGCAGTAGTGAGAGGGGATATATCCGAGGGTTCGCCCACTGAGTCTATATTTTTTTTCTTTATTCGTTCACGGGATGTGGGCGTCGCTGGCAAGGCCGGCATTTATTGCCCATCCCTAATTGCCCTCGAGAAGGTGGTGGTGAGCCGCCTTCTTGAACCGCTGCAGTCCGTGTGGTGACGGTTCTCCCATAGTGCTGTTAGGAAGGGAGTTCCAGGATTTTGACCCAGCGACAATGAAGGAACGGCGATATATTTCCAAGTCGGGATGGTGTGTGACTTGGAGGGGAACGTGCAGGTGGTGTTGTTCCCATGCGCCTGCTGCTCTGGTCCTTCTAGGTGGTAGAGGTCGCGGGTTTGGGAGGTGCTGTTGAAGAAGCCTTGGCGAGTTGCTGCAGTGCATCCTGTGGATGTGCACACTGCAGACACAGTGCGCCGGTGGTGAAGGGAGTGAATGTTTTGGGTGGTGGATGGGGTGCCAATCAAGCGGGCTGCTTTATCTTAGATGGTGTCGAGCTTCTTGAGTGTTGTTGGAGCTGCACTCATCCAGGCAAGTGGAGAGTATTCCATCACACTCCTGACTTGTGCCTTGTAGATGGTGGAAAGGCTTTGGGGAGTCAGGAGGTGAGTCACTCGCCGCAGAATACCCAGCCTCTGACCTGCTCTCGTAGCCACAGTATTTATATAGAGTCATAGAGTCATAGAGCTACACAGCACGGATAGAGGCCCTTCGGCCCATCGTGTCCGCGCCGGCCATCAAGCCCAGTCTAATCTAATCCCATATTCCAGCATTTGGTCCGTAGCCTTGTCTGCTATGGCATTTCAAGTGCTCATCCAAATGCTTCTTGAATGTTGTGAGGGTTCCTGCCTCCACAACCCTTTCAGGCAGTGAGTTCCAGACTCCAACCACCCTCTGGGTGAAAAAGTTCTTTCTCAAATCCCCTCTAATCCTCCCGCCTTTTACCTTGAATCTATGTCCCCTTGTTATTGAACCCTCAACAAAGGGAAAAAGCTCCTTAGTATCCATCCTATCTATGTCCCTCATAATTTTGTACACCTCAATCATGTCCCCCCTCAGCCTTCTCTGCTCCAAGGAAAACAAACCCAATCTTCCCAGTCTCTCTTCATAACTGAAGCGCTCCAGCCCTGGTAACATCCTGGTGAATCTCCTCTGCACCCTCTCCAAAGCGATCACATCCTTCCTGTCGTGCGGCGACCAGAACTGCACACAGTACTCCAGCTGTGGCCTAACCAGTGTTTTGTACAACTCCATCATAACCTCCTTGCTCTTATATTCTATGCCTCGGCTAATAAAGGCAAGTATCCCATATGCCTTCTTTACCACCTTATCTACCTGTTCTGCCGCATTCAGGGATCTGTGAACGTGCACACCAAGATCCCTCTGACCCTCTGTCTTGCCTCGGGTCTTCCCATTCATTGTGTATTCCCTTGCCTTGTTAGTCCCTCCAAAGTGCATCACCTCGCACTTTTCCAGGTTAAATTCCATTTGCCACTGTTCCGCCCATCTGACCAACCCATCTATATCATCCTGCAGACTGAGGCTATCCTCCTTGCTATTCACCACCCTACCAATTTTTGTATCATCAGCGAACTTACTGATCATACCTTTTACATTCATATCCAAGTCGTTAATGTAGATCACAAACAGCAAGGGCCCCAGCACAGATCCCTGTGGTACCCCACTGGCCACAGGCTTCCAGTCACAAAAACAACCTTCGACCATCACCCTCTGCCTTCTGCCACTAAGCCAGTTTTGTATCCAAAGTGCCAAGGCACCCTGGACTCCATGGGCTCGTACCTTCTTGACCAGTCTCCTGTGCGGGACTTTATCGAAGGCCTTACTGAAATCCATGTATACCACATCCACTGCGTTACCCTCATCCACACGCCTAGTCACCCCCTCAAAAAATTCAATCAAATTAGTCAGACATGATCTTCCCTTGACAAAGCCATGTTGACTATCCCTGATTAATCCTTGCTTCTCCAAGTGGAGACTAATTTTGTCCTTCAGAATTTTTTCCAATAATTTTCCTACCACTGATGTTAGGCTCACTGGCCTGTAGTTCCCCGGTTTTTCCCTACTCCCCTTCTTGAATAATGGTACTACATTAGCGGTTCTCCAGTCCTCTGGCACATCCCCTGTGGCCAGAGAGGTTCTGAATATATGTGTTAGAGCCCCCGCAATCTCCTCCTTTGCCTCACACAGTAGCCTGGGATACATTTCATCCGGGCCTGGGGATTTATCCATTTTTAGGCCTGCTAAAACCGCCAATACCTCCTCCCGCTCGATGTTAATATGTTCGAGTATATCACAGTCCCCCTGTCGTATTTCTCTGTCTACGTCGTCCTTCTCCATAGTGAAAACAGATGCAAAAAATTCATTTAGAACCCCTCCTACATCTTCCGGCTCCACACACAGATTGCCATTTTTGTCCCTAATGGGCCCTATTTTTTCCCTAGTTATCCTCTTACCCTTAATATACTTATAAAACATCTTAGGATTTTCCTTTATTTTGCTCGCCAGAGTTTTTTCATGGCCCCTCCTTGATCTCCTAATTTCCTTTTTAAGTATCCCCCTGCAATTTTTGTACTCCTCTCGGGCTTCCTCCGACCTTAGCCTTTTGTATCTGCCAAAAGCCCTCCTTTTTTTCCGAATCCATTCTCGTATATCCCCTGACATCCAAGGTTCCCTGGAGTTCTTGGAACCACCCTTGACCTTTACGGGAACATGTTGCCATTGTATGGTCTCAATCTCCCTTCTGAAAGACTCCCATTGCTCCGATGCGGATTTTCCAACAAGCAGCTGATCCCAGTCCATTTTGGCCAGATCCTGCCTTATCCTATTAAAATCGGCCTTCCCCCAATTTAGAACCTTTATTTCCGGCCCCACCCTGTCCTTTTCCATGACCACCTTGAATCTCACTGAATTATGGTCACTGTTGCCAAAGTGCTCACCTACCAGCACTTCTTCCACTTGGCCGGACTCATTCCCTAGAATTAGGTCCAGTACCGCCCCCTCTCTTGTAGGACTTTCTACATGCTGGCTCAAAAAGCTCTCCTGGATGCACGTTAAGAATTTTGTACCCTCTAAGCCTTTTACACTCTGAGTAAGTCCAGTTAAGTTTCTGGTCAATGGTGACCCCCAGGATGTTGATGGTGGGGGATTCGGCGATGGTAATGCCGTTGAATGTCAAGGGGAGGTGGTTAGACTCTCTCTTGTTGGAGATGGTCATTGCCTGGCACTTATCTGGCGCGAATGTTACTTTCCACTTATGAGCCCAAGCCTGGATGTTGTCCAGGTCTTGCTGCATGCAGGCTCGGACTGCTTCATTATCTGAGCGGTTGCGAATGGAACTGAATACTGTGCAGTCATCAGCGAACATCCCCATTTCTGACCTTATGATGGAGGGAAGGTCATTGATGAAGCAGCTGAAGATGGTTGGGCCTCGGACACTGCCCTGAGGAACTCCTGCAGCAATGTCCTGGGGCTGAGATGATTGGCCTCCAACAACCACTACCATCTTCCTTTGTGCTAGGTATGACTCCAGCCACTGGAGAGTTTTCCCCCTGATTCCCATTGACTTCAATTTTACTGGGGCTCCTTGGTGCCACACTCGGTCAAATGCTGCCTTGATGTCAAGGGCAGTCACTCTCACCTCACCTCTGGAATTCAGCTCTTTTGTCCATGTTTAGACCAAGGCTGTAATGAGGTCTGGAGCCGAGTGGTCCTGGCGGAACCCAAACTGAGCATCGGTGATCAGGTTATTGGTGAGTAAGTGCCGCTTGATAGCACTGTCGACGACACCTTCCATCACTTTGCTGATGATTGAGAGTAGACTGATGGGGCGGTAGTTGGCCGGATTGGATTTGTCCTGCTTTTTGTGGACAGGACATACCTGGGCAATTTTCCACATTGTCGGGTAGATGCCAGTGTTGTAGCTGTACTGGAACAGCTTGGCTCGAGGCGCAGCTCGTTCTGTAGCACAAATCTTTAGCACTGCAGCTGGGATGTTGTCGGAGCCCATAGCCTTTGCTGTATCCAGTGCACTCAGCCGTTTCTTGATATCACATGGAGTGAATCGAATTGGCCGAAGACTGGCTTCCGTGATGGTGGGGATATCGGGAGGAGGCTGAGATGGATCATCCACTCGGCACTTCTGGCTGAAGATGGTTGCAAACGCTTCAGCCTTGTCTTTTGCACTCACGTGCTGGACTCTGCCATCATTGAGGATGGGGATGTTTGCAGAGCCTCCTCCACCCGTTAGTTGTTTAATTGTCCACCACCATTCACGACTGGATGTGGCAGGACTGCAGAGCTTTGATCTGATCCGTTGGTTGTGGAATCGCTTAGCTCTGTCTATAGCATGTTGCTTCCGCTGTTTAGCATGCACGTAGTCCTGAGTTGTCGCTTCACCAGGTTGGCACCTCATTTTTAGGTACGCCTGGTGCTGCTCCTGGCATGCTCTTCTACACTCCTCATTGAACCAGGGTTGATCCCCTGGCTTGTTGGTAATGGTAGAGTGAGGAATATGCCGGGCCATGAGGTTACAGATTGTGGTGGAATACAATTCTGCTGCTGCTGATGGCCCACAGCGCCTCATGGATGCCCAGTTTTGAGCTGCTGGATCCATTCTGAA
This sequence comes from Heptranchias perlo, assembly GCF_035084215.1. Taxonomy (NCBI): domain Eukaryota; kingdom Metazoa; phylum Chordata; class Chondrichthyes; order Hexanchiformes; family Hexanchidae; genus Heptranchias; species Heptranchias perlo. Next base: position 2,257,787 of record NC_090325.1, on the reverse strand, counting down.
TCTATCCCATTTGGCAACGGGATCTTGATAAATTGGGCCAGTGGGCCGATGAATGGCAGATGGAGTTTAATTTAGATAAATGTGAGGTGATGCATTTTGGTCGATCGAATCGGGCCAGGACCTACTCCGTTAATGGTAGGGCGTTGGGGAGAGTTATAGAACAAAGAGATCTCGGAGTACAGGTTCATAGCTCCTTGAAAGTGGAGTGACAGGTGGATAGGGTGGTGAAGAAGGCATTCGGCATGCTTGGTTTCATTGGTCAGAACATTGAATGCAGGAGTTGGGATGTCTTGTTGAAGTTGTACAAGGCATTGGTGAGGCCACACTTGGAGTACTGTGTACAGTTCTGGTCACCCTATTATCGAAAGGATATTATTAAACTGGAAAGAGTGCAGAAAAGATTTACTAGGATGCTACCGGGACTTGATGGTTTGACTTGTAGGGAGAGGTTAGACAGACTGGGACTTTTTTCCCTGGAGAGTGGGAGGTTAAGGGGTTATCTTATAGAAGTCTATAAAATAATGAGGGGCATAGATAAGGTAGATAGTCAAAATCTTTTCCCAAAGGGAGTCTATCACGAGGGGACATAGATTTAAGGTGAGAGGGGAGAGATACAGAAGGGTCCAGAGGGGCAATTTTTTCACTCAAAGGGTGGCGAGTGTCTGGAACGAGCTGCCAGAGGCAGTAGTAGAGGCGGGTACAATTTTGTCTTTTAAAAAGCATTTGGACAGTTACATGGGTAAGATGGGTATAGGCCAAGTGCAGGCAATTGGGACTAGCTTAGTGGTATAAACTGGGCGACATGAACATGTTGGGCTGAAGGGCCTGTTTCCATGTTGTAACTTCTATGATTCTATAATGGCCAACATGCCATTTGCCTTCCTAATTGCTTGCTGTACCTGCATGCTAACTTTTTATGTTTCTTGTATGATGACAACCAAATCTCACTGAACACCAACATTTAATAGTTTCTCACCAGTTAAAAAATATTCTGATTTTCTATTCTTCCTACCGAAGTGAATAACCTCACATTTCCCCACATTATACTCCATCTGCCACCTTCTAGCCCACTCACTTAACCTGTCTATATTCCTTTGCAGCCTCTTTGCATCCTCCTCACAGCTTACTTTCCCACCTAACTTTGTATCGTCAGCAAACTTGGATACATTGCACTCGGTCCCTTCATGTAAGTCATTCATATATATTGTAAATAGTTGAAGCCCCAGCACTAATCCTTGTGGCACCCCACTAATTACAGCCTGCCAACCTGAGAATGACCCGTTTATTCCTACTCTGTGTTTTCTGTTCGTTAACCAATTCTCTTTCCATGCTAATATATTACCCCCAACCCCATGAGCCCTTATCTTGTGCAACAACCTTTTATGTGGCACCTTATCGAATGCCTTTCGAAAATTGAAATATACTGCATCCACTGGTTCCCCTTATCTACCCTGCTTGTTACGTCCTTAAAAAACTCTAATAAAGTCATCAAATATGATTTCCCTTTCATAAAACCATGTTGACTCTACTAATCAAATTATGATTTTCTAAGTGCCCTATGCTGCAACCTTACCCATCTCTCCTTCCTTCTCCTAGGTGTACTTGATCTGACTATGTTGATCACTGCAATCGTAGTGCCGGCTTTGACACTGGCGATTGTGAGTTACTTGCTCGCTTGGTTGATGGTGAAGAAGGGGATTATATGCAGTAATGCGAGTGCAACATCACCTGGGACTCAGACAAGTTGTGGTATAAGGTAAGGATCAACGAGGCATGAGGACTTCCACCTCCTGTCAGGTCCTGAACCAGACAAAGGGTGTGACCGGGGACTGGGTCAGGGTCAGGAGTTTGGCCGGGGCAGGATCAGGTGTGTGGCTGGGACAGAGTCAGGGTCAGGTGTGTGGCTGGGACAGGGTCAGGATCAGGAGTGTGGCTGGGACAGGGTCAGGATCAGGAGTGTGGCTGGGACAGGGTCAGGATCAGGAGTGTGTTGGGACAGGGTCAGGATCAGGAGTGTGGCTGGGACAGGGTCAGGATCAGGAGTGTGGCTGGGACAGGGTCAGGAACAGGAGTGTGCTGGGACAGGGTCAGGATCAGGAGTGTGGTTGGAACAGGGTGAGGGTCAGGAGTGTGGCTGGAACAGGGTCAGGGTCAGGAGTGTGGCTGGAACAGGGTCAGGGTCAGGAGTGTGGCTGGGACAGGGTCAGGATCAGGATTGTGGCTGGGACAGGGTCAGGATCAGGAGTGTGGCTGGGACAGGGTCAGGATCAGGAGTGTGCTGGGACAGGGTCAGGAACAGGAGTGTGGCTGGGACAGGGTCAGGAACAGGAGTGTGCTGGGACAGGGTCAGGAACAGGAGTGTGGCTGGGACAGGGTCAGGATCAGGAGTGTGGCTGGGACAGGGACAGGAGTGTGGCTGAGACAGGGTCAGGGTCAGGAGTGTGGCTGGGACAGGGTCAGGATCAAGAGTGTGGCTGGGACAGGGTCAGGATCAGGAGTGTGGCTGGGACAGGGTCAGGATCAGGAGTGTGCTGGGACAGGGTCAGGAACAGGAGTGTGCTGGGACAGGGTCAGGAACAGGAGTGTGGTTGGAACAGGGTGAGGGTCAGGAGTGTGGCTGGAACAGGGTCAGGGTCAGGAGTGTGGCTGGAACAGGGTCAGGATCAGGAGTGTGGCTGGGTCAGGGTCAGGAGTGTGGCTGAGACAGGGTCAGAGTCAGGAGTGTGGCTGGGACAGGGTCAGGATCAGGAGTGTGGCTGGGACAGGGTCAGGAGTGTGGCTGGGACTTCGTCAGAATCAGGAGTGTGGCTGGGTCAGGAACAGGAGTGTGGCTGGGACAGGGTGAGGGTCAGGAGTGTGGCTGGGACAGGGTCAGGAGTGTGGCTGGGACAGGGTCAGGGTCAGGAGTGTGGCTGGGACTGCGTCAGGATCAGGAGTGTGGCTGGGTCAGGGTCAGGAGTGTGGCTGGGACAGGGTGAGGGTCAGGAGTGTGGCTGGGACAGGGTCAGGGTCAGGAGTGTGGCTGGGTCAGGGTCAGGAGTTCCATGGGTAAGATGGGTATAGAGGGATATGGGCCAAGTGCAGGCAATTGGGACTAGCTTAGTGGTATAAACTGGGCGACATGGACATGTTGGGCTGAAGGGCCTGTTTCCATGTTGTAACTTCTCTGATTCTATGAGGAGTGTGGCTGGGACAGGGTCAGGGTCAGGAGTGTGGGTGGGACAGGGTCAGGGTCAGGAGTGTGGCTGGGACAGGGTCAGGATCAGGAGTGTGGCTGGGACAGGGTCAGGATCAGGAGTGTGGCTGGGACAGGGTCAGGATCAGGAGTGTGGCTGGGACAGGGTCAGGATCAGGAGTGTGGCTGGGTCAGGGTCAGGAGTGTGGCTGAGACAGGGTCAGAGTCAGGAGTGTGGCTGGGACAGGGTCAGGATCAGGAGTGTGGCTGGGACAGGGTCAGGATCAGGAGTGTGGCTGGGTCACGGTCAGGAGTGTGGCTGGGACTTCGTCAGGATCAGGAGTGTGGCTGGGTCAGGATCAGGAGTGTGGCTGGGACAGGGTGAGGGTCAGGAGTGTGGCTGGGACAGGGTCAGGATCAGGAGTGTGGCTGGGTCAGGGTCAGGAGTTCCATGGGTAAGATGGGTACAGAGGGATATGGGCCAAGTGCAGGCAATTGGGACTAGCTTAGTGGTATAAACTGGGCGACATGGACATGTTGGGCCGAAGGGCCTGTTTCCATGTTGTAACTTCTCTGATTCTATGAGGAGTGTGGCTGGGACAGGGTCAGGGTCAGGAGTGTGGGTGGGACAGGGTCAGGGTCAGGAGTGTGGCTGGGACAGGGTCGGGGTCAGGAGTGTGGGTGGAACAGGGTCAGGATCAGGAGTGTGGCTGGGACAGGGTGAGGGTCAGGAGTGTGGCTGGGACAGGGTCAGGATCAGGAGTGTGGCTGGGACTGCGTCAGGGTCAGGAGTGTGGCCGGGGGGAGGATCAGGATCATGTGTGGCCGGAACAGTTCAGGGTCAGGAGAGCAGCTGGGACAGGGTCAGGACTGCTGCTGGGGAAGGATCAGGGTCAGGCGTCTGGCTGGGGATGGGTCATGATCATGATTGTGGTTGGAACAGGGTCAGGAGTGCAGCTGGGGTAGGGTCAAAATGCAAGAGGACATAAATAAACTTACAAAATGGGTGTGTTATGGCAAATGAATTTCAATATAGATAAATGTGTGGTGGTGCATTTTTGTAGGAAGAATAAGGAGCAAAGGGATCTATGGGTACAGATACAAAAATCACTAAAAGTAGCTACGCCATAAAAAAGGCAAATCAAGCACTGCGTTCATTGCTAGAGGGATAGAATTGAAAAGCAGAGAAGTTATGATGAGTTCTTGTATAGAACCTTGGTTAGTCCACACTTGGGGGATGACTTCAGGAGGCAATTGCAGGTGCGTTGGGGGCGGGGGGGGGCTCCAAAAATCGTTGAAATCCCGTTTGGTCCCGGAAGCCGGCTCCAACCCACCGACTTCCGGGTTTCCCAGGGACCACCTATGTGCGTGCGGGCAACCCGAAAACGGAAGTCCTGCCGGCAATTAAAGCCTGTGGGATGACAGTTAAAGAGCCAAATGTACCTCATTGAGGTACTTAAGGCACTTGACCTGTGACAGAGTAAGTCATTAGAACGATTTTTAACTTACCTGGGCTGCTTGCCTACCGACTCTGAATCCTCCCGATCTTCCCCTCTTCACCCCACAATGTCCTCCCGATCTTCCCCCAATCTTCCCCTCTTCACCCCCCCCCCCCCCCGATCTTCCCCTCTTCACTACCCCTGATGTCCTCCCGATCTTCCCCTCTCCCCCCCCGATCTTTCCCTCTCCCCCACCCCTCCTCGCCCCCGGTCTTCCAGTCCAGTGCCGGATCTTCCACTCTCCCCCCTGTGTTCCAGTCCAGTTCTGGATGACGTCTCGCTCTCTCTCTTTCTTGCCCCTCACCCTTACGTTGCAGCTCCTGACGGCAGCCAGCCTGTCAATCAGGCTGGCCGCCGGGCGCGAAACCCAAGAGAAAACGTTAATTATCATCAATTAACAAGCAATTGTGTCGGAAACGGTAAGTTTTGTTCCTGCGGGTTTGCCACGAACACCTTCACCACCTCCACCCCCACCCTGACCCCGCTGCCAACCCACCACCATTGCAAAATCGAGCCTGTGCACAGTTCTGGTGTCCATATTATAGAAAGGATATAGAGGCATTGGAGAGAGTGCAAACAAGCTTCACAAGAATGATACCAGAACTGAGAGGAAAACTTATTTTTTTATTATTCGTTCATGGGATGTGGGCGTCGCTGGCAAGGCCAACATTTATTGTCCAGCCCTAACTGCCCTTAAGAAGGTGGTGGTGAGCCACCTTCTTGAACCGCTGCAGTCTGTGTGGTGAAGGTTCTCCCACACAGTTCCAGGATTTTGACCCAGCGACGATGAAGGAACCGCGATATATTTCCAAGTTGGGATGGTGTGTGACTTAGAAGGGAACGTGCAGGAGGTGTTGTTCCCATGTGCCTGCTGCCTTTGTCTTTCTAGGTGGTAGAGGTAGCGGGTTTCGGAGGTGCTGTCGAAGAAGCCTTGGCGGGTTGCTGCAGTGCATCCTGTGGATGGTACACACTGCAGTCACAGTGCGCCGGTGGTGAAGGGAGTGAAAGTTTTGGGTGGTGGATGGGGTACCAATCAAGTGGGCTGCTTTGTCCTGGGTGATGTCGAGCTTCTTGAGTGTTGTTGGAGCTGCACTCATCCAGGCAAGTGGAAAGTATTCCATCACACTCCTGACTTGTGCTTTGCAGATGTTGGAAAGGCGGAGGGAGTCAGGAGGTGAGTCACTCACCACAGAATATCTAGCCTCTGACCTGCTCTTGTAGCCACAGTATTTATGTGGTTGGTCCAGTTAAGTTTCTGGTCAATGGTGACCACCAGGATGTTGATGGTGGGGGATTCGGCGATGGTAATGCCACTGAATGTCAAGGTGAGATGGTTAGACTCTCTCTTGTTGGAGATGGTCATTGCCTGGCACTTGTCTGGTGCGAATGTTACTTGCCATTTATCAGTCCAAGCCTGGATATTGTCCAGGTCTTGCTGCATGCGGGCACGGACTGCTTCATTATCTGAGGGGTTGCAAATAGAACTGAACACTGTGCAATCATCAGTGAACATCCCCATTTCTGACCTTATGATGGAGGGAAGGTCATTGATGAAGCAGCTGAAGATGGTTGGGTCTAGGACGCTGCCTTTAGGACCTCTTGCAGCAATGTCCTTTGTGCTAGGTATGACTCTAGCCACTAGCGAGCTTTCCCCCTGATTCCCATTGACTTCAATTTTACTGAAGCTCCTTGGTGTCACACTCGGTCAAATGCTGCCTTGATGTCAAGGGCAGTCACACTCATCTCACCTCTGGAATTCAGCTCTTTTGTCCATGTTTGAACCAAGGCTGTAATGAGAGCTGGAGCCGAGTGGTCCTGGCGGGACCCAAACTGAACATCGGTGAGCAGGTTATTGGTGAGTCAGTGCCGCTTGATAGCACTGTCGACGACACCTTCCATCACTTTGCTGATGATTGAGAGTAGACTGATGGGGCGGTAATTGGCCGGATTGGATTTGTCCTGCTTTTTGTGGACAGGACATACCTGGGCAATTTTCCACATTGTCGGGTCGTGCCAGTGTTGTAGCTGTACTGGAACAGTTTGGCTAGAGGCGTGGTTAGTTCTGGAGCACAAGTCTTCAGCACTACAGCTGGGATGTTGTCGGGGCCCATAGCCTTTGTTGTATCCAGTGCAATCAGCCGTTTCTTGATATCACGTGGAGTGAATCAAATTGGCTGAAGACTGGCTTCTGCGATGGTGGGGATATCGGGAGGACTCTGCCATCATTAAGGATGGGGATATTCACAGAGCCTCCTCCCCTTAGTTGTTTAATTGTCCACCATCATTCACGACTGGATGTGGCAGGACTGCAGAGCTTTGATCTGATTCGTTGCTTGTAGAATCACTTCGTTCTGTCTATAGCATGTTGCTTCCGCTATTTAGCATTTGTTAGCGTGGATTTTGGACTGTTGAATTAAAGGCAATGATGAAGTGACTAATGGGTACACGACAGTGGTATTTACCCTAAAACCACATTGATTATAACCAACTCTCTGAGCTGTCGTGTACCCATTAGTCACTTCATCATTGCCTTTAATTCAACAGTCCAAAATCCACGCTAACACATTCATGTAGTCTTGTATCGTAGCTTCACCAGGTTGGCACCTCATTTTTAGGTACGCCTGGTGCTGCCCCTGACACGCTCTTCTACACTCCTCATTGAACCAGGGTTGATCCCTGGTTTGTTGGTAATGGAGGAGTGAGGAATATGCCGGGCCATGAGGTTACAGATTGTACTGGAATACAATTCTGCTGCTGCTGATGGTCCACAGCGCCTCATGGATTCCGTTTTGAGCTGCCATATCTGTTCTGAATCTATCCCATTTAGCACGGTGGTAGTGCCACACAACACGTTGGATGGTGTCCTCCGTGTGAAGACGGGACTTCGTCTCCACAAGGACTGTGCGATGGTCACTCCTACCAATACTGTCATGGACAGATGCATCTGCGACAGGTAGAATGGTGAGAATGAGGTCAAGTAGGTTTTTCCCTTGTGTTGGTTCGCTCACCACCTGCCACAGGCCCAGTCTGGCAGCTATGTCCTTCAGGATTCGGCCAGTAGTGGTGCTACTGAGCCACTCTTGGTGATGGACATTGAAATTCCGCACCCAGAGTACATCCTGTGCCCTTGCTACCCTCAGTGCTTCCTCTAAGTGGTGCTGAACATGGAGGAGGACTGATTCATCAGCTGAGGGAGGGCGGTAGGTGGTAATCAGCAGAAGGTTTCCATGCCCATGTTTGACCTGATGCCATGAGATTTCATGGGGTCCGGAGTCAATGTTGAGGACTCCCAGGGCCACTCCCTCCTGACTGTATATTACTGTACCGCCACCTTTGGTGGGTCTGGCCTGCCGGTGGGACAGGACATACCCAGGGATGGTGATGGACGAGTCTGGGATGTTGGCCGAAAGGTATGATTCTTTGAGTATGGCTTTGTCGGGCTGTTGCTTGATTAGTCTGTGGGACACCTCTCCCAATTTTGGCACAAGTCCCCAGATGTTAGTGAGAAGGACTTTGCAGGGTCGACTGGGCTTGGTTTGCCTTTGTCGTGTCCGATGCCTAGTGGTCCGATGCCAGGTAGTCCATCCAGTTTTATTCTTATCATGACTTTTTGTAGTGAGATTGAAATGGCCTAGCAAGTCACTCATTTGTACAGAGGGCGTTTAAGAATCAACCTTTCAGGAAAGGCTGAACAGGCTGGGGCTCTTTTCTCTCGAAAAGAGAAGGCTGAGGAGTGACCTGATGGAGGTCTTTAAGATAATGAAATGGTTTAATAGGGTAGACGTAGAAAAATGTTTTGATTTGTGGGGGGAGTCCAAAACTAGAGGTCATAAATATAAAATAGTTGCTAATAAATCCAATAGGGAATTCAGGAGAAACTTAGAATTATAGAAAATTTATGACACAGAAGGAGGCCATTCGGCCCATCGTGTCCGCGCTGGCTGAAAATGAGCCACCCAACCTAATCCCACATTCCAGCACTTGGTCCATGGCCTTGTAGGTCACTGCACTTCAGTTGCACATCCTGGTACTTTTTAAAAGAGTTAATTCCAATAATTTGCCCACCACCGAGGTTAGACTGACTGGCCTGTAATTACTTGGTCTATCCCTCGCTCCCTTTTTAAACAATGGTTCAACGTTAGCAGTCCTCCAATCCTCCGGCACCATGCCTGTATCCAGTGAGGATTGGAAAATGATGGTCAGAGCCTCTGCTATTTCTTCCCTTGCTTCTTTTAATAGTTTGGGATGCATTTCATCAGGCCCTGGTGATTTATCTACTTTCAAAGATGCTAATCCCCCTAATATTTCCTTTCTCATTAAGTTTATCCCATCCAATATATTTCACACTCCTCCTTTACTACAATGTCTGCATTGTCCCTCTCTTTTGTGAAGACAGACACAAAGTATTCATTAAGAACGATATCAGCATCTTCTGACTCCACACATAGGTTACCTTTTTGGTCTCTAATAGGCCCTATCCTTTCCTTAGTTATCCTCTTGCTCTTAATGCATTTATAAAACATCCATGGGTTTTTGGAAAAACTTATTTACTCAAAGTGGTAAGAATGTGGATCGTGCTACCACAAGGAGTAGTTGAGGCAAATAGCATAGATGCATTTAATGGGAAGCTAGATAAACACATGAGGGAATAGAAGGGTTAGATGAAGTCGGGAGGGAGGAGATTCATCAGGAGCATAAACGGCGGCATGGACCAGTTGGGGCTGAATGGCTTTCTGTGCTATAGTTTCGATGTAATTCGATGTAATCCTCCTGCCCCCTTGTTCCACTCTCACTCTTCCTTTATAAATTTAAAGATGGCAGGTAAATTTAATGGGCCAGTTGCCTTTGTGACTGCTTGTGAGAAGAGATGAGAACAGAAGTAAATGATGGGCTGATGTTCAGTTCTGATGATTGCGACTCTTTCCTTTCTCAGGACTGGAGAGAACAAAGTTCTGTTCGTGTCCAACGAGGAGACGGTTCATACACAAAGGTATAGTAGAAAGGCCTTCATTTATTCTTAATCTCCTGAATCCTCAACCATAATTGTGGGGATTGTTATTGTCCTGTTGTGAAACAGATGATAATTACATTTTGCTGTTAAGGAATCCCTGACGTTGGGGGTATATATACACTCGGATGAAATTGCGGCGTGTATTTGTTTCTTGTCAGCTGAGTGTCCTGGAGATGGAATACATGTCATGATGTCACAACGTTAGAACGCTTTGACTTTACCATGTATGCTGCTCTGTTTTAGTATTTTATATTCATCAATGTAATATTTCACCTGCCATTTTTGTTCCCAGTCCCATGGCCTATCAAAATCATTCCGTCAACCTTTTGCGACATCCTTTGTCTCTACTGCTGTCAGTAAATTTGACAAGCTTACATTTATGAGCCGATTTAACCTTGGCCACTGCCTAGAGAGAACGGGACGGGCGAGTGCTTAAAATGGCGGTAGGGCACACCCCGCTGAGTTCTTGACACCTTTGCATCCGCCATCATTTTAATGGCAGGCAGGCGAGGGCCTCGGCAATATTTAAAAATCGCGGTACGAGGACGTCATTCGGACCCTGACAAAATTTTAACTCTGGCTCGTGAAAGCCACGCAAAGTGCCGGACCTACCGAACTCTGGTGGCAAGCAGGAGCGGGGCCAGAAGAAGTAAGAGCAGGAGTGCACCTCCTGGGCCCAGAGGGAAACCTTGCGCCTGCACTGTTCTCAAATTCCCTCCCTCTCCCCGACCACGATCCTTCCCCAACCCTCCCCCGACCACTAATCTCATTGCCCGGGACCGTCCCATCGAATCATCTTCTGCCGCGCAAAATCCCGCTTCTGCTCACCTGCTGACCACCTAGTCGTTGCAGCCGGGTTCAAGTGGGAGTCCGTGCTGCAACACGGTAATGAGACTCGGGAGTTAAAACGGTCCGGGCCTCATGTCGGCACGGTTATGGGCGCTTCCAGCACGCCCTGACCCCGCACACCATACTCTCACCCTGAGTTAAAATCAGGACTTTAGTTTTTATATGTACCTATTAATGTGGATAATGTTCGGCTTGGTGAAACCCCCAGAGTCAGGTTCAGCCAGGCGTGCAGAGTCAAGGTCTGCTTGGGGGTCATAGTTGAGGTACCTTGAGGTCATAATTGGAGCCTGTCTTACGATCTGCCTGGGAGTCAAAGTGGAGAGGTACCTGAGGTTGGATAAGGTGCAGAGGCCTGGAGCTGCCTGGCACTTGAAGTTTAGAGCCTGCTTTGCATTTTTATCTGTAGCCTGCCTTGCAGATGAAATTGGGGTGTGACTAGCAGTCAAGTGCTAATTCTCTGACGTTACGTTCCTTGCGAGAAGACTTGTCCACACACTGGAAATTCAGGTGCAGGCTGCCTATAATCTTCCAACTATTGATTGAAATGGAAATCATGTGCAGCCCCTGCCCAAAATTTCCAACTTGCGCTTCCGCTGGGCAAGGCTCCTCACCTGAAGCACAACGTTGGAAAATTACTTCTTTGATGTCCACAAAGTTTTCCTCCAACGCATTTCAGCTGAGATGTCAGGGACAGTTTTGCGCAGCAGAACATCTCTTGAAAGAAGGAGTGAGAGTCAACAAACACTATTCTTACTCACCTCCTAAAGCAGTTGCAGTTTGGAACTGACAGAGGTCTGGAGCAGGTTTTATGCCTGGCCTCTTGGTCAAGAAGTGATGCAGAAAAAGTGGCTTTAAAAAGGGCAGGGGAGAGGAACTGACTAAACATCACAATCTAACACATATTAGAATAGACCCCCTCTAGTGTACAGCAAGCTCAAAATGATTTCTTCTCTCTTTAGAGCACACATTGGTGCCTCCACTGGACTGCAATGTCAACTCCCGAATACCATAGTCTGACAGTCCGACCTGGTAAGTAACTGAACTGTTTCTAATACATAATTACTGTTTCAAACATAAAAGAGTTGGCTGAAGCCAACTGGTCGGGGATGAAAATGTTGATGATAGGGACAAATGCCCATTGCATCCGCTCCGCTGGCGGAAGTGCAGTGGGCAAGACTTCTGCCTGCCAACTGTTTGAGCCTCTGACCCTAGCCCACTTCCTGTGATCAAGGGGCATTTAAATACCAAGCCTGCATCCTCCACCACTCAGAAGGACAAGGGCAGCAGGAGCATGGGAACAACATCACCTCCAAGTTCCCCTCCAAGTCACATACCATTCCAACTTGGACAATATCAACGTTCCTTCGTTGTTGCTGGGTCAAAATCTTGGAACTCTCTACCTAACAGCACTATGGGAGTACCTTCACCATATGGACTGCAGCATTTAAAGAAAAGGCTCATCACCACCTTCTCATGGGCAGATAGGGATGGGCAATAAATGCTGGCCTTGCTAGTGATTTCCATTTTCCGAGAATTACTTTTCAAAAAATTAGGTAGGTGTTGATGGGGTACCTGCCTCAGATAAAGGGGAGAAGGAATTTAGTGGCACCTTGCTACAATATACATACAGTAGGCCAATGCTCCCATAGGAACTGGCTTCCGAAATGCAGTCACTCACTCTGTGGCTATAATAATCCTGTCTTTATTTGGATGGTTATACTGAGCACTTAGTGTCATTTTTAGTGGAAAATGGAGTGCCGCTGAGGGACAGAGAACGGCAGAACTCACCTGATTTTTCACACCTGCGTGGCCAGGTTACACTAGTTTTCTGATACAACCAGATAACTTGGCCCTTGATTTGTTTGGTGCCAAAATGGGTAACTAGAAATGGCAATAAAGTCCAGTTGAATTACTGTATAATTAACCTCTTTCACAGTAACATAGCACCATGTTGTGTAAGACCTACGAACAAAGGACGAGGTGGATATATTAATGATATAACAATCACCCTCAGCTCCCCCAATGTCTCATGAATAGCTGAGCCATACAGACCATGAATATCTCAGCTTTGCTTCCCAGCCTATGCTGCATTGGCTGGTCTTACCTGAAGTGCTACTATTTCCCCTGGCACTTGCTCCTCCTCACTGGTGCTGTGTGTTTCAACTGGTGCACTTCCTCAAACTCTATCTCTATGTCTTCTCCCGGAGTAGATGCTTGTGGCTGTTGGAATGTGTGAAGTGGATGGTCCCTTTGCCTCTGGGCCTGCGAGCTACTGCTCCTCTTCCGTCCCTACGGAAACCCAATGGCGAAAAGCATAGATTTGAATGCTTGGAGCATGTTCCATTCATCATTAATATGATGATATGGTGGCAGGTAAGTTTCCTTTCAGGAGACTACGTGATTGAAGGACTGTTCCCTAAAGTCGAGAAAGACTGAAATAAAGGCAGCAATTTGCAGATTTGCCTACATATCTCTCTCCAATAGGGAGCATGAAGCAGCAGCCCATGATATCAGGGGTTAGTTCCTTGAGTCGCGTTGCCTTCAGTTTCCAGCCTCTCCCTTCCATTGTGGGCTTCTGTGGCCCTCAGGCTTAGGACCTCGAAGAAAAGATGACTGTTTCTTGAGGCCTGCCACAGCTGCACCATTAGCTGTTGTGCTGCCTGGAAGATGATTGGAAGAAAATGCAGCATGGAAGAGGGGAGTGTATGAGAGATTACAAGGGGAGAGATAAATGCGCTGAGTGTGTTTGACATAATGCTGCTGTTAGAAAAGGCAATCCAGTCTGTACAGAAATGAGCGTAAAATTCAACTTGGGCAGGGACACAAAGCGGGCGGTAACTGATCGGCCCCCATTATACCTCCCACCTGATTTTCCTTTCCATTGCAGTCACTGGGTGTATAACAGGTTCCGATCCACTACCGTCCATCTTGCACCCCCGCCCAAATTGAATTTTTCCCCCAAAGAAGCTCCCAATGTGACTATGCAGCTGGTTGAGGAGAAAGTCTTAGTGTGTTGCAAGTATGCTACTGCTAAAGGGATAAGTGCAGCAATCGCTTGGAAAACAGGTTTCAAGGTGTTGTATTTTTTCCTCATCTCGGAAGATGATTTCTTCACTGCAGAATCTGCGTTCACTTGCTCAGCCTCCTCTGCCCAGTCAGCCCGGACAGCATGCCGGTGAGAAGGTTGCTACTCAAGATCCAAAAATGGCACGCCTTCTTACCATGACCTAACACAACATAACCTCCAGGTTTTGCTTGAAAAAGGCAGCTCTGCTAACAGTCCCTGGGGTATAAGAACATAAGAAATAGGAGCAGGAGTAGGCCATACGGCCTCTCGAGTCTGATCCGCCATTCAAGAAGATCATGGCTGATCTTCGACCTCAACTCCACTTTCCCGCCCTATCCCCATATCCCTTGACTCCCTTAGAGTTCAAAAATCTATCAATCTCAGTCTTGAATATACTCAACGACTGAGCATCCACAGTCCTCTGGGGTAGAGAATTAAAAAAGATTCACAACCCTTTGAGGAAGAAATTTTTCCTCATTTCAGTCCTAAATGGCCAACGACATATCTTGAGACTATGACCCCTAGTTCTAGACTTTCCCGTCAGGGGAAACAGCCTCTCAGCAATTACCCTATCAAGCCCTCTAAGAATTTTATACGTTTCAATGAGATCACCTCTCATTCTTCTAAACTCCAGAGAATATAGGCCCATTCTACTCATTCTCTCTTCATAGGACAACCCTCTCATCCCAGGAATCAATCTAGTGAATCTTCATTGCACCCATTCTATAAGGCAAGTGTATCCTTCCTTACTTAAGGAGACCAAGACTGTATACAGTACTTCAGGTGTGGTCTCCCCACAGCCCTATGTAATTCTAGCAAGAATCCTCCTGAGGGACAGGATAAACGGACTAATCAAGGACAGTCAGCACGGATTTGTTCAGGGGAGGTCGTGTCTTCCTAACTTGATTGAATTTTTCGAGGAGGTGACAAGGAGGATCAATAAGGGTAGCGCAATTGACGTAGTCTACATGGATTTTAGCAAGGCTTTGACAAGGTCCCACATGGCAGATTGGTCAAAAAAGTAAAGGCCCATGGGATCCAAGGGAATGTGGTAAATTGGTTCCAAAATTGGCTCAGTGGCAGGAAGCAAAGGGTAATGGTCGACAGATGTTTTTGCGACTGGAAGGCTGTTTCCAGTGGGGTGCCTTAGGGCTCAGTACTAAATCCTTTGCTTTTTGTGATATACATTAACGATTTGGACTTAAACGTAGGGGGCATGATTAAGAAATTTGTGGATGACACAAAGATTGGCCATGTGGTTGATAGTGAGGAGGAAAGCTGTAGACTGCAGGAAGATATCAATGGACTAGTCAGATGGGCAGAAAAGTGGTAAATGGAGTTCAATCCGGAGAAGTGTGAGGTAATGCATTTGGGGACAGCAAACAAGGCAAGGGGATACACAATAAATGGGAGGATACTGAGAGGTGTAGAGGAAGTGAGGGTCCTTGGAGTGCATGTCCATAGATCCCTGAAGGTAGCAGGACAGGTAGATAAGGCGGTTAAGAAGGAATATGGAATGCTTTCCTTTATTAGCCAAGGCATAGAATATAAAAGCAGGGATGCTTTGCTGGAACTGTATAAAACACTAGTTAGGCCACAGCTTGAGTACTGCAAACATTTCTGGTCACCACATTACAGGAAGGATGCAACTGCACTAGAAAGGGTGCAGAGGAGATTTACGAGAATATTGCCAGGACTGGAGAATTTAGCTATGATGACATATTGGATAGGCTGGGGTTGTTTTCCTTGGAACAGAGGAGGCTGAGGGGTGATTTGATTGAGGTGTACAAAATTATGAGGGGCCTAGATAGAGTGGATAGGAAGGACCTATTTCCCTTAGCGGAGGGGTCAATAACCGGGGGTATAGATTTAAAGTGATTGGTAGAAGGATTAGAGCGGAATTGAGGAAAACTTTTTCACCCAGAGGGTGGTGGGGGTCTGGAACTCACTGCCTGAGAGGGTGGTACAGGCAGAAACCCTCAACTCATTTAAACATACCTGGATGTGCACCTGAAGAGCCGTGACCTGCAGGGCCACGGACCAATGTAGGGAAGTGGGATTAGGCTGGGTGGCTCGATTCTCAGCCAGCGCGGACATGATGGGACCAATGGCCTCCTTCTGTGCCATAAATTTGCTATGATTCATATACTCCAACCCCCTTGCAACAAAGGCTAACATACCATTTGCCTTCCTAATTGCTTGCAGTACCTGCATATTAACTTTCTGCGATCCGTGTACAAGGACACCCAAATCCCTCTGACTACCAACATTTCTTAGTCCCTCACCTTTTAAAAAATATTCTGATTCTCTATTCTTCCTACCAAAGCGGATAATTTCAAATTACCCCAGCTACTTGAACGTAAATCAGTGTCAGAGCAATGGGAGGCATTCAAGGGGGAGATAATGAGGGTTCAGACAAATATGTTCCCACAAAGCAAAAGGGTGGGACTGCCAAATCTAGAGCCCCCTGGATGTCAAGGAGCATACAGGGTAAGATATGGCAAGAAAGGGAAGCTTATGCCAAATACCGAGAGCTCAATATTGCAGAAAGCCTAGAGGAGTATAGAAAGTGCAGGGGTGAAATTAAAAAGGAAATTAGGAAAGCAAAAAGGCTTGAAAAAAATCATAGAATCATAGAAAATTTACGGCACAGAAGGAGGCCATTCAGCCCATCATGTCCGCGCTGGCCGAAAATGAGCTACCCAGCCTGATCCCAATTTCCAGCACTTGGTCCGTAGCCTTGTAGGTCATGGCACTTCAGGTGCACATCTAGGTACTTTTTAAATGAGTTGAGGGTTTCTGCCTCTACCACCCTTTGAGGCAGTGAGTTCCAGACCCCCACCACCCTCTGGGTGAAAAAAATTCTCCTCAGCTCCCCTCTAATCCTTCTACCAATCACTTTAAATCTATGCCCCCTGGTTATTGACCTCTCCGCTAAGGGAAATAGGTCCTTCCTATCCACTCTATATAGGCCCCTCATAATTTTTTTAAACCTCAATTAAATCACCCCTCAGCCTCCTCTGTTCCAAAGAGAACAACCGCAGCCAATCCAATCTTTTCTCATAGCTGAAATTCTCCAGTCCTGGCAACATCCTTGGAAATCTCCTCTGCACCCTCTCTAGTCCAACCACATCCTTCCTGTAATGTGACCACCAGAACTGTACATAGTACTCAAGCTGTGGCCTAACCAGTGTTTTATACAGTTCCAGCATATGATCCCTGCTCTTATATTCTATGCCTTGGCTAATAAAGGAAAGTATTTAATATGCCTTCTTAACCATCTTATCTACCTGTCCTGCTACCTTCAGGCATCTGTGGAAATGCACTCCAAGGTCCCTCACTTACATAAGAACATAAGAAATAGGAGCAGGAGTAGGCCAATCGGCCCCTCGAGCCTGCTCCGCCATTCAATAAGATCATGGCTGATCTGATCCTAACCTCAAATCTAAATTCATGTCCAATTTCCTGCCCGCTCCCCATAATCCCTAATTCCCTTTACTTCCAGGAAACTGTCTATTTCTGTTTTAAATTAATTTAATGATGTAGCTTCCACAGCTTCCTGGGGCAGCAAATTCCACAGACCTACCACCCTCTGAGTGAAGAAGAGTGAACTTCCTCTACACTTTTCAGTATCCTCCCATTTATTGTATACTCGCTTGCCTTGTTTGCACTCTCCAAATGCCTTGCCTCACACTTCTCTGAATTGAATTCCATTTGCCACTTTTCTGCCCACCTGACCAGTCCATTGATATCTTCCTCACGATCAACCATTTTTGTATCATCTGCAAACTTCTTAATCACGCCCCCTACATTTAAGTCCAAATCATTAATATATATCACAAAAAGCAAGGGACCTAGGACTGAGCCCTGCGGAACCCCACTGGAAACAGCCTTCCGGTTACAAAAACACCCGTGGACCATTACCCATTGCTTCCTGCCACTGAGCCTGTTTTGGATCCAACTTGCCACTCTCCCATGGATCCTATGGGCTTGTACTTTTTTGACCAGTCTGCCATGTGGGACCTTGTCAAAAAGCTTGCTAATATCCATGTAGACTACATCAAATGCACTACCCTCATCGACCCTCCTGGTTACCTCCTCAAAACATTCCATCAAGTTAGTCAGACACGACCTTCCGTTAACAAATCCATGCTGACAGTCCTTGATTACTCTGTGCCTTTCTAAGTGACGGTTTATCCTGTCCCTCAGAAATGATTCCAATAATTTGCCCACCACCGAGGTTAGACTGACTGGCCTGTAATTACTCGGTCTATCCCTTGCTCCATTTTTAAACAATGGTACAACATTAGCAGTCCTCCAATCCTCCAGCACCACGCCTGTATCCAGTGAGGATTGGAAAATGCTGGCAAGTAAAATCAAGGAAAACCAAAAGATGTTTTATAAAAACATAAAGAGCAAGAGGATAATTAAGGAAAGAGTAGGGCTTATTAGAGATCAAAAAGGTAACCTATGTGTGGAGGCAGAAGATGTGGGTATGGTTCCCAATGAATACTTTGCGTCTGTCTTCACAAAAGGGGACGGTGCAGACATTGTAGTTAAGGAGGAGGAATGTGAAATGTTGGATGGGATAAACATAATGAGAGGAAGTATTAAGGGGTTTAACATCTTTGAAAGTAGATAAATCGCCCGGATGAAATGTATTCCAGGCTGTTAAGAGAAGCAAAGGAGGAAATAGTGGAGGCTCTGACCATCATTTTCCAATCCTCTCTGGCTACAGGCGTGGTGCCGGAGGATTGGAAGACTGTTAAAATTATACCATTGTTTAAAAAGGGAGAAAGAGATAGACCGAGTAATTATAGGCCAGTCAGTCTAACCTTGGTGGCAGGCAAATTATTGGAAACAATTCTGAGGGACAATATTAATCGTCATTTAGAAAGGCACGGATTAATCAGGGACAGTCAGCATGGATTTGTTAAGGAAGGTCGTGTCTGACTAACTTGATCGAATTTTTTGAGGAGGTAACAAGGAGGGTCGATGAAGTAGCGCATTTGAGGTAGTCTACTTGGATTTTAGCAAGGCTTTTGACAAGGTCCCACATGGCAGACTGGTCAAAAAAGTAAAAGCCCATGGGATCCAAGGAAAAATGGCAAGTTGGATCCAAAACAGGCTCAGTAGCAGGAAGCAAAGGGTAATAGTCAGTAGGTGTTTTTATGACTAGAAGGCTGTTGCCAGTGGGGTTCCGCAGGGCTCAGTACGAGGTCCCTTGCTTTTTGTGGTATAAATTAAGATTTAGATCTAAATGTAGGGAGCATGATGAAGAAGTTGTAGAGGATACAAAAACTGGCTGTGTGGTTGATAGTGAGGAGGAAAGCTGTAGACTGCAGGAAGATATCAATGGACTGGTCAGGTGGGCAGAAAAGTGGTAAATCTATCTGGAGAAATTCAATCTGGAGAAGTGTGAGGTAATGCATTTGGGGAGGGCAAACAAGGCAAAGGCAATACACAATAAATGGGAGGATACTGAGAAGTGTAAAGGAACAGAGGGACCTTGAAGTGCATGACCACAGATCCCTGAAGGTAGCAGGACAGGTAGACAAAGAGGTTAAGAAGGCATACGGGTTACTTTCCTTTATTACAATATAAGAGCAGGGCGGTTATGCTAGAACTGTATAAAAGACTGGTTAGGCCACAGCTTGAGTACGACGTACAGTTCTGGTCACCACATTACAGGAAAGATGCGCTTGCACGAGAGAGGGTACAGAGGAGATTTACGAGGATGTTGCCAGGGCTGGAGAATTTTAGCTAGGAGGAAAGATTGGATTGACTGGGGTTATTTTCTTTGGAACAAGGAGGCTGAGGGGAGATTTAATTAAGATGTATAAAATTATGAGGGGCTTAGATAGAATGGATCGGAAGGACCTATTTCCTTAAGCAGAGAGGTCAATGACCAGAGAATCATAAAATGGTTACAGCGCGGAAGGAGGCCGTTCGGCCCATCGAGTCTGTGCCCTCTCCATGCAAGAGCAATCCAGCTCGTCCCACTCCCTTGCCCTTGATTGAATCTGCCTCCACCACATCCTCTGGCAGTGCATTCCAGGTCATAACCACTCGCTGTGTAAAAATGTTTTTCCTCATGTCGTCTTTGGTCCTTTTGCCCATCAACTTAAATCTATGTTCTCTGGTTCTTGACCCTTCCGCCAGTGGGAACAGTTTCTCTCTATCTACTCTGCCTAGGCCCTTCATGATTTTGAATATCTCGATCAAATCGTCTCGCAACTTTCTCTGCTCTAAGGAGAACAACCCCAACTTCTCCAGTCTATCCATGTAACTAAGTCCTTCATCCCTGGAATCATTCTTGTAGCTCTCTTCTATACTCTGCCGTAGTCCTTTACATCCTTCCTAAAGTGCGGTGCCCAGAACTGGACACAATACTCGAGTTGTTGCCGAATCAGTGTTTTATAAAGATTCATCATAACCTCCTTGATTTTGTACTCTATGCCTCTATCTATAAAGCTCAGGGTCCCGTATGCTTTCTTAACCGCTTTCTCAACCTGCCCTGCCACCTTCAACGATTTGTGCACATATACCCCCAGATCTCTCTATTCCTATACCCCTTTTAGAATTGTACCCTTTAGTTTATATGGCCTCTCCTCGTTCTTCCTACCAAAATGTATCACATCACACTTTTCTGTGTTAAATTTCAGTTGCCACATGTCCACCCATTCCACCAGCCTGTTTATGTCCTCTTGAAGTCTATCATTATCCTCCTCACTGTTCACTGCACTTCCAAGTTTTGTGTCATCTGCAAATTTGGAAATTGTACACCCAAGTCCAAGTCATTAACATACATCAAGAAAAGCAATGATCCTAGTACGACCCCTGGGGAACACCACTGTGTTCCTCCCTCTAGTCCGAAAAACAACCGTTTAGAAGAATGAGAGGTAGACTCATTAAAACGTATAAAATTCTTAGAGGGCTTGACTGGGTAGATGCTGAGAGGCTGTTTCCCTAAGCGGGAGAGTCTAGAACTAGGGGTCATAGTCTCAAGATAAGGGGTCGGCCATTTTGGACCGAGATAAGAAAAAATTTCTTCACTTAGAGGGTTGTGCATCTTTGGAAAACTCTACCCCAGTCATTGAGTATATTCAAGGCTGAAATCGATGGATTTTTGGCCACTAAGGGAATCAAGGGATATGGGGATAGGGCAGGAAAGTGGAGTTGAAGTAGAAGATCAGCCAAGATCTTATTGAATGGTGGAGGAGGCTTGAGGGGCCGTTGTAGATCCAGACTAGCCCACCACACACAAGTCTAGCTCCTGATATTTCTATAATTCCAGCTGCTGCGCTACTCACAGGCACTAACTGTAGAGCTTGCAGTTCTCCAGAAAGTGAAGCACAACTTCCCACTGGCACAAAACCCATCACTGTTTTTTTTGCAATAGCAGTTTCTTATTTGATCAAGGAAATCTCCACAGCGCAAGAGAGCAGTAAGAGAGAGAGAATTAACCAGTAAGGGGGAAAGAAGTTCTAAGACAGTCCACCCTCTGCTAAACCATTGACCATTTATTAGAACTTTTTCTTCTCTCCACAGATTCAGACATCTACCAGCCATCTATAATGGCCTTATGCAAGATCACCACACGTGCCCATCGGTAATCACATCTCTGTTCTGTGCTTTACCTCGTATTAAAACCTTAGAATGGTGTGGGGGAGGGGCGCAGATCAGAGACCATCTAATGAGCACAATAATATTTAATCCAAATGAAGAGCCAAATTTCCCACTGAAGCAATCGTTCACAGTAAGGACAACAAAGTCAATCAGAAATACTTGGTGTGATATGCTGAGTAGCTGTTTCACTTCACTTCTATGTTGTAACCTGTGTGATCTGATGCAGAATCACAACTCATAGTATGTGCTTAGAAATAATTCTGTTGCTTAGTATTAATTCCAATATTTCAACTAATTATTTATATTTATTTTTCACGGAGATAACAGCTTTGCTATTCCGGGCAACTACATGAGCATCTAACTCCGCTGAATAAAGGCCTGGCTGAGCAACGTTTCACAAATATTTCATGTTTGCAATAGTGAGACTAAAAATGTAGCCAGTGATTAAAATTTGCTAAACAATTTAGCTAAAACCCTTTTAGGTAAATGGAAATGTTTGGGGCCTCTCTGGCAAGGCTTTATGCTGCTTTGATTGAAAGTGCTTTCGTACAGCAGGTCAATGCAGTGTAGCACTAATAACACTGCATACAAAAAACTTTTATTCTGTCAGATTTCAGTGTAGCAACATTTCTAATCCTGTTCATTTCGCTGTGTGAACATGCTTTGTCTAACCTGGCTCTGAGATGGGCTCCCTAACACAGTTAGTGAATTTCTTGGTTCCAGTTTACGTGATTGGGAAGAAAATCAATGTTATGGTTATTATGAATACACACTTCACATACTTCTGGTAATGACAATGATGATCATTTTAAATTATTACATTGCATTAGGAACATAGAAACATAGAAAATAGGAGCAGCAGTAGGCCATTTGGCCCTTCGAGCCTGCTCCGCCATTCAGTATGACCATGGCTGATCCTCTATCTCAATACCATATTCCCGCTCTCTCCCCATACCCCTTGATGCCTTTTGTGTCTAGAAATCTATCTAGCTCCTTCTTAAATATATTCAGTGACTTGGCCTCCACAGCCTTCTGTGGTAGGGAATTCCACAGATTCACCACCCTCTGAGTGAAGAAATTTCTCCTCATCTCAGTCCTAAGTGTCCGACTCCGTATCCTGAGACTGTGACCCCTCGTTCTGGACCCTCCAGCCAGAGGAAACATCCTCCCTGCATCCAGTCTGTCTAGCCCTGTCAGAATTTTATACGTTTCAATGAGATCCCCTCTCATTCTTCTAAACTCCAGTGAATACAGGCCTAGTCGACCCAATCTCTCCTGCCATCCCAGGAATTAGTCACTCGCCTGTCTATTTTATTGCTGTGAATGTTTTCCAAGTATTTTTCCTACGCTCAGAGCGCTCCAGGGATGCATCCTTGGTGCTCCGAGCAGGGAGTGGCACTCGCAGGGAGTGCAGCACAGGGAATCACAGGCATCCAGCCCATGAATGGATGGAAAACCGTGGATGCATGCCCATGGTTTCCCAAGATGCAATGCCTGGGTCTGCCGCTCCCTGCTGCGATTGCCTTATGTGCTCATTTATTTAATTCCTTTTGGTAGCAATATATTTTCCTGCCAGAATTAAGCATAAGATTTATAACAGAGTTAGAGGTCCTGTATAAACTCCAGTGCCTTAACATGTGTTTCATTGTTTGAGGATGTTGTGATAGGAGAGGCTTTACCCACAATTAGAAACAGAAATTTTAGCATGGGAGAAAGCCATTCAGCCTTTCTGCCCTGTGTATCGAATCGGGCCAGGACCTACTCCGTTAATGGTAGGGCGTTGGGGAGAGTTATAGAACAAAGAGATCTAGGAGTACAGGTTCATAGCTCCTTGAAAGTGGAGTCACAGGTGGATAGGGTGGTGAAGAAGGCATTCAGCATGCTTGGTTTCATTGGTCAGAACATTGAATGCAGGAGTTGGGATGTCTTGTTGAAGTTGTACAGGGCATTGGTGAGGCCACACTTGGAGTACTGTGTACAGTTCTGGTCACCCTATTATAGAAAGGATATTATTAAACTAGAAAGAGTGCAGAAAAGATTTACTAGGATGCTACCGGGACTTGATGGTTTGACTTATAGGGAGAGGTTAGACAGACTGGGACTTTTTTCCCTGGAGAGTGGGAGGTTAAGGGGTGATCTTATAGAAGTCTATAAAATAATGAGGGGCATAGATAAGGTAGATAGTCAAAATCTTTTCCCAAAGGTAGGGGAGTCTATAACGAGGGGACATAGATTTAAGGTGAGAGGGGAGAGATACAAAAGGGACCAGAGGGGCAATTTTTTCACTCAAAGGGTGGTGAGTGTCTGGAACTAGCTGCCAGAGGCAGTAGTAGAGGCGGGTACAATTTTGTCTTTTAAAAAGCATTTGGACAGTTACATGGGTAAGATGGGTATAGAGGGATATGGGCCAAGTGCAGGCAATTGGGACTAGCTTAGTGGTATAAACTGGGCGACATGGACATGTTGGGCCGAAGGGCCTGTTTCCATGTTGTAACTTCTATGATTCTATGTGCTGAATTTAAGCTCCACTCAGTCTGGTTTTACATAATGCCACTCTCCAGCTTTCTCCCCTTACCCTTTATATTGATCTTCTTTAAGTATTTATCCAGTATATCTTTTTGAGTGCTGTCGTCCACTTTCGTGTAGATTACTGCCTGTGGCAAAACATTCCACAATCAAGTAACTCTTTGCGTGATAAAAGTCTCTTCTAAGCTCACCCTTTTGTATATCTAGTGCTTGTCTTAAGATTGTGGGTTCTTGTCTCTGTTCACCATGTCTGTTCCCATTATCATTTTTCACACGTTAGTCAAATTCCCCTCTCAATACAGCACTAGAGTCCAATAGTGGAATGGTTATGTAACTGGATTAGTAATCCAGAGAACAAGTTCAAATCATGTAAATACCCTCAGTACTGTTGCGTACTATCCCCAGAGTGGGACCTGAAACTACATCCTACTGACTCGGGGTGAGATTGGTATCACTGAGCCACGGCTGACACGTATATACTCATTTACACACTTGTACCAACTTCAGAGAAATAAAATCTGGCAAAGCAGAATTATATATATATTTTTTTATTCGTTCACGGGATGTGGGCGTCGCTGGCAAGGCCGGCATTTATTGCCCATCCCTAATTGCCCTCGAGATATATCAAAATATTCTCAACAATGCTGCCCACAGAGATCTAAACTGGCTCACATTTTTATAACTATATTTACTCAGATAGAGAGAGATTGGGAAGTACTTTGAACAAAAGTATTCCCCCAGACTTTCCTTCTGCTTTAATAGCTATACAAATAGTAGCATTGTTAGTGAATCCCTGTAATGAAGGCCCAGTGAAAACTGATCTTGTAGCTCTCTATATTGGCGCCATGTGCTAGTGTCATAAAGCACTGCACCACCATATCATTCTGAGGCCAGTATTTCTTAGCATGACAGCATTTGAACAGGTAGTTAGAAAAGTAGCATCATGTTTAGAAGTGCACCACACTGTCACAATCCTGTGCTATACTGGATGCACAAGGAGAAAGAGAATAATTCACTCCTGTCTGATAAAGCTCAGTGAATATTTGTGTCACATTTATACTGCAATGCACTTAAGGAGAAGAGAAGCAAAAAGCTTGTACAAAGGAACCACTGGATGTTGCCTGCTGGAAAGTTACTTGTTTCGCACAGAAAGAATGCCAGTGAGGTATTATGCTCCTAATGAATGTTATTTAATGTTATCTGTTGATGGATATTTTATAATAAACTGAAACATATGCTTTGATTTGCATATTTTAAATTTCCACCGCTACATTACATGCAATTAACCTACCGTGAATACTTGATGCAATAAAATTCTGGATTGATTATATTTACTGTCTGCTGTCTTTACTCTCACTTCATGTCTTTACTCTCACTTCATGTGTACACAATGAGAAGGTGGAAAAGGGTTTCGGTGGGTATGATTCACTAAATGTTTCCTGTCAACACAAAGCTGTTATCAACCAGTCTAATCAAAAACTAGGATGGTGGATGAAGATGGATCCATCATCTGTGGCAAAGTACATAGGAATTACTAGATGAAAAAAGACCAAGTTCCATCTAGTTCTCCTTCTACTATCCAAGTAATAGCATGATCCAACAGTAATGGAGTTATTGACTAATCATGGCAATGGATCTTTATCAATTAGTCTACAACAGCTCCAGGCATGAGGTGAGGAAACCCCAGAGGTGGAGAGCTTTGGGAAACATAGGTTGAAAGTCACCTTTCCGCCCAAGCATGCGACACTTATCACATCTTATGTCTCAAATTACTCATATACTGTATCCCAAAACGTTACTCTCTGAATTTTTTAAAAATCTGATTTACATTTGAATGAATCAACACTAACTGCTTCCACATCTCCCTAGGGAGGAGCCTGTTCCATAGATTTACCACTCATGGAATCATAGAAGTTACAACATGGAAACAGGCCCTTCGGCCCAACATGTCCATGTCGCCCAGTTTATACCACTGAGCTAGTCCCAATTGCCTGCACTTGGCCCATATCCCTCGATACCCATCTTACCCATGTAACTGTCCAAATGCTTTTTAAAAGACAAAATTGTACCCGCCTCTACTACTGCCTCTGGCAGCTCGTTCCAGACACTCACCACCCTTTGAGTGAAAAAATTGCCCCTCTGGACCCTTTTGTATCTCTCCCCTCTCACCTTAAATCTATGTCCCCTCGTTATAGACTCCCCTACCTTTGGGAAAAGATTTTGACTATCTACCTTATCTATGCCCCTCATTATTTTATAGACTTCTATAAGATCACCCCTTAACCTCCTACTCTCCAGGGAAAAAAGTCCCAGTCTATCTAACCTCTCCCTATAAGTCAAACCATCAAGTCCCGGTAGCATCCTAGTAAATCTTTCTAGTTTAATAATATCCTTTCTATAATAGGGTGACCAGAACTGTACACAGTATTCCAAGTGTGGCCTTACTAATGTCTTGTACAACTTCAACAAGACATCCCAACTCCTGTATTCAATGTTCTGACCAATGAAACCAAGCATGCTGAATGCCTTCTTCACCACCCTATCCACCTGTGACTCCACTTTCAAGGAGCTATGAACCTGTACTCCGAGATCTCTTTGTTCTATAACTCTCCCCAACGCCCTGCCATTAACGGAGTAGGTCCTGGCCCGATTCGATCTACCAAAATGCATCACCTCACATTTATCTAAATTAAACTCCATCTGCCATTCATCGGCCCACTGGCCCAATTTATCAAGATCCCGTTGCAATCCTAGATAACCTTCTTCACTGTCCACAATGCCACCAATCTTGGTGTCATCTGCAAACTTACTAACCATGCCTCCTAAATTCTCATCCAAATCATTAATATAAATAACAAATAACAGCGGACCCAGCACCGATCCCTGAGGCACACCGCTGGACACAGGCATCCAGTTTGAAAAACAACCCTCTACAACCACCCTCTGTCTTCTGTCGTCAAGCCAATTTTGTATCCAATTGGCTACCTCACCTTGGATCCCATGAGATTTAACCTTATGTAACAACCTACCATGCAGTACCTTGTCAAAGGCTTTGCTGAAGTCCATGTAGACCAGTCCCATGTACCCATCCATGCCCTGAGTTCATCTGCCTTGCCCATCAGACTTCTTGCATTGAAATAAATGCAGTTTAATCTAGACTTCCCTTGGTCTTTGCCCTGCTTTCTCAGACCATCTGTCCAGTCATGTTCTGTACACTCTCCCTTACTGCGTTTTGTTTCTGTCACCACTTTACTTCCCACTGACTTCCTGCATCGGTTCCCATCCCCCTGCCACATTAGTTTAAACCCGTAAACTCGTTAACTGAAATAATGATTCCACTGATTAGTTTTGAATTTACCCTTCATGTGCAGCCCTCCCACAACAAATATGTGGCTGAAACACACATGGGACATAGGCCAATCAGAATGAGTGGCGTTTGATCTCCGCCCAGAACTGGCAACATACCAAGCAGTTTGGTGCCCTTTCTTTGAGATTTATTCAACACAAACTGCTCCCAGCAAAGCAGGTCACTCACTGGCCATTAACAGCAACAAGTTGAGCAGACCACCCATTAGACTGCAGGGCATCCTCCTCAAGGAATAGAAAAGCTACCTCAACCCCTGACTCAGGTTGCTCCCAGTGCAAGCAATGTCATGCCAGGGGGCCCCGGTGTATCAATGTACTCCTTGCACAAGCATCATTCAATCAAAACGTACAACAGCTTTGTAAAATATATATATATATATATATATATATATAAAAATCTGGAAATATACATTCTCCTCTGTGACTGGACACCTAAATCTACAATTGTCTCATAAAAAATATATTTGAATATACAGCTAAATATTCAATGTCCTCATAAAATATATATTTGAATGTACTGTTAATTCTACACTCTCCTCATAAAATACATATGAATGTAAAACACCGAGGATGCATCTCAATGACATTTTATTATCAGTAAAAACCAGTTATTCCAAACTTGTAAAGGGCATTAGTACAGTCGTATTTTGAATAACGTGTGACGTTTTGAGCATCCTACCATCAAAAGGACATTGATGAAACATAGAAATTCAAGCAAAGTAGCAGACCATTCCACCCCTACATCTGTACCTCTACTAGAACTTCAACTGGAGTCATTTTCTCTAACCCCATCTCCTTGCCCTTTACCTACATCCTTTTATATCCTCCTTTTCCGAATACTTATCTAAATCCCTTGGGCACCCATGAGGTGCTGTAGACCATCAGCAGCAGCAGAATTGTATTCCAGCACAATCTGTGACCTCATGGCCCAGCAGAAACCTCACTCCACCATTACCATCAAGCCAGAGGATCAACCCTGGTTCAATGCGGAATGTAGAAGAGCATGCCAGGAGCAGAACCAGATATACCTAAAAATGAGGTGGCCAACCTGGTGAAGCTACAACACAGGACTGCACGCATGCTAAACAGCAGAAGCAGCATGCTGTAGCAGAGCTAATCAATCCCACAACGAACGAATCAGATCAAAGCTCTGCAGTTCTGCCACATACAGTCGTAAATGGTGGTGGACAATTAAACAACTAACGGGAGGAGGAGGCTTTGTGAACATCCCCATCCTCAATGATGGCAGAGCCCAGCATGTGAGTGCGAAAGACAAGGCTGAAGCGTTTGCAGCCATCTTCAGCCAGAAGCGCCGAGTGGATGATCCATATCGGCCTCCTCCCGAGAGCCCTGCCATCACAGAAGCCAGTCTTCAGCCAATTCGATTCACTCCATGTGATATCAAGAAACGGCAGAGTGCACTGGATACAGCAAAGGCTATGGGCCCAGACAACATCCCAGCTGTAGTGCTGAAGATTTGTGCTCTAGAACGAGCTGTGCCTCTAGCCAAGCTGTTCCAGTACATCTAGAACACTGGCATTTACCTGACAAAGTGAAAAATTGCCCAGGTATGTCCTGTCCACAAAAAGCAGGACAAATACAATCTGGTCAATTACCGCCCCCACAATCAGCCGACTCTCAATTATCAGTAAAGTGATGGGAGTGTCATCGACAATGCTATCACGCGGCACTTACTCACCAATAACCTGCTCACCAATCCTCAGTTTGGGTTCCACCAGGACCACTTGGCTCCAGACCTCATTACAGCCTTGGTCCAAACATGGACAAAAGAGCTGAATTCCAGAGGTGAGATGAGAGTGACTGTCCTTGACATCAAGGCAGCATTTGACCGAGTGTGGCACCAAGGAGCCTGAGTAAAATTAAAGTCAATGGGAATCAGGGGGAAAACTCTCCAGTGGCTGGAGTCATACCTAGCTCAAAGGAAGATGGTAGTGGTTGATGGAGGCCAATCATCTCAGCGACAGGACATTGCTGCAGGAGTTCCTCAGGGCAGTGTCCGAGGCCCAACCATCTTCAGCTGCTTCATCAATGACCTTTCCTCCGTCACAAGGTCAGAAATGGGGATGTTCGCTGATGATTGCACAGTGTTCAGTTCCATTCACAACCCCTCAGATAATGAAGCAGTCCGAGCCCGCATGCAGCACAATCTGGACAACATTCAGGATTGGGCTGATATGTGGCAAGTAGCATTCGAACCAGACGAGTGCCAGGCAATGACCATCTCCAACAAGAAAGAGTCTAACCACCTCCCCTTGACATTCAACTGCATTACCATCACCGAATCCCCCACCATCAACATCCTGGGGTCACCACTGACCAGAAACTAAACTGGACCAGCCACATAAATACTGTGGCTACAAGAGCAGGTCTGAGGCTGGGTATTCTGCAGCGAGTGACTCACCTCCTGACTCCCCTCCTGACTCCCCAAAACCTTTCCACCAACTACAAGGCACAAGTCAGGAGTGTGATGGAATACTCTCCACTTGCCTGGATGAGTGCAGCTCCGAAAACACTCAAGAAGCTTGACACCATCCAGGGCAAAGCAGCTGTCGGCTGATGCTGTGGAACCCTGTAGTGGTTGTTCAAAAGATGAGTTTCTGATCACACCTGGGAAGTTTTCTTTTCTCGCAGAGCAAGAAAGAAAAATGAGAGAACGAGAGTGACCTCGGGCTACTCTCAGGACCTGCTGGTGAGCATCATTATAGAGCAGCAATGGCGGCAGCAAGTCAACCGCAAACCAACTCTCCACGGGGATCATAAAATCATAGAAAATAGGAGCGAGAGTTGGCCATTCGGCCCTTCGGACCTGCTCCACCATTCAAAATGATCATGGCTGATCGTCTAACTCAGTACCCTGTTCCTGCTTTTTCCCCATATCCCTTGATCCCTTTAGCATTAAGAAATATATCTATCTCCTTCTTGAATATATTTAATGACTTGGCCTCCACTGCCTTCTGTGGTAGAGAATTCCACAGTTCACCACCCTCTGAATGAAGAAATTTCTCCTCATCTCGGTTCTAAATGGCATACCCCGCATCCTGAGACTGTGACCCCTGGTTATGGATTCCCCATCCATCGGGAACATCCTCCCTGCATCTAGTCTGTCTAGTCCTGTTAGAATTTTATATTCTTCCAAACTCTAGTGAATATAGGCCTAGTCGACCCAATCTCTCCTCTTACGTCAGTCCTGCCATCCCAGGAATCAGTCTGGTAAACCTTCGTTGCACTCCCTCCATGGCAAGGACATCCTTCCTCAGATAAGGAGCCCAAAACTGCACACAATACTCCAGACGTGGTCTCACCAAGGCCCTGTACAACTACAGTAAAACATCCCTGTTCCTGTACTCAAATCCTCTTGTAATGAACGCCAACATCCCATTCGCCTTCCTAACTGCTTGCTGCACCTGAATGCTCGCTTTCAGCGACTGGTGTACAAGGACACCCAGGTCTCGTTGCACCTCCCCCTTTCCCAATCTGTCGCCATTCAGACAATAATCTGTCTTTCTGTTTTTACAACCAAAGTGGATAATCTCACATTTATCCACGTTATACTGCATCTGCCATGTTCTTGCCCACTCACCCAACTTGTCTAAATCACATTGGAGCCTCTTCGCATCCTCCTCACAGCTCACATTCCACTCCAGCTTTGTGTCGTCTGCAAACTTGGAAATGTTACATTCCGTTCCCTCATCCAAATCATTGATATATATTGTGAATCTAAATCCCTCCCTCCTACACCTTCCCTGCAGCCACGCATTCATCTGGTCTATTCTCCTGTTCCTATACTCACTAGCACGTGAGGTCCTGCTTTATAATTTATTTCCTAACTCGTTAAATTCACCTTGCAGGACCTCATCCCTTTTTTTACCTGTGTCGTTGGTACCGATATGGACCACGACTACTGGCTGTTCACCCTCCCCCTCCAGAATGCCCTGCAGCCGCTCCGTGACATCCCGGACCCTAGTACCAGGGAGGCAACATACCATCCTGGAGTCATGTTTGCAGCGGCAGAAACGCCTGTCTGTTCCCCTTACAATTGGATCCCCTATCACTATAGCCCTGCCACTCTTATTCCTCCCCTCCTGTGCAGCAGAGCCACCCGTGGTGCCAAGAACTTGGCTCTTGCTGCTTTCCCCTGATAAGCCATCACCCCCAACAGTATCCAAAGCGGTATATCTGTTTGAGAGGGAGACGGCCCCAGTGGACTCCTGCTCTACCTGCCTAGTCCTTTTATTCTGCCTGGCGGTCACCCTTTTCCTTTCTGCCTGCGTAATCTTTACCTGTGGTGTGACCACCTCACTGAACGTGCTATCCACGATAGTCTCAGCATCGCGGATGCTCCACAGTGAATCCACCCGCAGCTCCAGCTCCGAAATGCGGTTTGCCAGTAGCTGCAGCTGGACACACTTCCTGCACACATGGTCACCAGGGACACCTGTAGTGTCCATGACTTCCCACATAGTGCAGGAGGAGCATATCACGGGTGTGAGCTCTGCTGCCATGACTTGCCTTAGATTTGCACTGCGTTCACCTCTGAGACTCTCCTCCCGCTCTCGGTCTCTCCTTTTACACTGCGCTCACCTCTCGGACTCTCCTCCCGCTCTCGGTCTCTCCTTTTACACTGCGCTCACCTCTCGGACTCTCCTCCCGCTCTCGGTCTCTCCTTTTACACTGCGTTCACCTCTCGGACTCTCCTCCCGCTCTCGGTCTCTCCTTTTATACTGCGCTCACCTCTTGGACTCTCCTGCCTCACCTGTGACGTCGCACAGTAGTTGTCTCCTGTTGCAGGTCTGCTGCTGCTTTTATTCCCCGCTCTCAGTCTTCTGCTGTTCAGGTCCGCCGCCGCTGCTGCAGAAAAAGTTAGGAAAAGCAAGGCAAAGCAGCACCTCCTTCCCCTACTTCCCCGAACTCCCACACTCACCAAACTCTCAGCTTTTCACTCTGTGCTCCGCTGCACTCAGGAATGAAAGAAAAGCACAAACTGTTGGCCAATATTGGGAGACACGAGAATCTCGATATCATTGAATTCCAGGTCTGTCTTCGAGGCAGAAAAACCGCCTTCTTTTCAGCTTCTTCCACGTGACCCGCCCGCGCCCTTTCTCCTTCCCGCCAGAAGCAGCTCCAGCGCTTTGCGCACGCGCACTGTGCTGGTCTCGGGCGGCGCGAGGGTTCTGCGCTTGCGCGGCAGAGGGCTCGCGCGTTGGGGCGAGCTGAGACCGTTTGTCTTGAGGTGTCGGTTGGGAGCGGCGGCCGGCCCGGGGCCTCGCGCAGCAATGAGCGGTACCGGCGCGCTGCTGATCTTCGGCATTTGTGCCCGCCTGTTATACTCGCTGGAGGCGGGGGGCGCCACCCCTTCATTTCATCATCCACACCCTCTAATCCTCCGTTCCGACCCCGAATCATCGAACCCCTACCTCCTCTCCCCACCCCCTCCTCCCATCCCCACCCCTCATCACCCCCTCCTCCCATCCCCACCGTCACATCACCCCCTCCTCCCATCCCCACCGTCACATCACCCCCTCCTCCCATCCCCACCGCCTCATCACCCCCTCCTCCCATCCCCACCGTCACATCACCCCCTCCTCCCATCCCCACCGTCACATCTCCCCACCCCCTTTTTTCTCCACTTTGCACATCCACTCTTTTCTCTGTCTCCCCTCCTCTTCCCTCATCCCTCGTACCAAATGCTGTCTAATCCCCACATGCCCTCCACTTTATATCGCCAACTACTCTCACAATCTTGAACACATGCTAGGTCTCTCCTAGATTTCTTCCTTGCACTCATATCTGGTTCTTCCTGATATCCCTTTGCCTCTGTATCAGAGATTACTGCCATGATCTTCCCCTTTTGCTCCACTTCACTTTTCATGCAACACATCACCTGAGATTGGAAACTCAGCTTGGGGAGAGTGGCAAATAATGAGTCCCCAGCACTCGATATTGCAGAACACCAATTCTGCAAGTGACATACTGTCGCAGCCTCATTCAATCATCCTTTAGCACATCTTCCTGTTTTAGTAAGAGTAGACATGTGCTGCTAGTAGTCTTAATTTAAACTGAAAGTGTTGTGATTTAACATTTGAGTCTATACTTGGTAAAGGTGTCATGTTTTCCTGGCATTGAAGCAGGAGATGGTTTCCTGAAACAGCAGGAAAAGCTTCTTCAAGAACTTTCTGTTTCCATGGATAGTGATAGAATTCAAGAGGATATAGACAGGCTGGTGGCATGGGCGGACACGTGGCAGATGAAATTTAATGCAGATAAATGCAAAGTGATACATTTCGGTAGGAAGAAAGAGGAGAGGCAATATAAACTAAAGGGTACAACTCTTAAAAGGGGTACAGGAACAGAGAGATCTGGGGGTATATGTGCACAAATTGTTGAAGGTAGCAGGGGTGGTTGAGAAAGCAATTAAAAAACCTTTCGGGATGCTGGGCTTTATAATTAGAGGCATAGAGTGCAAAAGTATGGAAGTTATGTTGAGCCTTAATAAAACACAGGTTCGGCCACAACTGGAGTATTGTGTCCTGTTCTGGGCACCGCACTTTAGGAAAGATGTGAAGGCCTTAGGGTGCAGAGAGATTTACGAGAATGATTCCAGGGATGAGGGATTTTAGTTACCTGGATAGACTGGAGATGCTGGGGTTGTTCTCCTTGGAACAGAGAAGGTTGTGAATAGATTTGATAGAGGTATTCAAAATCATGAAGGGTCTAGACAAGTAGATAGAGAGAAACTGTTCCCATTGGCAGAAGTGAGGGAGCACGGAGTAGCAGCTATCGACAGAGCCTGGTTTCGACCGAGTCTGTAATTGGGAATTTGGTGAGTGAGGGGATTTTTAAGGGCTGATCTTTATCTAAAATTTGACTAAGTTTGGCATCAAGCATTTACTTAAATTTAATCTTAACTTGCAGTTTTCAGTTAGTGGTGAACAAGCAGCCTGAAGTGGCAGTTGGTCACCTAGTGAATTAGGTGACTGGTTAGAACGGGTAATCTACTGTCAGCTGGGGCTGACTCAGGTGATTGGCATTCTAGCTCGCATAAATTCGGAAGGGTTTTGCTAACGCACGGAGTAGCAGCTATCGCTGGAGTCTGGATTCGACAGAGTCTATAATTGGGAAGTTGGTGGGTGAGGGGATTCGGTGCAGTAAGGGGTGAGGTGTATTTGTTTAGACAGCAGAGAGGGGCGTACCGAGAGCGGAGAGGGGCGTACCGAGAGCAGGACACAGCAACAACAAAACAAAACTGCAGTGTGACGTCACAGGTAAAGCAGGTAGGTGGTTGGTGGTGAGTATCTCGTGGGCTTAGTAACATATAGCATAGAACTAAATTTTTTTTAAAAAACTAAACTTAATTTAATAAATTAAACAAGGCCAGTACTTGGTTCAACCTAAAAATAATTTGATTGGCATTGTAGTAATCAATTAAATAAATAAAATTGTTATGACAGGGCAGGAGATGTGTTGCAGCTGCAACATGTGGGAGCTACTGGACAGTTTTGTCCAGGGCGACTACATCTGCGGTAAATGTCTGCAGCTCGAGGCACTTCAGCTCCGAATTGAGGGGCTGGAGTCCGAGTTGCAGACATTGCGAGGCATCGGGGAGGGAGAAAGTTACCTGGACACTTCAATCCAGGAGGCAGTCACGCCTCTTAGACTAAATACTGTAGAATTGGCACTTGGTCAGGGACAGGAGAGTGTGACTGCGAGTGAGGCAGGTCCGGGGATCCAGGAGGTAGCATTGCAGGAGCCTCGGCCTCTGCACTTGTCCAATAGATACGAGGTTCTTGCAGCCCTTGTGGACGAGTGCAGGGACTGCAGGGAGGATGAGCAAACTGGCCAGGGCACCGTGGTTCAGGGGGCCATTCAAGTGGGGGGAGTAAAAAGGAATGTGGTTGTAGTCGGCAACAGTATAGAGGGATAGATACTGTTCTCTGCAGCAAAGAGCGAGAGTCCCGAAGGCTGTGTTGTCTACCCGGTGTCAGGGTTAAGGACATCTCCTCAGGGCTGGAGAGAAACTTGGAGTGGGAGGGGGAGGATCCAGTTGTCGTAGTCCACGTAGGTACCAACGACATAGGTAGGACTAAGAAAGAGGTTCTGCTGAGGGAGTTTGAGCAGCTAGGGACTAAATTAAAAAGCAGAACCATAAAGGTGATGATCTCCGGATTATTACCTGAGCCACGAGCAAATTGGCACAGGGTAAATCAGATCAGAGAGATGAATGTGTGGCTCAAAGATTGGTGTGGGAGAAGTGGGTTTCGATTCATGGGGCACTGGCACCAGTACTGGGGAAAGAGGGAGCTGTTCCGTTGGGACGGGCTTCACCTGAACCATGCTGGGACCAGTGTTCTGGCAAACTGAATAACTGGGGCGGTAGAGAAGGCTTCAAACTAAGTAGAGGGGGGTAGGGCTCAGGTGGGGCAAAGTTTAGATTGATAAGGAGAAAAGACAAGGAAGTAGTACAGGAAAGTGATGGGGTACTGATAGACAGACTGTGTCAGGAAGGGACAGAGCGTACAAACATAATAGTGAACTAGCAAATGGAGCCAGGATAGGAAAGAATGGTAAAAAGACAAAATTAAAGGTTCTTTATCTGAATGCGCGCAGCATTCGTAATAAGATGGATGAATTAATGGCACAAATAGAAACAAATGGGTATGATCTTGTGGCCATTACAGAGACGTGGTTACAAGGTGACCAAGGTTGGGAGCTAAATATTCAGGGTTATTTAACATTTCGGAAGGATAGGGAAAAAGGTAAAGGTGGTGGGGTAGCTCTGTTAATAAAGGATGAAATTGGTATAATAGTGAGAAATGATCTTGGCTCAGAAGATCAAGATGTCAAATCAACTTGAGTGGAGATAAGAAATAGCAAGGGAAAGAAATCACTGGTGGGAGTAGCATATAGGCCCCCAAACAGTAGCTACACTGTAGGGCAAAATATAAATCAGGAAATAAGGGGGGCTTGTAGAAAAGGTAATGCAATAATCATGGGCGATTTTAACTTTCACATAGATTGGACAAATCAGATTGGCAAAAGTAGCCCTGAGGAGGAGTTCATAGAGTGTATTAGGGACTGTTTCTTGGACCAATGTGTCGGCGAACCGACCAGGGAACAGGCCATTTTGGATCTGGTAATGGGTAACAAAACAGGATTAATTAATGATCTCAAAGTAAAGGATCCCTTGGTAAAGGATCATGTTATGATCACCCAGTGATCATAACATGATAGAATTTCACGTCCAGTTTGAGAGCAAGGATCTTGGGTCTGAAACTACTGTATTAAACTTAAATAAGGGGAATTATAAAGGAATGAGGGCGGAATTGACTAAAGTGGACTGGGTAAACAGATTAGATGGTATGATGGTGGATAAGCAGTGGCAAACATTTAAAAAGATATTTTATGACTTGAAACAAAAATATATCCCTGTGAGGAGGAAAGACACCACTAAAAGGGTGAACCAACCATGGCTAACCAAGGAAGTAAAGGATGGTATCAGGTTAAATGAAAAAGCATACAACATGACAAAGATTACTGGTAAGCCTGAAGATTGGGAAAACTTTAATAACCAGCAAAGGATGACTAAAAGAATAATAAAGAGGGAGAAAATAAATTATGAGAGTAAAGTAGCAAGAAATATAAAAACTAACATTCAAAGCTTCTGCAAGTATATAAAAAAGAAGAGGGTAGCTAAAGTAAACATTGGTCCCTTAGAGGATGAGAATGGGGAAATAATAATGGAGAACAAGGAAATAGCAGAGGAATTGAACAGATATTTTGAATCTGTCTTCACAGTAGAAGACCCTAATAATATACCAATAATAGTGGAAAATCAAGGGGCAAAGGGGAGGGAGGAACTAAAAACAATCACTATCACTAGAGAAAAAGTACGAGGTAAACTTAAGGGTCTAAAGGCTGACAAGTCCCCTGGACCTGATGGCTTGCATCTGAGGGCCTTAAAGGAAGTGGCTACAGAGAAAGTGGATGCATTGGTTGTAATCTTTCAGAATTCACTAGATTCTGGAAAGGTCCCAGCGGATTGGAAAACCGCAAACGTAACAGCCCTATTCAAGAAGGGAGTGAGACAGAAAGCAGGTAACTATAGACCAGTTAGCCTAACATCTGTCATTGGGAAAATGCTAGAATCCATTATTAAGGAAATAGTAGCAGGACATTTGGAGACTCATAATACAATCAAGGAGAGTCAACATGGTTTTATGAAGGGGAAATCATGTCTGACAAATTTATTAGAGTTCTTTGAGGAAGTAACGGGCAGGGTGGATAAAGGGGAACCAATGGATGCAGTATATTTGGATTTCCAAAAGGCATTCGATAAGGTGCCACATAAAAGATTACTGCACAAGATAAGAGCTCATGGTGTTGGGGGTAATATACTGGCATGGATAGAAGATTGGCTAACTAACAGAAAACAAAGAGTCGGGATAAAAGGGTCATTTTCAAAATGGCAATCTGTAACTAGTGGGGTGCCGCAGGGCTCAGTGCTGGGGCCTCAACTATTTACAATATATATCAATGACTTGGATGAAGGAACTGAGTGTCTTGTGGCCAAATTTGCTGATGATACAAAGATAGTTGGAAAAGCAAGTTGCGATGAGGACGCAAAGTGTCTGCAAAGGGATATTGACAGATTAAGCGAATGGGCAAAAATTTGGCAGATGGAATATAATGTGGGAAAAGTCATCCACTTTGGGATGAAAAATAAAAAAGCAAAATATTATTTGAATGGAGAAATACTACAAAATGCTGCGGTACAGAGGGATCTGGGTGTCCTCGTACATGAAACACAAAAAGTCAACATACAGGTGCAGCAGGTAATCCGGAAGGCAAATGGAATATTGGCCTTTATTTCTAGGGGGATGGAGTATAAAAGCAGGGAAGTCATGCTCCAACTGTACAGAGTGCTGGTGAGACCACACCTGGAGTACTGCGTACAGTTCTGGTGCCCTTATTTAAGGAAGGACATACATTGGAGGCAGTTCAGAGAAGGTTCACTAGGTTGATTCCGGGTATGGAAGAGTTGTCTTATGAGGAAAGATTGAACAGGTTGGGTCCATACTCATTGGAGTTTAGAAGATTGAGAGGAGATCTTATTGAAACATACAAGATTCTGAGGGGACTCGATAGGGTAGATGCTGAGAGGATGTTACCCCTCATGGGGGAATCTAGAACTAGGAGGCATAGTCTCAGAATAAGGGGTCGCCCGTTTAAGACAGAAATGAGGAAGGATTTCTTCTCCCAGAGGGTCGTGAATCTTTGGAATTCTTTACCCCAAAAAGCTGTGGAGGCTGAGTCATTGAATCCATTCAAGACTGAGACAAATTTTTGATCAGCAAGGGAGTCAAAGGACATGGGGAAAAGGTAGGAAAGTGGAGTTGAGGTAAAAATCAGATCAGCCATGATCTCATTGAATGGTGGAGCAGGCTCAAGGGGCTGTATGGCCTCCTCCTGCTCCTATCTATTTTGGTCTTATGGAAATGTCGAAAACCAGAGGGCATAGATTTAAGGTGATTGGCAAAGGAACCAAAGGTGACATGAGGAAAAACTTTTTTACACTGCGAGTGGTTGGGATTCTGGAATGCACTGCCCGAGGGGATGGTGGAGGCAGATTTAATCATGACCTTCAAAAGGGAACTGGATAAGTACTTGAAAGTAAAAGACTTGCAGGGCTAAGGGGATAGGGTGGGGGAGTGAGGCTAGCTGGATTGCTCTTTCACAGAGCCAGCACGGACTCAATTGGTCAAATGATTCTATGAATTGCTTCAGTCGTCTCCCCATTTATTGTATCGGGGGACTGATGTGGAACATGGATCTTTTACAACAGGTAAAAATGTAGCAGAGGAGAGGATTTCTAATAGTAATATAGTCTTGTTCCAGAACTGTTTCGATCTACCTAATTCGACTGGGCCCTGCTGACCTGTTCCAGTTCAGTTGACATTTAGTTCTATTGCAGCCTATCTGATCTAAGATGAAAGGCCTCCAACAGTAACCATTCCAATTCAACCTGGCCAACCAAGTTTCATCCAGTTAAATCCAGTGCTGTGGGCCAGTACCACCTTTATGACCCCGATCTAATGCAGTCCATTCCCAACAATTCAAAGTTGTTTTTGTGCTAAAAAGATTTAAATTATGCAAATACGCAAAATTAAACAATGTAAACAACACAAAGTGAGAATTTATTGCTCTGAAAAATTTGAATTATGCAACTTTGAATTAATAGGAATTAATTGTACACTGATGCTTATCCCATGCTTATTTATCCCAATTTGCTTTTATAATTACTTAGAGTTGAACTGAATACCTTTTGTTGAAAGAGCTATGCAATTAGTTCCATTCCTCTGCTCTTTCCCCATAGCCCTGCAAGTTTTGCTCCTTCAAGTATTTATCCAATTCCCTTTTGAAAGTTACTATTGAATCTGCTTGCACCACCCTTTCAGGTAGTGCATTCCAGGTGATTACAACTTGCGGCATAAAAAATGTTTTTCCTCATCTCCTCTATGGCTCTTTTGCCAATTACTTTCAAATGTGTCCTCTGCTTACTGACCCTTCTGCCACTAATAAATTTCCTCTGCACCCTCACCAAGGCCTTGACATCTTTCCTAAAGTGTGGGGCCCAGAATTGGCCACAATATTCCAGCTGGAACCTAACCAGTGTTTCATAAAGGTTTAGCATAACTTCCTTGCTTTTGTACTTTATTCCTCTATTAATAAAGCCCAGGATCCTATATGCCTTTTTAACAGCCTTCTCCACTTGTCCTGCCACTTTCAAAGATTTGTGTACGTACAACCCCTGGTTTCTCTGTCCCTGCATCCCCTTTACAATTGTGCCATTTAGTTTATATTGCCTCTCCTCATTCTGCCTACCAAAATGAATCACTTCACACTTCTCTGCATTAAATTTCATCTGCCATGTATCTGCCCATATTTTGTGGTATATATTAATGATTTGTGTTTGAATGTAGGGGGCATGATCAAGAAGTTTGCAGATCATACAAAGATTGGCTTTGTTTTGATAGTGAGGAGAAAAGCTGTGGACTGCAGGAAGATATCAATGGATGGGTCAGGTGGGCAAATAGAATTCAATCCAGAGGAGTGTGAGGTAATGTATTTGGGGAGGGCAAACAAGGCAAGGGAGTACACAATAAATGGGAGGATACTGAGAGGAAGAGAAGGACCTTGGAGTGCATGTATCCCTGAAGGTAGCAGGACAGGTAGATAAGGTGGTTAAGAAGATATAAGGGATACTTTCCTTTAATAGCCAAGGCATAGAATATAAGAGTAGGTAGGTTATGCTAGAACTGTATAAAACACAAGTTAGGCCACAGCTTGAGTACTGTGTACAGTTCTGATCACCACATTACAGGAAAGATGTGATTGCACTCGAGAGGGTACAGAGGAGATTTACAAGGATGTTGCCAGGGCTGGAGAATTTTAGCAATGAGAAAGGATTGGATAGGCTGGGGTTGTTTTCTTTGGAACAAAGGAGGCTGAGGGGAGATTTAATTGACATGTATAAAATTATGAGGGGCCTAGATAGAGTGGATAGGGAGGACCTATTTCCCTGAGCAGAGGGGTCAGTGACGGGGGGCATAGATTTAAAGTGATTGAAGGATTAGAGGGGAGCTGAGGAGAAATTTTTTCACCCAGAGGTATGGTGGGGGTCTGGAACTCACTGCCTGAAAGGGTGGTAGAGGCAGAAACCTTCAACTCATTTAAAAAGTACTTGCATGAGCACTTGAACAACTGTAACCTACAGGGCAACAGACAAAGTGCTGGAAAGTGGGATTAGGCTGGATAGCTCTTTTTGAGCCGGCACGAACACAATGGGCCGAATGGCCTCCTTCTGTGCTGTAACTTTCTACGATTCTATGATTCAACAGTCTGTCTATGTCCTCCTGAAGTTTTGTTACTATGCTCCACACTGTTTACTACATTTCCGAGTTTCGTGTCATCTACAAACTTTAAAAGTATGCCCTGTTTACCCGATGGGTTTTGTAGTGCGCGTGTCGATGGGTTTTGGAGTGCGCGTGTCGATGGGTTTTGTAGTGCGCGTGTCGATGGGTTTTGTAGTGCGCGTGTCGATGGGTTTTGTAGTGCGCGTGTCGATGGGTTTTGGAGTGCGCGTGTCGATGGGTTTTGGAGTGCGCGTGTCGATGGGTTTTGGAGTGCGCGTGTCGATGGGTTTTGGAGTGCGCGTGTCGATGGGTTTTGGAGTGCGTGTGTCGATGGGGTTTGGAGTGCGTGTGTCGATGGGTTTTGGAGTGCGCGTGTCGATGGGTTTTGGAGTGCGCGTGTCGATGGGTTTTGGAGTGCGCGTGTCGATGGGTTTTGGAGTGCGCGTGTCGATGGGTTTTGGAGTGCGCGTGTCGATGGGTTTTGGAGTGCGCGTGTCGATGGGTTTTGGAGTGCGCGTGTCGATGGGTTTTGGAGTGCGCGTGTCGATGGGTTTTGGAGTGCGCGTGTCGATGGGTTTTGGAGTGCGCGTGTCGATGGGTTTTGGGGTGCGCGTGTCGATGGGTTTTGGAGTGCGCGTGTCGATGGGTTTTGGAGTGCGCGTGTCGATGGGTTTTGGAGTGCGCGTGTCGATGGGTTTTGGAGTGCGCGTGTCGATGGGTTTTGGAGTGCGCGTGTCGATGGGTTTTGGAGTGCGCGTGTCGATGGGGTTTGGAGTGCGCGTGTCGATGGGTTTTGTAGTGCGCGTGTCGATGGGTTTTGTAGTGCGTGTGTCGATGGGGTTTGGAGTGCGCGTGTCGATGGGGTTTGGAGTGCGCGTGTCGATGGGTTTTGTAGTGCGCGTGTCGATGGGTTTTGTAGTGCGCGTGTCGATGGGGTTTGGAGTGCGTGTGTCGATGGGTTTTGGAGTGCGCGTGTCGATGGGTTTTGGAGTGCGCGTGTCGACGGGGTTTGGAGTGCGCGTGTCGACGGGGTTTTGGAGTGCGCGTGTCGACGGGGTTTTGGAGTGCGCGTGTCGACGGGGTTTTGGAGTGCGCGTGTCGATGGGGTTTGGAGTGCGCGTGTCGATGGGGTTTGGAGTGCGCGTGTCGATGGGGTTTGGAGTGCGTACATAGTTGGATTGTGTTGTTGTCTCATTTTGCAAGAGTTTTGAACGAACATGACGGAAACCTCTGTTATAACAAGTGAGCCATTGTGTAAAATGCAGTGAGTGAGATTTCACAAACTGAGCAGGGGAGGGGAAATGATTAAGATGCAAATTCTGGAAAGGGAAAGAAAAACAAAAAATGCTAACTGTCAAAAATATAAAAGCCAAGTGAAAGTGGCGAGTTGGATCCAAAATTGGCTCCGTGGTAGGAAGCAAAAGGTAATGGTTGTCGGATGTTTTTCCGACTGGGGTCCCGCAAGGCTCAGTACTAGGTCCCTTGCTTTTTGTGGTACATATTAATGATTTGGACTTGAATGTGGGAGGCTTGATCAAGAAGTTTGCAGATGATACAAAAATTGATAGAGAGGAAGAAATCTGTAGTCTGCAGGAAGAGATCAATGGACTGGTCAGGTGGGCAGAAAAGTGGCAAATGGAATTCAATCCAGAGAAGTGTGAAGTAAACTATTTGTGGAGGGCAAACAAGGCAAGGGAGTACACAATAAATGGGAGGATACTGAGAGGTGTAGAGGAACAAAGGGACCTTAGAGTGCATGTCCACAGATCCCTAAAGGTAGCAGGACAGGTCGATAAGGTGGTTAAAAAGGCATACGGGATACTTTGCTTTATTAGCTGAGGCATAGAATATAAGAGCAGGGAGGTTACGGTAGAACTGTATAAAACATTGGTTCGGCCACAGCTTGAGTACTGCGTAGAGTTCTAGTCACCACATTACAGGAAAGATGTGATTGCACTAGAGAGAATACAGAGGAGATTCACGAGTATGTTGCCAAGGCTGGAGAATTTTAGCTATGAGAAAAGATTGGATAGGCTGGGGTTGTTTTCTTTGGAACAAAGGAGGCTGAGGGGAGATTTAATTGAGGTGTATAAAATTATGATGGGACTAGATAGAGTGGGTGGGAGGACCTATTTCCCTTAGCAGAGAGGTCAATAACCAGGGGGCATAGATTTAAGGTAATTGGTAGAAGGATTAGAGGGGAGCTGAGGAGAATTTTTTTCACCCAGAGGGCGGCAGGGGACTGGAACTCACTGCCTGAAAGGGTGGTAGAGGCAGAAACCCTCAACTCATTTAAAAAGTACTTGGATGTGCACCTGAAGTGCCGTAACCTACAGGGCTACGGACCAAGTGCTGGAAAGTGGGATTAAGTTGGATAGCTCTTTTTTGGCCGGCACGGACATGATGGACCAAATGGCCTCCTTCTGTGCCGTAACTTTTATGATTCTAATGCAAAATATTTAGAACAGCAGGTCTGTTCCAGAATGTGAGACTATCAGTTTCGAACTGGGACTGATCCCTGCTGTGTGCACCATTTCCTACGTGAAAGAGAAAAGACAGGCTCATGTTCTGGGAGGGTTTCTTCATCAGAACACAAAGTGTGTCCCCAACTGAAATGACAAGCTGTACTTACACTGCTCTCTGATATAACAGTCTGTTCCACAGTGTTTCACAGGGATCACAGGTCACTCAGCAGAAAGTGGGA
The DNA here is from genome assembly GCF_035084215.1 of Heptranchias perlo. Lineage (NCBI taxonomy): Eukaryota > Metazoa > Chordata > Chondrichthyes > Hexanchiformes > Hexanchidae > Heptranchias > Heptranchias perlo. Next base: position 2,214,030 of record NC_090325.1, on the reverse strand, counting down.
GAAAAGTCATGGCAAGTGATTGCAGGAATGGTCAGAGAGGGAGGTTATGAGAAGGTTTTTGAAGGTGGGTAGAGGAGTAGCCAGGCAGAGGGTCTGGAGAGAATGTTCCAGAATGAGGGGGGGCTGCGAGCTGGATGTTCTGCCATTGATGGTGGAGTGGGAGGGGGTTAAATGCAGTGTTAGAGGCCACCTCTCCCTCCAAAGGGGACCCAGCACGTCCCTTTCATAGAATCATAGAAAATTACAGCACAGAAGGAGGCCTTTCAGCCCATTGTCCCTGTGCCGGCTCCTTGACAGAGCTATGGAATTAGCCCCACTCCCCTGCTCTTTCCCCAAAGCCCGACAATTTTCTCCTTTTCAAGTATTTATCCAATTCCTTTTTGAAAGTTAGTATTGAATCTGCTTCCACCACCCTTTCAGGCAGTGTGTTCTAGATGATAACAACTCGCTGCGTGAAAAAAATCTCCTCATTTCCCCTCTGGTTCTTTTGCCAGGTTCTGTGTTGGTGGGATCTTGGCTGCGGTCCACAAACACTGCAGCGATTTCTTTTTTGGATCTCCTCTACCCCATTGTGCATTGGTAGAGGTTTTCTGTTGCTGTACCACTCCATTTCCCTTACTTGCAGTGAAGGGCTCTCTCTTAGCAGCAGGAACCCCACCCCCTATGTTGAAGTAAGCCTGGCCCAGGAAAATGGCTCGAAGTTACAACTGGGTGTATATGGACTTTCATAAGGCTTTTGATAAAGGCTTGTCTTCAGGATTGAAGCCCATGGAAGAAAAGGGGCAGTAGCAGCATGGATACAGAATTGTCTAAGTAACAGGAAGCAGAGATCAGTGGTGAATAGTTGTTTTTCGGACTGGAGGTAGGTGTACAGTGGTGTTCCCCAGGGGTCAGTGCTAGGACCACTGCTTTTTTTTGATATATACTAATGACTTGGACTTTTTAAAAATTCGTTCATGGGATGTGGGCGTCGCTGGCGAGGCCGGCATTTATTGCCCATCCCTAATTGCCCTCGAGAAGGTGGTGGTGAGCCGCCTTCTTGAACCGCTGCAGTCCGTGTGGTGAAGGTTCTCCCACAGTGCTGTTAGGAAGGGAGTTCCAGGATTTTGACCCTGCGACGATGAAAGAACGGCGATATATTTCCAAGTCGGGATGGTGTGTGACTTGGAGGGGAACGTGCAGGTGGTGTTGTTCGCATGTAACTGCTGCTCTTGTCCTTCTAGGTGATAGAGGTCGCGGGTTTGGGAGGTGCTGTCGAAGAAGCCTTGGCGAGTTGCTGCAGTGCATCGTGTGGATGGTACACGCTGCAGCCACAGTGCGCCGGTGGTGAAGGGAGTTAATGTTTAGGGTGGTGGATGGGGTGCCAATCAAGCGGGATGCTTTGTCCTGGATGGTGTTGAGCTTGTTGAGTGTTGTTGGAGCTGCACTCATCCAGGCAAGTGGAGAGTATTCGATCACACTCCTGACTTGTGGCTTGTAGATGGTGGAAAGGCTTTGGGGAGTCAGGAGGTGAGTCACTCGCAGCAGAATACCCAGCCTCTGGCCTGTTCTTGTAGCCACAGTATTTATGTGGCTGGTCCAGTTAAGTTTCTGGTCAATGGTGACCCCCAGGATGTTGATGGTGGGGGATTCGGCGATGGTAACGCCGTTGAATGTCAAGGGGAGGTGGTTAGACTCTCTCTTGTTGGAGATGGTCATTGCCTGGCATTTTTCTGGTGCGAATGTTACTTGCCACTTATCAGCCCAAGCCTGGATGTTGTCCAGGCCTTGCTGCATGCGGGCTCAGACTGCTTCATTATCTGAGGGGTTGCGAATGGAACTGAACACTGTGCAATCATCAACGAACATCCCCATTTCTGACTTTATGATGGAGGGACGGTCATTGATGAAGCAGCTGAAGATGGTTTGGCCTAGGACACTGCCTTGAGGAACTCCTGCAGCAATGTCCTGGGGCTGAGATGATAGGCCTCCAACAACCACTACCATCTTCCTTTGTGCTCGGTGTGACTCCAGCCACTGGAGAGTTTTCCCCCTGATTCCCATTGACTTCAATTGTATTAAGGCTCCTTGGTGCCACACTTGGTCAAATGCTGCCTTGATGTCAAGGACAGTCACACTCACCTCACCTGACTTGGATGTAGAGGGCACAATTTCCAAATTTGGAGATGGCACCAAACTTGGAAGTGTAGTGAACAGTGAGGATAGCGATAGACTTCAAGAGGACATAAACAGGCTGGTGGTATGGGAGGACATGTGGCAGATGAAATTTAATGCCGTAAAATGCGAGGTGATACATTTCGATAGGAAGAATGAGGCAAGGCAATATAAATTGAAGGGCACAATTCTAACAGGGGTAACGAACAGAGAGATCTGGGGGTTTATGTGCACAAATTGTTGAATGTAGCAGGGCAGGTTGAGAAAATGATTAAAAAAGCAGACGGGATCCTGGGCTTTATAAATCAAGGCATGATGAACCTTTATAAAATACTGGTATGGACAAAACTGGAGTATTGTGTCCAGTTCTGGGCATCACACCTTAGGAAAGATATGAAGGCCTTAGAGAGGGTGCAGAAGAGATTTACGAGAATGATTCCAGGGATGAGGGACTTTAGTTACGTGGATAGACTGGAGAAGCTGGGGTTGTTCTCCTTGGAACAGAGACAGTTGCGAGGAGATTTGATAGAGGTATTCAAAATCATGAAGGGTCTAGAACGAGTAGATAGAGAGAAACTGTTCCCATTGGCAGAAGGGTCAAGAACCAGAGGACACAGATTTAAAGTGATTGGCAAAAGAACCAAAGGTGACGTGAGGAAAAACTTTACGCAGCGAGTGGTCAGGATCTGGAATGAGTGGGTGGTGGAGGCAGATTCAATCATGGCCTTCAAAAGGGAATTGGCTAAGTGCTTGAAAGGAAAAAAATTGAGGACTAAGGGGATAGGGCAGGGGAGTGGGACTAGTTGGATTGCTCTTGCATAGAGCCAGCACAGACTCGATGGGCTGAATGGCCTCCTTCTGTGCTTTAACCTTTCTCTGATTCTATGGGGTCGGAGGGATGGGTCAATGTCCCAAAGAGGGAAAGCCCGACCTCAATGTCCAGCTTCAATGCAGCACTCCCTTGGTAATGTGTCGGAAGCCAGAAGCCGACCTCTGTGCTTTCCGTATCTGTGCTATTGGAGTTTGCAATGTACCAGCAGAATGCACTGTCTGTCCATGTGCTGGGCCCTGTTCCAACCTGTCTCCAGTTTAGGGTTTCAGTGTTTCACTTCCCTCCTGCTGCTTCCTGGGTAAGGCTGGGGTGGTTACAAAGTTGTCTCTCTCATAGATCACAGGCTGATACCGGAATCAAAAACAAGCTGAGCTGAGAGCTGAGACAGAGGCAGATTGACAGAGAACGAAGGACAGAGAAACAGCAAGAAGGAAAGGGAGAGTGAAGAGGAAGAAAGGCAGAGAAAAATGTGTTAATAGAGGGAGAGTAACCAGAGCTGGAGAGGAACGGGTTGTAATTGTTCACAATGTTTGCTAGCTGTCTGTGTTTGGTATTTCTGATCTGGTCCCAGGTTTTAAACCCTGCAGCAGCAGAGAATGAGGAGACTCCCGGTGACAATGTGATTCCTAGAAGTGGAACGTTTTTAGCTGATCCCGGTCAGATACCCACCGGTCATTCACCAGGAGCTGATCAGGTCACCGAGATGAACGGAGCTACTTTAAGTGGGCGAGGAACTGCCGCAGGTGAGGAGGAGCAGTGAGAGCTTTAACCTCAGTACCTCTACACTTCCATAAATACTGAGACCACTGTGCAATGAAGAAATGGTCGGGGTTACGGCACGGGTACCGGTCAGGGGGTACGGCATGGGAACAGAAAAGGAGCTGTTATGCTGCTGGATGTATACTATGGACCACCAAAAAGTAGGAAGAATCTGGAATGGAATGGTACAGCAACTGAGGGTGGGTCACAAGGAATGGTCCAGTTATTAAGAGTGGGGCAGGGCATAGGGAGGGCACAGTAACAGGGAACTGGGCATGAGGTCACAGTAACAGGGAGCAGGGCATGGAGAGGGCACAGTAACATAGAACAGGGCATGAGGAGGTCACGGTAACAGAGAGCAGGGCATGGGGAGGGCAGAGTAACCGAGAGAAGGGCATGAGGAATACACAGTAACAGGGAGCAGGGCATGGGGAGGGCAGAGTAACCGAAGGAACGGCATGAGGAGGGCACAGTAACAGGGAACGGCATGGGGAAGGTTCAGTAACAGGGAGCAGGGCATGAGGAGGGTTCAGTAACAGGGAGCAGGGCATGGGGAGGGCACAGTAACAGAGCAGGGCATAGGGAGGTCACGATAACAGGGAGCAGGGCATGAGGAGGGCACAGTAACAGAGCAGGGCATAGGGAGCGCACAGTAACAGAGCAGGGCATAGGGAGGTCACGATAACGGAGCAGGGCATGAGGAGGGTTCAGTAACAGAGAGCAGGGCATGGGGAGCGCACAGTAACAGGGAGCAGGGCATTGGGAGAGTGTAGTAACAGGGAGCAGGGCATGAGGAGGGCACAGTAAGAGAGAGAGAGAGGATCCATAGTAGAGCATGAGAATCATAGAATATTACAGCATAGAGGAATCCACTACACCTGTGCTGGCTCTCTGAACGAGCTCACCGCTCAGTCCCATTCCCCTCCCATTCATATTTTTCTTTTTCAACCATTTATCCACTTCCATTATAAAGCCATAGAGAGCATACATCGTAGATTCACCAGGATGATGCCAGAGATGGGAAACTATAGTTATGAGGCGAGACTTGAGATACTGGAACTGTCTCCACTGGAGCAGAGAAGTCTTTATTACAATTTTTAAATTATGAAGGGTTTTGATGGTATGAATATGGAAAGACTATTGCCTCTGGTTGGGGAAGTCAGTGATGAGGGATCATCAATTTAAAATGATCACTGGGAGAGTGGGGAGAAAGGTTAGGAGAAATTTCTTTATGCAGAGAATTGTTGGAACAGAGAATGCTTTGCCACAGGGAAACCATCGCATCTTTTAACTGTGCAGTCCCTTAACAGGTTAACTGTGGGCTCCGACAGGTTAGCTGTGGAACTGTTGCCTGATGTTGTCTGCTGTCAGTTGCTGTGCTGTGCCCCTTCTGGGTGCTCCCAAATGCTGCTGGCTGCTCTTGGCCTCACCTGGCTGCTCAATAAAAAGAAAGGTAAATAAACAGAAATAACTTGAATTTATATGGTGCCTTTCACATCCTCTTTAGATCCTAAAGCACTTGATAGCCAATTACTTTTGAATTGTGGTCACTGTTGTTATGTAGGCAAACGTGGCTGCCAGTTACATACACAGCGTTCTGGCGTGTGATTTATCTGTCGGGCAGGGAGATGCTTGTCAGGAAATGAAATGAGCTGGGTGGAGTCCACGATGGGGTGGATCGGTCGAATGGCCTTTCCGACTCCATGTTTCCAGTGGTTGAGGGTCCAGAACAAGGGGACATGGATATAAGATTAAATGTAAGAGATTTAGGACAGAGATCAAGCAAAACCTTTTTTACACAGATGGTTGTGAGGTTGTGGAATGCACTACTGAAGTTAGTGACTGAAGCAGAGACCATTTCATTAAGAATAAATTAGATAGGTGGGTGAAGGAAAGGGGAATAAAGGGATATAGAACAGGGAGGACACATGGCATTAGGATTACTGCTCGTGTGGAGGATGAACACCAAGATTGACTGGTTGGGTGGAATGGCCCGTTTCTGTGTTGTAATTTTGATATAACTCTGTTTTCCTGTACCTGCACACTGCTTGTTTTCTCGGCTCTCTGTCTGGGGTCATTCTGTATCGAACTCCCCACTGATCTGACGTCAACATCCAGCCACATCGTGTGCCCACTCACGGACCAGTAATTTACATAGATAGAATTACATAGAATGTACAACACAGAAACAGGCCATTCGGCCCAACAGGTCCACGCTGGTGTTTATGCTCCACACAAGCCTCCTCCCTCCAACTTCATGTAACTCTATCAGCATATCCTTCTATTCTTTTCTCCCTCTTGTGTTTATCTAGTTTCCCCTTAAATGCATCTATGCTATTCGCCTCAACTATTCCTTGTGGTAGCGAGTTCCACATTCTAACCAGTCTCTGGGTGAAGAAGTTTCTCCTGAATTCCCTATTGGATTTACAAGTGATTATCTTATATTTATGGCCCCGAGTTCTGGTTTCCCCCCAAATGGAAACATCTTTACGTCTACCCTATCAAACATAAAAGGGAATCCAAAAGTCTTCTATAGGCACGTAAACAGTAAACAGATAGTAAAGGGAGGGGTGGGGCCTATCAGGGACCAAAAAGGACAGAGTCAGAGGGTGTCACCGAGGTACTAAATGAGTACTTTGCATCTGTTTTTACCAAGGAAGAAGATGCTGCCAGAGTCTCAGTAAAGGAAGATGTAGTTGAGATACTGGAAGGGCTAAAAATTGATAAAGAGAAGGTACTGGAAAGGCTAGCTGTACTCAAAGTAGATAAGTCACCTGGTCCGGATGGGATGCATCCTAGGTTACTGAGGGAAGTAAGGGTGGAAATTGCAGAGGTACTGGCTATAATCTTCCAAACATCCATAGATACGGGGGTGGTACCAGAGGACTGGAGAATTGCAAATGTTACACCCTTGTTCAAAAAAGGGTGCAAGGATAAATCCAGCAACTACAGGCCAGTCAGTTTAACCTCAGTGGTGGGGAAACTTTTAGAAACGATAATCCGGGACAGAATTAGCAGTCACTTGGACAAGTGTGGATTGATTAGGGAAAGCCAACACTGATTTGTTAAAGGCAAGTCGTGTTTAACGAGAGTTTTTTGACGAGGTAACAGAGAGGGTCGACGATGGCAATATGGTTGATGTGGTGTATGTGGACTTTCAAAAGGTGTTTGATAAAGTGCCGCATAATAGATTTGTCATCAAGATTGAAGCCCAAGGAATAAAGGGGGCAGTAGCAGTATGGATACAAAATTGGCTAAGTAACAGGAAGCAGAGAGTAGTGGTGAATGGTTGTTTTTCAGACTGGAGGGAGGTGTACAGTGGTGTTCCCCAGGGGTCAGTGCTGGGACCACTGCTTTTCTTGATATATATTAATGACTTGGACTTGGGTGTACAGGGCACAATTTCAAAATTTGCAGATGACACAAAACTTGGAAATGTAGTGAACAATGAGGAGGATAGTGTTAGACTTCAAGAGGATACAGACAGGCCGGTGGCATGGGCGGACACGTGGCAGATGAAATTTAACGCAGAAAAATGTGAAGTGATACATTTCGGTAGGAAGACTGAGGAGAGGCAATATAAACTAGAGGGCACAATTCTAAAAGGGGTACAGGAACAGAGAGATCTGGGGCTATATGTGCACAAATCATTGAAAGTGGCAGGGCAGGTTGAGAAAGTGGTTAAAAAAGCACACGGGATCCTGAGCTTTATAAATAGAGGCATAGAGTACAAAAGCAAGGAAGTTATGATGAACCTTTATAAAACATTGGTTCGGCCACAACTGGAGTATTGTGTCCAGTTCTGGGCACCGCACTTTCGGAAAGATGTGAAGGCCTTAGAGAGGGTGCAGAAAAGATTTACTAGAATGATTCCAGGGATGAGGGACTTCAGTTACATGGATAGACTGGAGAAGCTGTAGTTGTTCTCCTCGGAACAGAGAAGGTTGAGAGGAGATTTGATAGAGGTATTCAAAATCATGAAGGGTCTCGACAGTAGCGAGAAAGAAACTGTTCCCATTGGCGGAAGGGTCAAGAACAGAGGACATAGATTTAAGGTGATTGGCAAAAGAACCAAAGGTGACATGAGGAAAATCTTTTTTACGCAGCGAGTGCACTGCCCGAGGGGGTGGTGGAGGCAGATTCAATCATGGCCTTCAAAAGGGAATTGGATAAGTACTTGAAAGGAAAAAAAATGCAGGGCTACGGGGATAGGGTGGGAGAGTGGGACTAGCTGGATTGCTCTTGCATAGAGCCAGCACAGACTCGATGGGCCGAATGGCATCCTTCCATGCTGTAACCTTTCTATGATTCTTTGATTCTATACCTTTTCATGGGATTCATTCAAGAGGCACTTAGGTGCTCTGTGATAGAAGGATGTTCTCCATGGGCCGAATGGCCTCCTCATTGTTACTCATCTGTGTTAATCTCTCTCCAATGCTTAGGACAGGTTTGTTCACACATCCCAAGACTCTTCTGTTATTGTTGCAATCTGCATGGTGTTATAGGAACATAGGAATATAGGAACAGGAGTAGGCCATTCAGCCCCTCGTGCCTGCTCCGCCATTTGATAAGATCATGGCTGATCTGTGATCTAACTCCATATACCTGCCTTTGGCCCATATCCCTTAATACCTTTGGTTGCCAAAAAGCTATCTATCTCACATTTAAATTTAGCAATTGAGCTAGTATCAATTGACGTTTGTGGAAGAGAGTTCCAAACTTCTACCACCCTTTGTGTGTAGAAATGTTTTCTAATCTCACTCCTGAAAGGTCTGGCTCTAATTTTTAGACTGTGCCCCCTACTCCAACCAGTGGAAATAGTTTCTCTCTATCCTCCCTATCTGTTCCCCTTAATATCTTATAAACTTCGATCAGATCACCCCGAAACCTTCGAAACTCTAGTGAATACAACCCCAATTTGTGTAATCTCTCCTCGTAACTTAACCCTTGAAGTCCGGGTATCATTCTAGTAAACCTACGCTGCACTCCCTCCAAAGCCAATATGTCCTTCCGAAGGTGCGGTGCCCAGAACTGCTCACAGTACTCCAGGTGCGGTCTAACCAGGGTTTTGTATAGCTGCAGCATAACTTCTGCCCCCTTGTACTCTAGTCCTCTAGATTTTAAGGCCAACATTCCATTAGCCTTCTTGATTATTTTCTGTACCTGTTCATGACACTTCAATGATCTATGTACCTGAACCCCTAAGTCCCTTTGGACATCCACTGTTTTTAACTTTTTACCATTTAGAAAGTACCCTATTCTATCCTTTTTTGATCCAAAGTGGATGACCTCACATTTGTCTACATTGAATTCCATTTGCCACAATTTTGCCCATTCACCTAATCTATCAATATCGCTTTGTAATTTTATGTTTTCATCTACACTGCTTACAATGCCACCAATCTTTGTGTCATCGGCAAACTTAGATATGAGACTTACTATGCCTTCATCTAAGTCGTTAATAAATATTGTGAATATTGTGATGTTCAGATACATTTTATAAATGATTTCTTTATTGAATGCCTCATTTGTTACAAGAGTGGTTAACAAGAGCAGGACAATATGTGACATGGCATGTGTTAGCTCAGGGGACGTTTGGTAACTTGTTATTTTGTACTCAAGTCCCACTCCAGGGACTTGAGCACAAAATCCAGGCTGACACAACAGTGCAGTACTGAGGGAGTGCTGCACTGTCGGAAGTGCCATCTTTCGGATGAGACGTTAAAACTGAGGCCCCATCTGCACTCTCAGGTGGACGTAAAAGTTTCCATGGCACTATTTCGAAGAAGAGTAGGGGAGTTCTCCTCAGTGTCCTGGCCAACATTTATCCCTCAACCAACACCACTTAAAAAAAACAGATTATCTGTATACATTGCTGTTTGTGGGGCTTTGCGCAAATTGGCTGCCGCGTTTCCTACATTAGTGACTACACTTCAAAAAAAAGTACTTCATTGGCTGTAAAGTGCTTTGGGACGTCCTGAGGTCGTGAAAGGCGCAATATAAATGCAAGTCTTTCTTTCTTTACTACACAAAGTGAGGTGCCCAGAATTGGACACAGTTGGAGTATTGTGTCCAATTCTGGGCATCACATCTAGAAAGGATGTCAAGGCCTTGAAGAGGGTACAGAGGAGATTTACTAGAATGGTACCAGGAATGAGTGACTTCAGTTATGTGGAGAAACTGGGATTGTTCTCCTTAGAGCAGAGAAGGTCAAGGGAAGATTTAATAGAGGTATTCAAAATTATGAGGGGTTTTGGTAGAGTAGATGGGGAGAAAATGTTTCCACTGCCAGTAGGCATTGGAGGCAACTTATTGGCTTGGGTAGGGAATTGGTTAGGAGATAGGAGACAGAGAGTAGGGATAATGGGTATGTACTCAAATTGGCAGGATATGACCAGATCCCCCAGGGATCTGGACTGGCGACTCAGCTTTTCACATTATTTATAAATGACTTAGATGAAGGAATAGTGAGCCGTATATCTAAGTTTGCAGACGACACCAAGTTAGGTGGCACAGTAAATAGTGTAGATGGGAGCAGAAAGTTGCAAAGGGACATCGATGGTTTAAGTGAGTGGGCAAACTGTGGCAGATGGAGTTCAATGTGTGGAAGTATGAGGTTATCTACTTTGGACCAAAGAAAGAAAGAAATATAGATTCGAGTATTATCGAAATGGTGAGAAGCTAGGTATTGTGGATGAGCAGGGAGATTTAGGGGTCCAAATACAGAAATCACTAAAAGCTAGTGGAAATGTACAAAAAAATTAAAAAGGCGAATGGAACGTTGGCCTTCATCTAAAGAGGGCTGGAATACAAAGGGGAGGAGATTATGCTTCATAAGAACATAAGAAATAGGAGCAGGAGTAGGCCATACGGCCCCTTGGACCTGCTCCGCCATTCAATAAAATCATGGCTGATCTTTGACCTCAACTCCACTTTCCTGCCCAATCCCCATAGCCCTTGATTCCCCTAGAGTCTAAAAATCTATCGATCTCAGTCTTGAATATATTTAATGACTCAGCATCCACAGCCCTCTGGGGTAGAGAATTCCAAAGATTCACAACCCTCTGAGTGAAGAAATTCCTCCTCATCTCAGTCTTAAATGGGCGATCCCTTATCCTGAGACTATGCCCCCGAGTTCTAGACTCTGTAGCCAGGGGAAACAATCTCTCAGTATCTACCCTGTCAAGCCCCATCATAATCTGATATGTTTCAATGAGATCACCTCCCATTCTTCTAAACTCCAGAGAGAATAGGCCCATTCTCATAGGACAACCCTCTCATCCCAGGAATAAATCTCGTGAACCTTCTTTGAACCGCCTCTAAGGCAAGTGTATCCTTCCTTAGAGAAGGAGATCAAAACTGTATGCAGTACTCTAGATGAGGTCTCACGAAAGCCCTGTACCACTGTAGTAAGACTTCCTTACTCTTGTGCTGCAATCCCCTTGCAAAAAAGGCCAACATGCCATTTGCTTTCCTAATTGCCTGCTGCACCTGCATGCTAACTTTTATGTTTCTTGTACCAGGACACCCAAATCTCTCTGAACACCAACATTTAATAGTCTATCACCATTTTAAAAATATTCTGTTTTTCTATTCTTCCTAACAAAGTGAATAACCTCACACTTCCCCACATTATACTCCATCTGCCACCTTCTTGCCCACTCAGTTAATCTGTCTATATTCCTTTGCAGACTTTTTGTGTCCTCCTCACAGCTTACTTTCCCACCTAGCTTTTTATCATCAGCAAACTTGGATACCCCATGGTGAAGGTTCTCCCACAGTGCTGTTAGGGAGGGAGTTCCAGGATTTTGATCCAGCGACGGTGAAGGAACGGCGATATATTTCCAGGTTGGGAAGGTGTGTGACTTGCAGGGGAACGTGCAGGTGGTGTTGTTCCCAGGTGCCTGCTGTCGTTGTCCTTCTAGGTGGTAGAGGTGGCGGGTTTGGGAGGTGCTGTCGAAGAAGCCTTGGCGAGTTGCCGCAGTGCATCCTGTAGATGGAACACATTGCAGCCACGGTGCCACGGTGGTGATGGGAGTGAATGTTTAGGGTGGTGGATGGGGTGCCAATCAAGTGGGCTGCTTTGTCCTGGATGGTGTCGAGTTTCTTGAGTGTCTTTGGAGCTGCAGTCATCCAGGCAAATGGAGAGTATTCCATCACACTCCTGACTTGTGCCTTGTAGGTGTTGGAAAGGCTTTGGGGAATCAGGAGGTGAGTCACTCGCCACAGAATATCCAGCCTCTGACCTGCTCTTTTAACCACAGATTTATCTGGCTGATCCAGTTAAGTTTCTGGTCAATGGTGACCCCCAGGATGTTGATGGTGGGGGATTTGGCGATGTTATGCCGTTGAATGTCAAGGGGAGATGGTTAGACTCTCTTGTTGGAGATGGTCATTGCCTGGCACTTGTCTGGCGTGAATGTTACTTGCCACTTATCAGCCCAAACCTGGATGCTCAGGTCTTGCTGCATGCGGGCACGGACAGCTTCATTGTCTGAGGGGTTGTGAATGGAACTGAACACTGTGCAATCATCAGCGAACATCCCCATTTCTGACCGTATGATGGAGGGAAGGTCTTGATGAAGCAGCTGAAGATGGTTGGGCCTAGGATACTGCCCTGAGGAACTCCTGCAGCAATGTCCTGGGGCTGAGATGATTGGCCTCCGACAACCACTACCATCTTCCTTTATGCTAGGTATGACTCCAGCCATTGGAGAGTTTCCCCCCTGATTCTCATTGACTTCAATTTTACTAGGGCTCCTTGGTGCCACACTCGATGAAATGCTGCCTTGATGTCAAGGGCAGTCACTCTCACCCCACCTCTGGAATTCAGCTCTTTTGTCCATGTTTGGACCAAGGCTGCAATGAGGTCTGGAGCCGAGTGGTCCTGGCGGAACCTGCTCACCGATGCTCAGTTTGGGTTATTGGTGAGTAAGTGCCGCTTGATAGCAGTGTCGACGACACCTTCCATCACTTTGCTGATGATTGAGAGCAGACTGATGGGGCGGTGATTGGCCAGATTGGATTTATCCTGCTTTTTGTGGACAGGACATAACCTGGGCAATTTTCCACATTGTCAGGTGGATGCCAGTGTTCCGGCTGGATGGATCATCCAGTCGGCACTTCTGGCTGAAGATGGTTTCAAACGCTGGACTCTGCCATCATTGAGGATGGGGATGTTCACAGAGCCTCCTCCTCCCGTTTGTTGTTTAATTGTCCACCACCATTCACGACTGGATGTGGCAGGACTGCAGAGCTTTGATCTGATCCGTTGGTTGTGGAATCGCTTAGCTCTGTCTATAGCATGTTTCTTCTGCTGTTTAGCATGCATGCAGTTCCTGAGTTGTAGCTTCACCAGGTTGGCACCTCATTTTTAGGTACGCCTGGTGCTGCTCCTGACATGCTCTTCTACACTCCTCATTGAGCCAGGGTTGATCCCCTGGCTCGTTGACAATGATAGAGTGAGGAATATGCCGGGCCATGAGATGACAGATTGTGCTGGAATACAATTCTGCTGCTGCTGATGGCCCACAGCGCCTCATGGATGCCCAGTTTTGAGCTGCTGGATCTGTTCTGAATCTATCCCATTTAGCACGGTGGTAGGGCCGCACAACACGATGGATGGTGTCCTCAGTGCAAAGACTTCGTCTCCACAAGGACTGTGCAGTGGTCACTCCTGCCAATACTGTCATGGACAGATGCATCTGCAACACGTAGATTGGTGAGGACGAGGTCAAGTAGGTTTTTCCCTCCTGTTGGTTCACTCACCACCTGCCGAAGGACCAGTCTGGCAGCAATGTCCTTCAGGACTCGGCCAGCTCGGTCAGTAGTGGTGCTACCGAGCCACTCTTGGTGATGGACATTGAAGTCCCTCACCCAGAGTACATTCTGTGCCCTTGCTACCCTCAGTGCTTCCTCCAAATGGTGCTGAACATGGAGGAGGACTGATTCATCAGCTGAGGGAGGGCAGTAGGTGGTAATCAGCAGGAGGTTTCCTTGCCCATGTTTGACCTGATGCCATGAGATTTCATGGGGTCCGGAGTCAATGTTGAGGACTCCCAGGGCCACTCCCTCCTGTACCGCCACCTCTGGTGGGTCTGTCCTGCCGGTGGGACAGGACATACCCAGGGATGGTGATGGAAGAGTCTGGGACGTTGGCTGAAAGGTATGATTCTGTGAGTATGGCTATGTCAGGCTGTTGCTTGACTAGTCTGTGGGACAGCTCTCCCAATTTTGTCACAAGTCCCTAGATGTTAGTGAGAAGGACTTTGCAGGGTCAACTGGGCTTGGTTTGCCTTTGTCGTGTCCGGTGCCTAGTGGTCCGATGCCGGGTGGTCTATCCGGTTTTATTCTTATTATGACTTTTTGTAGCGAAATTGTACAACTGAGTGTCTTGCTAGGCCATTTCAGCAGGCAATTAAGAATCAACCACATTGCTGTGGGTCTGGAGTCACATATAGGCCAAACCGGGTAAGGGACGGCAGGTTTCCTTCCCTGAAGGACATTAGTGAACCAGGTGGGTTTTACATACTTGTAGAAGCTCTTACAATCTGTTTTTAAATTTCTGGCTAGTTTACTTTCATATTCTGTTTTCTCCCTTTCTATCAATTTTTTGGTGGTCCTTTGTTGGTTTCTAAAACTCTCCCAATCCCCAGGCTTATTACTCTCCTTGGCAACATTATAGGCCTCTTCTTTCAATCTGATACTCTCCTTAACTTCTTTCGTTAGCCACGTGTGGATCACTTTGCCTGTGGAATTTTTATTTCTCAATGGAATGTATACTTGTTGAGAATATTGAAATATTTCTTTAAATGTTTGCCATTGCTTTTCAACTGTCAAATCCTTTAATTTAATTTCCCAATCTACATTTGACAACTCAGCCCTCATACCTATGTAATTGGCTTTATTTAAATTTAAGACTCTAGTTTCTGACTTAAGTATGTTACTCGCAAACTGAATGTGAAATTCTATCATGTTATGATTACTCTTCCCCAGAGGTTCTATTTTTTTATTCGTTCATGGGATGTGGGCGTCGCTGGCGAGGCCAGCATTTATTGCCCATCCCTAATTGCCCTTGAGAAGGTGGTGGTGAGCCGCCTTCTTGAACCGCTGCAGTCCGTGTGGTGAAGGTTCTCCCACAGTGCTGTTAGGAAGGGAGTTCCAGGATTTTGACCCAGCGACGATGAAGGAATGGCGATATATTTCCGAGTCGGGATGGTGTGTGACTTGGAGGGGAACGTGCAGGTGGTGTTGTTCCCATGCGCCTGCTGCTCTTGTCCTTCTAGGTGGTAGAGGTGCCGGGTTTGGGAGGTGCTGTCGAAGAAGCCTTGGCAAGTTGCTGCAGTGCATCGTGTGGATGGTACACACTGCAGTCACAGTGCGCCGGTGGTGATGGGAGTGAATGTTTAGGGTGGTGGATGGGGTGCCAATCAAGCGGGCTGCTTTGTCCTAGATTGTGTCGAGCTTGTTGAGTGTTGTTGGAGCTGCACTCATCCAGGCAAGTGGAGAGTATTCCATCACACTCCTGACTTGTGCCTTGTAGATGGTGGAAAGGCTTTGGGGAATCAGGAGGTGCGTCACTTGCCGCAGAATACCCAGCCTCTGACCTGCTCTCGTAGCCACAGTATTTATCTGGATGATTCAGTTAAGTTTCTGGTCAATGGTGACCCCCAGGATGTTGGTGGTGGGGGATTCGGCGATGGTCATGCAGTTGAATGTCAAGGGGAGGTGCCAGGCACTTGTCTGGCTCGAATATATAAGATTGTGAAGGGGCTTGATCGGGTGGATGCGGTAAGGATGTTCCCAAGGACGGGTGAAACTAGAACTAGGGGGCATAATCTTAGAATAAGGGGCTGCTCTTTCAAAACTGAGATGAGGAGAAACTTCTTCACTCAGAGGGTAGTAGGTCTGTGGAATTTGCTGCCCCAGGAAGCTGCATCATTAAATAAATTTAAAACAGAAATAGACAGTTTCCTAGAAGTAAAGGGAATTAGGGGTTACGGGGAGCGGGCAGGAAATTGGACATGAATTTAGATTTGAGGTTAGGATCAGATCAGCCATGATCTTATTGAATGGCGGAGCAGGCTCGAGGGGCCGATTGTCCTACTCCTGCTCCTATTTCTTATGTTCTTTTGTTCTTATGAATGTTACTTGCCACTTATCAGCCCAAGCCTGGATGTGTATCTGTACCCCCAGATCCCTCTGCTCCTCTACCCCATTTAGACTCTTATTATCGAACAATGACTTAAATTTGCATTTATGTATTGCCTTTAACGTAGTAAAACATCCCAAGGTGCTTCACAGGAGCGTTATTAAACAAAACTTGACACCGAGTCACATAAGGAGATATTAGGACAGGTGACCAAAAGCTTGGTCAAAGAGGTAGGTTTTAAGGAGCATCTTAAAAGGAGAGAGATGTCGGGAAGCGAAGAGGTTTAGGGAGGGAATTCCAGAGTTGAAGGCCTTGGCAACTGAAGGCACAGCCACCAATGGTGGAGCGATTAAAATCGGGGATGCGCATGATTCAAGAATTGGAGGAGCGGAAAGATCTCGAGGGGCCGGAGGAGAGAGGTGTGAGGCCATGGAGGGATTTGAAAACAAGGATGAGAATTTTAAAATCGAGGTGTTCCTGGACTGGGAGCCAATGTAGGTCAGCGAGTACAGGGCTGATGGTCGAATGGGATTTGGTGTGAGTTAGTATACAGGCAGCAGAGTTTTGGATGAGCTCAAGTTTATGAAGGGTGGAAGATGTGAGGACAGCATTGGAATAGTCGAGACTCGGAGGTAACAAAGGCATGGATGAGGGTTTCAGCAACAGATGAGCTGAGGCGGGTGGAGATGGGCGATGTTATGGAGGTGGAAGTAGGCGGTCTTGATGATGGAGTGGATATATGGTCGGAAGCTCATCTCAAAGTCAAATAGGACGCCACGGTTTCGAACGGTCTGGTTCAGCCTCAGACAGTGGCCAGGGAGAGGGAAGGAGTCGGTGGCTCGGGAACAGAGTTTGCAGTGGGGACCAAAGTTAATGGCTTCTGTCTTCCCAATATTTAGTTGGAGGAAATTTTTACTGTCAGACAAACAGTGTGACAAATGAGAGACAGTGGAGGGTCGAGAGAGGTGGTGGTGAGATAGAGCTAGGTGTCATCGGCGTACATGCGGAATCTGACGTTGTGCTTTCGGATGATGTCGCCGAGGGGTAGCATGTAGATGAGAAATAGGAAGGGGCCGAGGATAAATCCTTGGGGGACTCCAGAGGTTACAGTGCGGGAGCGGGAAGAGAAGCCATTGCAGGTGATTCTTTGGCTACGACTGGATAGATAAGAATGGAACCAGGCGAGGGCAGTCCCACCCAGCTGGACGAGGGAGGAGAGGCGTTGGAGGAGGATGCTGTGGTCAACTGTGTCAAAGGCTGCGGACAGGTCGAGAAAGATGAGGAGGGCTAGTTTACCACTGTCACAGTCACGTAGGATGTCATTTGTGACTTTGATTAGGGCCGTTTCAGTACCGTGGCACGGGCAGAAACCTGATTGGAGAGATTTAACATGAAGTTGTGGGAAAGATGAGCACGCATTTGGGAGGCGAAAACATGGTCAAGGACTTTGGAGAGGAAAGAGATGTTGGAGATGGAGCAATAGTTTGCAAGGACAGAGGGGTGAAGGGTGTTTTTTTTTTTAGGGGGGTGATGACGGCAGATTTGAAGGGGAGGGGGACAGTACCTGAGGAGAGGGAAATGTTACCAAATCAGCTAACATGGGGGCCAGGAAGGGAAGTTGGGTGGTCAGCAGTTTGGTGGGAATAGGGTCGAGGGAGCACAAGGTGGGTCTCATGGTCAAGATGAGCTCGGAGAGGGCATGAGGGAAGATAGGAGTGAACCAGTATGTCGCTCCCTTATTCTTCCAACCAAAATGTAATACTTCACATCTGTCTATATTGAAATTAACTTGCCAATTACACACCCATTCTGCAAGTTTATTAATGTCTTCCTTATTCTGTTGCAGTCCTCCTTGGTATTAACGACACAATTTGGTGTCGTCCATAAATTTTGAAATTGTACTTCCGATTCCACGTTGTTTATGTAAATGGTGAACAACACTGGTCCCAGCACGATCCTTGTGGAACACCACTTCCCAACTTTTGCCAGTCTGAGTAACTACTGTTAACTCCTACTCTTTGTTTTCTGATTTGTAGCTAGCTTGCTATCTATTCTGTTACTCGTCCCCGACTCCACATGCTGCATGAGTTCCTCAGGGCAGTGTTCGAGGCCCAGCCAACTTCAGCTGCTTCATCAATGACCTTCCCTCCATCATAAGGTCAGAAATGGGGATGTTCGCTGATGATTGCACAGTGTTCAGTTCCATTCGCAACCCCTCAGATAATGAAGCAGTCCGTGCCCGCATGCAGCAAGACCAGGACAACATCCAGGCTTGGGCTGATAAGTGGCAAGTAACATTCGAGCCAGACAAATGCCAGGCAATGACCATCTCCAACAAGAGAGAGTCTAACCACCTCCCTTTGACATTCAATGGCATTACCATCGCCGAATCCCCCACCATCAACATCCTGGGGTCACCATTGACCAGAAACTTAACTGGACCAGCCACATAAATACTGTGGCTACAAGAGCAGGTCAGAGGCTGGGTATTCTACGGCGAGTGACTCATTTCCTGACTCCCTAAAACCTTTCCACCATCTACAAGGCACAAGTCAGGAGTGTGATGGAATACTCTCCACTTGCCTGGATGAGTACAGCTCCAAAAACACTCAAGAAGCTTGACACAATCTAGAACAAAGCAGCCCTCTTGATTGGCACCCCATCCACCACCCTAAACATTTACTCCCTTCACAACTGGCACACCCACAACCTCTACCATCTAGAAGGACAAGGGCAGCAGGCACATGGGCACACCATCACCTGCACGTTCCCCTCCAAGTCACACACCACCCCGACTTGTAAATGTATCGCCGTTCCTTCATCGTTGCTGGGTCAAAATCCTGGAACTCCCTCCCTAACAGCACTCCCTCCCTAACAGAACCTTCACCACACGGACAGCAGCAATTCAAGAAATGCTGGCTTTGCCAGCGACGCCCACATCCCATGAACGAATATAAAAAAATGTTCTGACCTTAGTCATGAGCCTATTATGCGGTACCTTATTGAAGGCCTTTTTAAAATTCAAATATATCATATCCACTGCATTACCCTTGTCTACACTTCGCTACTTCTTCAAAGAATTCAATATGGTTGGTCAAGCATGACCTTCCCTTTTGAAATCCGTACTGACTTTTTAATTATATTTTTGGTTTCTAGATGTTTTTCTATTACATCTTCATAGAAAGAAATGACAGCCATCCGTGGCTAAGTAAAGAAATTAAGGATAGTATCCGACTAAAAACAAGGACATATAAGGAAGCCAAACTTAGTGGGAGGATAGAAGATTGGGAAGTCTTCAGAAGACAGCAAAAAGTAACGAAAGGATTGATTAAGAAAGGGAAGATAGATTATGAAAATAAATTAGCAAAAAATATAAAAACAGATAGCAAGAGTTTCTACAGTTATATAAAAAGAAAAAGGGTGGCTAAGGCAAACGTAGGTCCCTTAGAGGATGAGACCGGGAAATTAATGGTGGGAAACATGGAGATGGCAAAAATGCTGAACAAATATTTTGTTTCAGTCTTTACGGTAGAGGACACTAAGAATATCCCAACAGTGGACAAACGGGGGGCTCGAGGGGGCGAGGAGCTAAATACGATTAAAATCACTAAGGAATTGGTACTCAGTAAATTAATGGGACTCAAGGCGGATAAATCCCCTGGACCTGATGGCTTACATCCCAGGGTCTTGAGGGAAGTGGCAGTAGGGATTGTGGATGCTTTGGTAATAATTTTCCAAAATTCTCTGGACTCGGCAAAGGTCCCGGCAGATTGGAAAACTGCAAATGTAACACCGTTATTTAAAAAGGGTATTAGGCAGAAGGCTGGAAATTATGGACAAGTTAGCCTAACATCTGTGGTGGGTAAAATTTTGGAGTCTATTATTGAGGAGACAGTAGCGGAACATTTGGATAAACATAATTTAATAGGACAAAGTCAGCATGGCTTTACGAAGGGGAAGTCATGTCTGACAAATTTGCTTGAGTTCTTTGAGGATATAATGTACAGGGTGGATAAAGGGGAACCAGTGGACGTTGTGTATTTAGACTTCCAGAAGGCATTCGACAAGGTGCCACATAAAAGATTATTGCTCAAGATAAAGAATCACTGCATTGGGGGTAATATCCTGGCATGGGTGTAGGATTGGTTATCTAACAGGAAGCAGAGAGTTGGGATAAATGGTACATTCTCGGACTGGCAACCAGTAGCCAGTGGTGTTCCGCAGGGGTCGATGCTGGGTCCCCAACTCTTTACAATCTATATTAACGATTTGGAGGAGGGGACCGAGTGTAACATATCAAAGTTTGCAGATGATACAAAGATGGGAGGGAAAGTAGAGAGTGAGGAGGACATAAAAAACCTGCAAGGGGATATAGACAGGCTGGGTGAGTGGGCGGAGATTTGGCAGATGCAATACAATATTGGAAAATGTGAGGTTATGCACTTTGGCAGGAAAAATCGGAGAGCAAGTTATTATCTCAATGGCGAGAAACTGGAAAGTACTGCAGTACAAAGGGATCTGGGGGTCCTCGTGCAAGAAAATCAAAAGGTTAGTATGCAGGTGCAGCAGGTGATCAAGAAGGCCAATGGAATGTTGGCTTTTATTGCTAGGGGGATAGAATATAAAAACAGGGAGGTATTGCTGCAGTTATATAAGGTATTAGTGAGACCGCACCTGGAATACTGCATACAGTTTTGGTGTCCATACTTAAGAAAAGACATACTTGCTCTCGAGGCAGTACAAAGAAGGTTCACTCGGTTAATCCCGGGGATGAGGGGGCGGACATCTGAGGAGAGGTTGAGTAGATTGGGACTCTACTCATTGGAGTTCAGAAGAATGAGAGGCGATCTTATTGAAACATATAAGATTGTGAAGGGGCTTGATCGGGTGGATGCGGTAAGGATGTTCCCAAGGATGGGTGAAACTAGAACGAGGGGGCATAATCTTAGAATAAGGGGCTACTCTTTCAAAACTGAGATGAGGAGAAACTTCTTCACTCAGAGGGTGGTAGGTCTGTGGAATTTGCTGCCCCAGGAAGCTGTGGAAGCTGCATCATTAAATAAATTTAAAACAGAAATAGACAGTTTCCTCAAAGTAAAGGGAATTAGGGGTTACGGGGAGCGGGCAGGAAATTGGACATGATTTTAGATTTGAGGTTAGGACCAGATCAGCCATGATCTTATTGAATGGCGGAGCAGGCTCGAGGGGCTGATTGGCCTCCTCCTGCTCCTATTTCTTATGTTCTTATGAATCATTGAATGGTTACAGCATAGAAGGAGGCCTTTTGGCCCATCGAGTCTGCGCCAGCTCTCTGCAAGAGTAATCCAGCTAGTCCCACTCCCTGCTCTTTCCCTGTAGCCCTGCCAATTTTTTTCTTTATGGTAGTTATCCAATTCCCTTTTGAAAGCCACGATTGAATCTGCCTTCACCATCCTTTCAGGCAGTGCATTCCAGATCATAACCACTTGCTGCGTAAAAATGTTTTTCCTCATTGTGTATAAAACTGAGGGGCCTCGATAGGGTGGATAGGAAGGACCTATTTCCCTTAGCAGAGAGGTCAATAACAGGGGACATAGATTTAAGGTAATTGGTAGAAGGATTAGATGGGAGCTGAGGAAAATTTTTTTCACTCAGAGGGTGGTGGGAGTCTGGAACTCAGTGCCTGAAAGGGTGCTGGAGGCAGAAACCCTCAACTCATTTAAAAAGTACTTGGATATACGCTTGAAGTGCCATAGCCTACAAGGCTACGGACCAAGTGCTGGAAAATGGGTTTAGGCTGGGCATAGGCACGATGGGCTGAATGGCCTCCTTCTGTGCCATAAATGTTCTATGATTCTATGTTGCCTTTGGTTCTTTTGCCAATTGCCTTAAATTTATGTCCTCTGATTCTCGACGCTTCTGCCAATGGGAACATTTTCTCTCCATCTATTCTGTCTAGACCCCTCATGATTTTGAATACCTCTATCAAATCTCCTCTCAACCGTCTCTGTTCCAAGGAGAACAACCCCAGCTTCTCCAGTCTATCCACGTAACTAAAGTTCCTCATCCCTGGAACCATTCTAGTAAATCTTTTCTGCACCCTTTCCAAGGCCTTCACATCCTTCCTGAAGTGCAGTGCCCATAACTGGACACAATACTCCAGTTGTGGCTGAACCAGTGTTTTATAAAGGATCATCATAACCTCCTTGCATTTGTACTCAATGCCTCTATTTATAAAGCCTAGCATCCCGTATGCTTTTTCAATCGCTTTCTCAACCTACCCTGTAACTTTCAACAACCTGTGCACATATACTGCCAGGTCTTTCTGTTCCTGTGCCCCTTTTATAATAGTACCCTTTAGTTTATATTGCCTCTCCTTGTTCTTCCTACCGAAATGAATCTCTTCGCACTTTTCTGTGTTACATTTCATCTGCCACATGTCCACTCATTCCACCAGCCTCTCTAAGTCCTCTTGAAGTCTATCACTATCCTCACTGTTCAGTACACTTCCAAGTTTTGTGTCATCAGCAGATTTTGAAATTGTGCCCCGTACACCCAAGTCCAAGTCATTAATATATATCAAGAAAAGCAGTGGTCTTAGTACTGATCCCTGGGAAACACCACTGTATACCTTCCTCCAGAAAAATAACTGTTCACCACTACTCTGTTTCCTGTCACTTAGCCAATTTCGTATCCATGCTGCCACTGCCCCTTTTATTCCATGGGCTTGAACTTTGCTGACAAGCCTATTATGCGGCACTTTATCAAACGCCTTTTGAAAGTCCATATGCATCACATCAACTGCATTGCCCTCATCAACTCTCTCTGTTACCTCATCACAGTTATTTATATGTCTGTGGAATACTTTACTGTTTCATATTCCTTCATAATTTAATTGGGCAGGTTTGGGTTCTAAATATTCCTGGGTACAAGGTGTTCAGGAAAGATCGGGAAGGAAAGAAAGGAGCAGGGTGGGGGGTGGTTGGTGGTGGCAGTATTGATTGAGGAGAATATTGCAGTACTGGAGAGAGAGGATGTCCTGGAGGGGTCAAGGACAGAATCTATTTGGTTAGAGTTAAGAAATAAAAGAGGTGCCATTACACTACTGGGTGTATTCTATAGGCACCAATTAGTGGAAAGGATATAGAAGAGCAAATTTGCAGGGAAATTACAGAGAGGTGCAAAAGCCATAAGAGTAGTGATAACTGGGGACTTCAACTATCCTAATATAGACTGGGATAACATTAATAATATAAGGGGCACAGAGGGGGAGGAATTTTTGAAATGTATTCAGGATAACTTTCTTAACCAGTACGTTTCCGGCCCAACGAGGAAGGAGGCATTGCTGGATTTGTTCTAGGGAATGAGGTGGGCCAAGTGGAGCATGGGTCAGTGGGGGAGCATTTAGGGAGCAGCAATCATAGTGTCATAAGGTTTAGAATAGCTATGGAAAAGGACATGGACCACTCTAAAGTAAAAATACTCAATTGGAGGAGGGCTAATTTCAATTGGATGAGAACAGATCTGGCCCGGGTAAATTGGAATCAAAGATTGGCAGGCAAAACTGTAATTGAACGGTGGGCGGCCTTTAAAGAGATGGTTCGGGTACAGTCTAAGCACATTCCCACAGGAGGTAGAAAGGTAAGGCAGCTAAAGCCAGAGTTCCCTGGATGTCAAAAGAGATAGTGAGTAAGATGAAATGGAAAAAAGGGGCATATTACGGATGTCAGGTTGATAACACAAGTGAGAACAAGGCAGAATATAGAAAGTTCAGAGGGGAAGTGAGAAAGGAAATAAGAGGGGCAAAGAGGGTGTGAGAATAGACTGACGGCCAACATAACAGGGAATCCAAAAGTCATCTACAGGCATGTAAACCGTAAACGGGTTGTAAGAGGAGGGGTGGAGCCGATTAGGGACCATAAAGGAGATCTACTCCTGGAGGCAGAGGGCATGGCCGAGATGCAAAATACTCATTTAGTATCTGTCTTTACCAAGGAAGAAGATGCTGCCAGAGTCTCAGTAAAGAAAGATGTAGGTGAAATACTGAATGGGCTAAAAATTTATGAAGAGGTACAAGAAAGGTTAACTGTACTTAAAGTAGATAAGTCACCCGGTCTGGATGGGATGCATCCTGGGTTGCTGAGGGAAGCAAGGGTGGAAATTGCAGAGGTACTGGCCATAATCTTCCAAACATCCGTAGATACGGGGGTGGTGCCAGAGGACTGGAGAATTGCAAATGTTACACCCTTGTTCAAAAAAGGATGTAAGGATAAACCCAGCAACTATCGGCCAGTCAGTTTAACCTCAGTGGTGGGGAAACTTTTAGAAACGATAATCCGGGACAAAATTAACAGTCACTTGGACGAGGGCGGATTGATCAGGGAAAGCCAGCACGGATTTGTTAAAGGCAAATTGTGTTTAACTAACCTGATAGAGTTTTTTGATGAGGTAACAGAGAGGGTAGATGAGGGCAATTCAGATGATGTGGTGTATATGGACTTTCAAAAGGCGTTTGATAAAGTGCCGCATAATAGGCTTATCATCAAGATTGCGGTCCATGGAATAAAGGGGGCAGTAGCAACATGGATAGAGAATTGGCTAAGGGACAGGAAACAGAGAGTAGTGGTGAACGGTTGTTTTTCGGACTAGAGGGAGGTGTACAGTGGTGTTCCCCAGGGGTCAGTGCTTTTCTTGATATATATTAATGACCTGGACTTGGGTGTATAGGACACAATTTCAAAATTTGCAGTTGACACAAAGCTCGGCAGGTCAGTAAACAGTGAGGAGGATAGTGATAGACTTCAAGAGGATATAGACAGGCTGGTGGTATGGGCGGACACGTGGCTGATGAAATTTAATGCAGAAAAATGCAAAGTGATACATTTTGGTAGGAAGAATGAGGAGAGGCAATATAAACTAGAGGGCACAATTCTAAAAGGGGTACAGGAACAGAGAGATCTGGGAGCATATGTACACAAATCATTGAAGGTGGCAGGGCAGGTTGAGAAAGCGTTTTTTTTATTCGTTCATGGGATGTGGGCGTCGCTGGCGAGGCTGGCATTTATTGCCCATCCCTAATTGCCCTTGAGAAGGTGGTGGTGAGCCGCCTTCTTGAACCGCTGCAGTCCGTGTGGTGATGGTTCTCCCACAGTGCTGTTAGGAAGGGAGTTCCAGGATTTTGACCCAGCGACGATGAAGGAACGGCGATATATTTCCAAGTCGGGATGGTGTGTGACTTGGAGGGGAACGTGCAGGTGGTGTTGTTCCCATGTGCCTGCTGCTCTTGTCCTTCTAGGGTTAAAAAAGCATACGGGATCCTAGGCTATATAAATAGAGGCATAGAGTACAAAAGTATGGAAGTCATGATGAACCTTTATAAAACACTGGTTCAGCAACAACTGGAGTATTGTTTCCAGTTCTGGGCACTGCACTTTAGGAAAGATGTGAAGGCCTTAGAGAGGGTGCAGAAGAGATTTACTGGAATGATTCCAGGGATGAGGGACTTTAGTTACCTGGATAGACTGGAGAAGCCTATCTCGAGTAGGCCTATATTCACTAGAATTTAGAAGAACGAGAGGTGATCTCATCGAAACATATAAAATTCTAACAGGACTAGACAGACTAGATGCAGGGAGGATGTTCCCGATGGCTGGGGAGTCCAGAACCAGGGGTCACAGTCTCAGGATACGGGGTATGCCATTTAGGACTGAGATGAGGAGAAATTTCTTCACTCAGAGGGTGGTGAACCTGTGGAATTCTCTACCACAGAAAGCAGTGGAGGTCAAGTCATTAAATATATTCAAGAAGGAGATCGATATATTTCTTAATGCTAAAGGGATCAAGAGATTATGGGGAAAAAGTGGGAACAGGGTACTGAGTTAGACGATCAGCCATGATCATTTTGAATGGCGGAGCAGGCCCGAAGGGCCGAATGGCCAACTCTTGATCCTATTTTCTATGTTTCTATGTTTAAGCCAGTGTTCTCCTTGGAACAGAGACGATTGCGGGGAGATTTGATAGAGGTATTCAAAATCATGAAGGTTCTAGACAGAGTAGAGACAAAGGGCTCGATTTTCGCGTCGAGTTACCTGCGGGTTTCCAGCGGGGGGGGCCCCGAAAATCCCGATATCCGGTCACGTGACCGGATCGGGCCGAAATCCCGGCCACTTCCGGGTACCGCGCTGACATGCGGGGCTGCGCGCGCAAGCCCCGCTGGTGGGAATCCCGCAGGCAATTAAAGCCAGCGGGGTTCCACTTGATTGTCCTTACCTTGCTTGTTGAGGTCAGTTAATGAGCTGAAGCAGCTGTCAAAAGAGGAAGTGTGGGATTTTAGGTTCAAGGCAGTGAGTTTCACACACTGAGGGAAACAGTCTCTCTCCAACCAGGCATGTTGCAGCCAGCAGCCTGTGGCAGGTGCCAAGGTGCACTCCACGGGGGAGAGCCCTCACCCACGCAGGAGGCCACCGCGTCACATAGGGCAACCCCTGCCCTCCACCACCCCCCGCCAAGCCAGAGGACAGACCGACACGAAACCGCAGCCCCAGTCCGAGGAACCACCCACCTACCCTGCACAACCCCTCAGACCAACACCTGCCAGATGGGTGGTGCGTGGACACCCTCGGAGGACGAACAGCATGACCAGCCCCAGCAGCCTCGCAGTCCACGCCGTCCGCCACAGAGACGTGGAGCCCCCCAACATGGTGTTGTTGCACGCCCACCTGCACAGCAGGAGGGAGGGCTACCGCAGGGAGAGACGCATCGCAGCGGGCACTACCCTCGCCACAGGGTCCACAGACCGAGGCGCAGCTCCCCGGACCTCTCCGAGCAGCAGTGCACAGGGAGGCGCAGATTCGCTCGACATGTAGTCGTGGAGATCTGCAGCCTCTTTCATGCCGAGCTGCTCCTGGCTGGCCCCAGCACCAACTGCTTACCTGTCGCTGGCAAAGTCACCACTGCCCTCCACAACTTCTCCTCCGCATCCTTCCAGGGTGCAGCCGGCTACACCGCCGATGTCTCTCAGTCGTCTGCGCGGAAGAGCCCTGCAAATACACCTGCACCTACTCTGCAGTAACACAATGGGTGGCATCAGTGGTGGGTCCTCATAGTGATACCCAGGAGCGGGCATTATTGGACACAACGGACAGGATTCGCCGAGACATGGCAGTGGTGGTGCCAATATAATGTGTGCTGTTTGTTGCTCTGAAATTCAATATTGGTAACACCCAGGACAAACCCTCAGACACCCTTGTGCACCCACTTCATGCTCACGACACGTTTGCCTTACGCTGCCTACTGCACATATGTGATGCATGCCCTGTGGCTGCAGCACAGGTGGTGGCAGGTTGAGTGAGGCTGGCCGTGAGGGAGATGCACGAGAGGGTGAGTATGGGATGGAGCAATGAGATTGTATGAGGAGTGGGTTGCGTGTTAGTGGCAGGATGAGTACTGGCGAGGTGAGTAGGTGGAGGTAAGATGAGGATGGGGTTTGAGTGGGTATGAAGGGTGATGTGACAGAGTAGTGTTGGCGGTGCCGAAGGAAATGTGGGGTGGGGGCAGTGTTGTGGCAGACGGAGTGTAGGGGAAAGACTTCATGTTCTCACTGTGGCTGACCTACTGCGGTCATTGCAGCGCCTCCTGCACTGTATGCAGGTGGGCCATATGTTGGTGGTGCAGGTGACCCCCTCTGCCACCTCGAGCCAGGCCTTCTTGGTGGCAGAGGCAGGCCGCTTCCTCCCGCCTGCCGGGGGGAAGATATGTGTCCTCCCCCTCCTCCTCACCCCATCTGATGATACCTGCGGTGAGGCATCATTAAACTGGGAGCAGCCTTCCCCCTGGGCTGCTCCATGCTGCAATTTGTTCCATTGGTTGCAGCATCTGTCAGTGGAGGACTGCCCCTTTAACTAGAGAGCCTCCAGCTGACAGATCGTACTGCGCACGCGCAGCCCGCCCGACGCGCAGACCAGCAGCGCGGACCCCGGAGGAGCAGGTAATTGATTCCTATTAGTGTGTTGCCTGCTACGATCGCGCGGGAAACCCACTAATTTCACCGAGCGTGTTGACCACGCTCCCGGAGGACCACCCGCTGGGAACCCGCAGGCCTGCTAAATTCGAGCCCAAACTGTTCCCATTGGTGGAAGAGTCAAGAACCAGAGGACACAGATTTAAGGTGATTGGCAAAAGAACCAAAGGTGCCATGAGGAAAAACTTTTTTACACAGCGAGTGATTAGGGTCTGGAATGCACTGCCCGAGGGGTTGGTGGAGGCAGATTCAATCATGGCCTTCAAAAGGGAACTGGAGAAGTACTTGAAAGGAAAAAAATTGCAGGGCTACGGGGAAAGGGCGGGGGAGTGGGACTAGCTGGATTGCTCTTGCATAGAGTCGGCACGGACTCGATGGGCCGAATCGCTACTGCCTAGATGTTCCCCTACACTTACTGCTCTTATCTGTTCTGGTTCCTTTCCCATTACTGGATCCAGCAGTGCTTCCTCTCATGTTGGGCTTTTTACACACTGGGTAAGAAAGGAGCCCTGCACTCCATTCCCTGTAACCCTTCACCTACTACTTCTTGCCAATTTGGGGATAGTTAAAATCTCCCATTATTATTCTATGTTCTTTACTCATTTCACACATTTGTTTACATATTTCATCCTCCACCTCCTTTCCACTATTAGGTACCCTTATTAGCATGATCGATCCCGTGTAATCTTTTATTTCAGTCTATATGTGGAGTCAGGGGACAAGTCGCAGAATGGATAGCAAGCTGGCTACAAAAGAGAAAACAGAGATTAGGGGTTAAGGGTAACTACTCAGACTGGCAAAAGGTGGGAAGTGGTGTTCCACAGGAATCGGTGCTGGGACCACTGTTGTTCACAATTTACATCAACGATTTGGACTCGGGAATCAGAAGTATAATGACAAAATTTGCGGACGACACCACACTTGGAGTACAGTGAACAGTCCTGGTCTCCATATTATAGAAAAGATATAGATGGATTGGAGAGGGTGCAAGACAGATTCACAAGGATGCTCCAGAACTGAGAGTGCTGTGGGAAACAGGAGTTTCAATTCATAGGGCACTGGCACCAGTACTGGGGAAAGAGGCAGCTGTTCCATTGGGACGGGTTCCACTTAAACCGGGCTGGGATCAGGGTCCTGGCGAATCGAAAAACTAAAGTGGTATATAGGACTTTAAACTAATAAGGGGGAGGGACGAGTTGGCTACGGTAGATTGGGAAATTAGATTAAAAGATATGTTGGTAGATAAGAAATGGCGAACATTTAAGGACATAGTTCATAATTCTCAACAAATATACATTCCATTGAGGAATATAAACTCCACGGGAAAAATGATCCAACTGTGGCTAACAAGAGAAGCTAAGGATAGGATTAGATCAACAAGGTCATCTATGTGCGGAACCACAAGAGATGGGTGAGATCCTGAATGAATATTTCACATCGGTATTTATGGTTGAGAAAGGCATGGATGTTAGGGAACTTGGGGAAATAAATAGTGATGTCTTGAGGAGTGTACATATTACAGAGAGGGAGGTGCTGGAAGTCTTAACGCGCATCAAGGTAGATAAATCTCCGGGACCTGATGAAATGTATCCCAGGACGTTATGGGAGGTTAGGGAGGAAATTGCGGGTCCCCTAGCAGAGATATTTGAATCATCCACCGCTACAGGTGAGGTGCCTGAAGATTGGAGGGGAGCAAACGTTGTGCCTTTGTTTAAGAAGGGCGGCAGGGAAAAGCCTGGGAACTACAGACCGGTGAGCCTGACATCTGTAGTGGGTAAGTTGTTAGAGGGTATTCTGAGGGACAGGATCTACAGGCATTTGGAGAGGCAGGGACTGATTAGGAACAGTCAGCATGGTTTTGTGAGAGGAAAATCATGTCTCACGAATTTGATTGAGTTTTTTGAAGGGGTAACCAAGAAGATAGATGAGGGCTGTGCAGTAGACGTGGTCTACATGGACTTCAGCAAAGCCTTTGACAAGGTACCGCATGGTAGGTTGTTACATAAGGTTAAATCTCACGGGATCCAAGGTGAGGTAGCCAATTGGATACAAAATTGGCTTCACGACAGAAGACAGGGTGGTTGTAGAGGGTTGTTTTTCAAACTGGATGCCTGTGTCCAGCGGTGTGCCTCAGGGATCTGTGCTGGGTCCGCTGTTATTTGTTATTTATATTAATGATTTGGATGAGAATTTAGGAGGCATGGTTAGTAAGTTTGCAGATGACACCAAGATTGGTGGCATTGTGGACAGTGAAGAAGGTTATGGCAGATGGAGTTTAATTTAGATAAATGTGAGGTGATGCATTTTGGTAGATCGAATCGGGCCAGGACCTACTCCGTTAATGGTAGAGCGTTGGGGAGAGTTATAGAACAAAGAGATCTAGGAGTACAGGTTCATAGCTCCTTGAAAGTGAAGTCACAGGTGGATAGGGTGGTGAAGAAGGCATTCGGCATGCTTAGTTTCATTGGTCAGAACATTGAATACAGGAGTTGGGATGTCTTGTTGAAGTTGTACAAGACATTAGTAAGGCCACACTTGGAATACTGTGTACAGTTCTGGTCACCATATTATAGAAAGGATATTATTAAACTAGAAAGAGTGCAGAAAAGATTTACTAGGATGCTACCGGGACTTGATGGTTTGACTTATAGGGAGAGGTTAGATAGACTGGGACTTTTTTCCCTGGAGAGTAGGAGGTTGAGGGGTGATCTTATAGAAGTCTATAAAATAATGAGGGGCATAGATAAGGTAGATAGTCAAAATCTTTTCCCAAAGGTAGGGGAGTCTATAACGAGGGGACGAGCGATGCTGAGAAAGTCGTGGATAGCACGTTCAGTGAGTTGGTCACACCGCAGATAAAAATTACTGAGGGAGATAGTGAATGGGTGACCAACAGACAGAGGAAGAGTAGGAAGGCAGTGCAGGGGTCCCCTGCGGTCATCTCCCTCCAAAACAGGTATACCGTTTTGGATACTGTTGGCGGAGATGGCTCACCAGGGGAAGGTGGCAGTGGCCAGGTTCATGGCACCGTGGCTGGCTCTGCTGCACAGGAGGGCAGGAAAAAGAGTGGCAGAGCTATAGTGATAGGGGACTCGATTGTAAGGGGAATAGACAGGCGTTTCTGCGGACGCAACCGAGACTCCAGGATGGTATGTTGCCTCCCTGGTGCAAGGGTCAAGGATGTCTCGGAGCGGCTGCAGGACATTCTGGAGGGGGAGGGTGAACAGCCAGTTGTCGTGGTGCATATAGGCACCAACGATATAGGTAAAAAACAGGATGAGGTCCTACAAGCTGAATTTAGGGAGTTAGGAGTTAAACTAAAGAGTAGGACCTCAAAGGTAGTAATCTCAGGATTGCTACCAGTGCCACGGGTTAGTCAGAGTAGGAATGACAGGATAGCGAAGATGAATACGTGGCTTGAGAGATGGTGCAAGCTGGAGGGATTCAAATTCCTGGGCCATTGGAACCGGTTCTGGGGGAGGTGGGACCAGTACAAATTGGACGGTCTGCATCTGGGCAGGACTGGAACCAATGTCCTAGGGGGAGTGTTTGCCAGTGCTGTTGGGGAGGGTTTAAACTAATGTGGCAGGGGGATGGGAACCGATGCAGGAAGTCAGTGGGAAATAAAGTGGTGACAGAAACAAAAGGCAGTAAGGGAGAGTGTACAGAACATGACCAGACAGATGGTCTGAGAAAGCAGGGCAAAGACCAAGGGAAGTCTAGATTAAACTGCATTTATTTCAATGCAAGAAGTCTGATGGGCAAGGCAGATGAACTCAGGGCATGGATGGGTACATGGGACTGGGATGTTATAGCTATTACTGAAACATGGCTAAGGGAGGGGCAGGACTGGCAGCTCAATGTTCCAGGGTACAGATGCTATAGGAAAGATAGAGCAGGAGGTAAGAGAGGAGGGGGAGTTGCGTTCTTGATTAGGGAGAACATCACGGCAGTAGTGAGAGGGGATATATCCGAGGGTTCGCCCACTGAGTCCATATGGGTAGAACTGAAAAATAAGAAGGGAGAGATCACTTTGATAGGATTGTACTACAGACCCCCAAATAGTCAACGGGAAATTGAGGAGCAAATATGTAAGGAGATTACAGACAGCTGCAAGAAAAATAGGGTGGTAATAGTAGGGGACTTTAACTTTCCCAACATTGACTGGGACAGCCATAGCATTAGGGGCTTGGATGGAGAGAAATTTGTTGAGTGTATTCAGGAGGAATTTCTCATTCAGTATGTGGATGGCCCGACTAGAGAGGGGGCAAAACTTGACCTCCTCTTGGGAAATAAGGAAGGGCAGGTGACAGAAGTGTTAGTGAGGGATCACTTTGGGACCAGTGATCATAATTCCATTAGTTTTAAGATAGCTATGGAGAAGGATAGGTCTGGCCCAAAAGTTAAAATTCTAAATTGGGGAAAGGCCAATTTTGATGGTATTAGACAGGAACTTTCAGAAGTTGATTGGGAGAGTCTGTTGGCAGGCAAAGGGACGTCTGGTAAGTGGGAGGCTTTCAAAAGTGTGTTAACCAGGGTTCAGGGTAAGCACATTCCTTATAAAGTGAAGGGCAAGGCTGGTAGAAGTAGGGAACCTTGAATGACTCGGGAGATTGAGGCACTAGTCAAAAATAAGAAGGAGGCATATGACATGCATAGGCAGCTGGGATCAAGTGGATCCCTTGAAGAGTATAGAGATTGCCGGAGTAGAGTTAAGAGAGAAATCAGGAGGGCAAAAAGGGGATATGAGATTGCTTTGGCAGATCAGGCAAAGGTGAATCCAAAGAGCTTCTACAAATACATAAAGGGCAAAAGGGTAACTAGGGAGAGAGTAGGGCCTCTTAAGGATCAACAAGGTCATCTAAGTGCGGAACCACAAGAGATGGGTGAGATCCTGAATGAATATTTCACATCGGTATTTACGGTTGAGAAAGGCATGGATGTTAGGGAACTTGGGGAAATAAATAGTGATGTCTTGAGGAGTGTACATATTACAGAGAGGGAGGTGCTGGAAGTCTTAACGCGCATCAAGGTAGATAAATCTCCGGGACCTGATGAAATGTATCCCAGGACGTTATGGGAGGTTAGGGAGGAAATTGCGGGTCCCCTAGCAGAGATATTTGAATCATCCACCGCTACAGGTGAGGTGCCTGAAGATTGGAGGGTAGCAAATGTTGTGCCTTTGTTTAAGAAGGGCGGCAGGGAAAAGCCTGGGAACTACAGACCAGTGAGCCTGACATCTGTAGTGGGTAAGTTGTTAGAGGGTATTCTGAGGGACAGGATCTACAGGCATTTGGAGAGGCAGGGACTAATTAGGAACAGTCAGCATGGTTTTGTGAGAGGAAAATCATGTCTCACGAATTTGATTGAGTTTTTTGAAGGGGTAACCAAGAAGATAGATGAGGGCTGTGCAGTAGACGTGGTCTACATGGACTTCAGCAAAGCATTTGACAAGGTACCGCATGGTAGGTTGTTACATAAGGTTAAATCTCATGGGATCCAAGGTGAGGTAGCCAATTGGATACAAAATTGGCTTGACGACAGAAGACAGAGGGTGGTTGTCGAGGGTTGTTTTTCAAACTGGATGCCTGTGTCCAGCGGTGTGCCTCAGGGATCGGTGCTGGGTCCGCTGTTATTTGTTATTTATATTAATGATTTGGATGAGAATTTAGGAGGCATGGTTAGTAAGTTTGCAGATGACACCAAGATTGGTGGCATTGTGGACAGTGAAGAAGGTTATCTAGGATTGCAACGGGATCTTGATAAATTGGGCCAGTGGGCCGATGAATGGCAGATGGAGTTTAATTTAGATAAATGTGAGGTGATGCATTTTGGTAGATCGAATCGGGCCAGGACCTACTCCGTTAATGGTAGGGCGTTGGGGAGAGTTATAGAACAAAGAGATCTAGGAGTACAGATTCATAGCTCCTTGAAAGTGGAGTCACAGGTGGATAGGGTGGTGAAGAAGGCATTCAGCATGCTTGGTTTCATTGGTCAGAACATTGAATGCAGGAGTTGGGATGTCTTGTTGAAGTTGTACAGGGCATTGGTGAGGCCACACTTGGAGTACTGTGTACAGTTCTGGTCACCCTATTATAGAAAGGATATTATTAAACTAGAAAGAGTGCAGAAAAGATTTACTAGGATGCTACCGGGACTTGATGGTTTGACTTACAGGGAGAGGTTAGACAGACTGGGACTTTATTCCCTGGAGAGTAGGAGGTTAAGGGGTGATCTTATAGAAGTCTATAAAATAATGAGGGGCATAGATAAGGTCGATAGTCAAAATCTTTTCCCAAAGGTAGGGGAGTCTATAACGAGGGGGCACAGATTTAAGGTGAGAGGGGAGAGATACAAAAGGATCCAGAGGGGCAATTTTTTCACTCAAAGGGTGGTGAGTGTCTGGAACGAGCTGCCAGAGGCAGTAGTAGAGGCGGGTACAATTTTGTCTTTTAAAAAGCATTTGGACAGTTACATGGGGAAGATGGGTATCGAGGGATATGGGCCAAGTGCAGGCAATTGGGACTAGCTTAGTGGTATAAACTGGGCGACATGGACATGTTGGGCCGAAGGGCCTGTTTCCATGTTGTAACTTCTATGATTCTATGATTCTATAGATTTAAGGTGAGAGGGGAGAGATACAAAAGGGTCCAGAGGGGCAATTTTTTCACTCAAAGGGTGGTGAGTGTCTGGAACGAGCTGCCAGAGGCAGTAGTAGAGGCGGGTACAATTTTGTCTTTTAAAAAGCATTTGGACAGTTACATGGGTAAGATGGGTATAGAGGGATATGGGCCAAGTGCAGGTAATTGGGACTAGCTTAGTGGTATAAACTGGGCGACATGGACATGTTGGGCCGAAGGGCCTGTTTCCATGTTGTAACTTCTATGATTCTATGATAAAAGTCTTACAATGTTGCCAAAAAGAGTAGTAAGCCTGAAGATTGGGAGAGCTTTAGAAACCAGCAAAGGATGTCCAAAAAATTGATAAAGGGAGAAAATTGAACATGAGAGAAAACTAGCAAGACATATGAAAACAGATTGTAAGAGCTTCTACAAGTATGTAAAAAGGAAGAGAGTAGCAAAAGTAAACGTGGATCCATTAAAGGCAGAAACTGGAGAAATTATAATGGGGAATAAGGAAATAGCAGAGACGTTAAACAAGTATCTGTCTTCACAGTAAAGGACACAAAAAACATACCAGAAATAGTGTGGAACCAAGTGTCTAATGAGAGTGAGGAACTTAAAGTCATTAAGATTAGTAAAGAAAATCACTGGAGAAATTAATGGGACTAAAAGCCGACAAATCCCCTGGACCTGATGGCCGACATCATCGGGTTCTAAAAGAGGTGGCTGCAGAGATAGTGGATGCATTGGTATGAACCTTCCAGAATTCCCTCGATTCTAAAATAGTCCCCGTGGATTGGAAGGTAGCAAATATAACCCTGCTATTCAAGAAAGGAGGGAGCGAGGAAACAGGGAACTACAGGCCAGTTAGCCTGACAGCAGTAGTAGGGAAAATGCTAGAACCTGTTATTATGGACGTAGTAACAGGGCACTTGGAAAATCATAATATGATTAGGCAGAGTTAACACGGTTTTATGAAAGGAAAATTGTGTTTGACAAATCTATTCGAGTTTTTTGAGGATGTAACTAGGAGGGTATAATAAAGGGGAACCAGCGGATGTAGAATAGTTGGATCTTCAAAAGGCATTCGATAAGGTGCCACACAAGAGGTTGTTACACAAGATTAGGGCTCATGGGATTGGGGGTAATATATTAGCATGGATTGAGGATTGGTTAACAGACAGAAAAGAGAGAGTAGGAACATATGGGTCATTTTCGGGTTGGCTTGTTGTAACTAGTGGGGTGCCACAAGGATCAGTGCTCGGGTCTCAGCTATTTACAATCTATATCAATGTCTTGGATGAGGGTAATATATCCAAGTTTGCTGACAGTACAAAGCTAGGTGGGAAAGTAAGCTGTGAGGAGGACACAAAGAGTCTGCAAAGGGATATATAGACAGGTTAAGTGAGTGGGTGAGAAGGTGGCAGATGGAGTATAATGTGGGGAAATGTGAAATTATCCACTTTGGTAGGAAGAATAGAAAAACAGAATATTTTTTAAAAGGTGAGATACTAAGAAATGTTGGTGTTCAGAGAGATTTGAGTGTCCTTGTACACGAATCACAGAAAGTTAACATGCAGGTACAGCAAGCAATTAGGAAAGCAAATGATATGTTAGCCTTTATTGCAAGGAGGTTGGAGTATAAGAGTAAGGAAGCCTTGCTGCAATTATATAGTGCTCTGGTGAGACTTCACCTGGAGTACTGTGTACAGTTTTGGTCTCCTTATCTAAGGAAGGATATACTTTCCTTAGAGGGGGTGCAACGAAGGTTCACTCAATTGATTCCTGGGATGAGAGGGTTGTCCTATGAGGAGAGATTGGGCCTATATTCACTGGAGTTTAGAAGAATAAGAGGTGATCTCATAGAAACGTATAAAATTTAGAGGGCTTGATAGGGTAGATGCTGAGAGGCTGTTTCCCTTGGCTGGAAAGTTTACAACTAGAGGTCACAGTCTCAAGATAAGGGGTCAGTCATTTAGAATGGAGATGAGGAAAAGTTTCTTCAGTTAGAGGGTTGTGAATATTTGGAATTCTCGACCCCAGAGGGCTGTGGAGCTCAGTCATTGAGTATATTCAAGACTGAGATCGATGGACATTTGGACACTACAGAATGAAGGTATATGGGGATCGGGCGGGAAAGTGGAGTTGAGGTCAAAGATCAGCTATGATCTTATTGAATGATGTAGCAAGCTCGAGGGGCCATATGACCTACTCCTGCTCCTATTTCTTATGTTCTTATGAGAGGATGTACTTATCAGGAAAGGCTATACAGGCTTTGGCTCTTCTCTAGAAAAGAGAAGGCTGAGGGGTGACCTGATAGAGGTCTTTAAGATAATGAAAGGGTAGATGTAGAGAAAATGTTTCCATTTGTGGGGGAGTCCCAAAACTAGAGATCATAAATATAAAAAAGTCGCGAATAAATCCAATAGGAACTTCGGGAGAAACTTCATTACCCAAAGAGTGGTAAGAATGTGGAACACCCTACCACAAGGCGTAGTTGAAGCAAATAGCATAGATGCATTTAATGGGAAAATTAGATAAGCACATGAGGGAGAAAGGAATTAAAGGGCTTGCTGATAGGATTCAATGAAGTAGGGAGGGCGGAGGGTTTTTGTAGAGCACAATCTCTGGCATAGAGCATAATATCTGGCATAGACCAGTTGGGCCGAATGATGTGTTTGTCTGCTTGAGTTTCGATGTAACTCAATGTGGATTCAGTTAGTTATGTCCCTTTTCTCTACTGCCATTATGTTATCCCTAATTAGTACAGCCACTCCACCTCCTCCTTCTTCCTTCCCTATCCTTTATGATTATGTTATAGCCTACAATATTTAATTGCCAGTCCTGTTCTTTATGTAGCCATTTTTCAGTTATCCCGACCAAATCTAGTTCCTCGCCATGGATTATTGCCTCCAGATTCTCCGTTTTATTTTGGACGCTGTGTACATTGCTGTACAGGCAGTTTAATTCATCTTTAATAGTTGTTCCTTTTACTTTATTTTTAACAGCCTGTTAACAGTTCTGCTTTATATTATCTTGTTTTTGTTATAAGAACATAAGAAATAGGAGCAGGAGTAGGCCAATCAGCCCCTTGAGCCTGCTCTGCCATTCAATAATGTGGAGATGCCGGTGATGGACTGGGGTTGACAATTGTAAACAATTTTACAACACCAAGTTATAGTCCAGCAATTTTATTTTAAATTCACAAGCTTTCGGAGATTTTCTCCTTCCTCAGGCAAATGTTTCAGGATCTCCTTGAAGCCTACGCATTTATACATATTGAACAATACATGGTGTTTACAGACTGCCCCTGCAACTGCCCGTTGCCAAGGCAATCACCGTGTTCAGACAGAGAGGTGTCATCTGCAGAACCCCCGAATACACATTCAACAAAAACACAAACAGGGAAAAAAAACAGAGAAAAAAAAACACAGAGAGAGGCAGAAACATCCGGAAGGCAGAGAGAGCCAGCAAATGACCCATTATATTAAAAACAGATAACATTTGTTCGCTGGTGGGGTAACGTGTAGCGTGACATGAACCCAAGATCCCGGTTGAGGCCGTCCTCATGGGTGCGGAACTTGGCTATCAATTTCTGCTCGACGATTTTGCGTTGTCGTGTGTCTCGAAGGCCGCCTTGGAGTACGCTTACCCGAAGGTCGGTGGATGAATGTCCATGACTGCTGAAGTGTTCCCCGACTGGGAGGGAACCCTCCTGTTTGGCGATTGTTGCGCGGTGTCCGTTCATCCGTTGTCGCAGCGTCTGCATGGTCTCGCCAATGTACCATGCTCTGGGGCATCCTTTCCTGCAACGTATGAGGTAGACAACGTTGGCCGAGTCACAGGAGTATGAACCATGCACCTGGTGGGTGGTGTCATCTCGTGTGATGGTGGTATCTGTGTCGATGATCTGGCATGTCTTGCAGAGGTTACCGTGGCAGGGTTGTGTGGCGTCGTGGACGCTGTTCTCTTGAAAGCTAGGTAGTTTGCTGCGAACGATGGTCTGTTTGAGGTTGGGTGGCTGTTTAAAGGCGAGTAGTGGAGGTGTGGGGATGGCCATTCAATAAGCCATTCAATAAGATCATGGCTGATCTGATCCTAACCTCAAATCTAAAGAACACATGAAATAGGAGCAGGACCCGGCCACTCAGCCCCTGGGCCCGCTCCGCCACACACAGGGCCTTGACCGATCCGAACTCAGCTTTATGTCCAATTTCCTGCCCGCTCCCCGTAACCCCTAATTCCCTTTACTTCGAGGAAACTGTCTATTTCTGTTTTAAATTTATTTAATGATGTAGCTTCCACAGCTTCCTGGGGCAGCAAATTCCACAGACCTACTACCCTCTGAGTGAAGAAGTTTCTCCTCATCTCAGTTTTGAAAGAGCAGCCCCTTATTCTAAGATTATGCCCCCTAGTTCTAATTTCACCCATCCTTGGGAACATCCTTACCGCATCCACCTGATCAAGCCCCTTCACAATCTTATATGTTTCAATAAGATCGCCTCTCATTCTTCTGAAATCCAATGAGTGGAGTCCCAACCTACTCAACCACTCCTCATATGTCCACCCCCTCATCCCCGGGATTAGCCGAGTGAACCTTCTTTGTACTGCCTCGAGAGCAAGTATGTCTTTTAAGCATGGACCCACCAAAACTGTATGCAGTATTCCAGGTGCGCTCTCACCAATACCTTATATAACTGCAGCAATACCTCCCTGTTTTTATATTCTATCCCCCTAGCAATAAAAGCCAACATTCTGTTGGCCTTCTTGATCACCTGCTGCACCTGCATACTAACTTTTTGATTTTCTTGCACGAGGACCCTCAGATCCCTTTGTACTGCAGTACTTTCCAGTTTCTCGCCATTAAGATAATAACTTGCTCTCTGATTTTTCCTGCCAAAGTGCATAACCTCACATTTTCCAATATTGTATTGCATCTGCCAAATCTCCGCCCACTCACCCAGCCTGTCTATATCCCCTTGTAGTTTTTTTATGTCCTCCTCACTCTCCACTTTCCCTCCCATCTTTGTATCATCTGCTAACTTGATATCTTACACTCGGTCCCCTCCTCCAAATCGTTAATATAGATCGTAAAGAGTTGGGGACCCAGCACCGACCCCTGCGGAACACCACTGGCTACTGGTTGCCAGTCCAAGAATTAACCATTTATCCCAACTCTCTGCTTCCTGTTAGATAACCAATCCTCCACCCATGCCAGAATATTACCCCCAATCCAGTGATTCTTTATCTTGAGCAATAATCTTTTATGTGGCACCTTGTCGCATGCCTTCTGGAAGTCTAAATACACTACATCCACTGGTTCCCCTTTATCCACCCTGTACGTTATGTCCTCAAAGAACTCAAGCAAATTTGTCAGACATGACTTCCCCTTCATAAAGCCATGCTGACTTTGTCCTATTAAATTATGTTTATCCAAATGTTCCGTTACTGTCTCCTTAATAATAGACTCCAAAATTTTACCCACCACAGATGTTAGGCTAACTGGTTTATAATTTCCAGCCTTCTGCCTACTACCCTTTTTAAATAAGGGTGTTACATTAGCAATTTTCCAATCTGGCGGGACCTTTGCTGAGTCCAGAGAATTTTGGAAAATTATTACCAAAGCACCCACAATTCCTACTGCCACTTCCCTCAAGACCCTGGGATGTAAGCCATCAGGTCCAGGGGATTTATCCGCCTTGCGTCCCATTATTTTACTGAGTACCAATTCCTTAGTGATTTTAATCGTATTTAGCTCCTCCCCCCCCCACTAGAGCCCCCTATTTGTCCAGTGTTGGGATATTCTTAGTGTCCTCTACCGTAAAGACTGAAACAAAATATTTGTTCAGCATTTTTGCCATCTCCATGTTTCCCACCATTAATTTCCTGGTCTCATCCTCTAAGGGACCTATGTTTGCCTTAGCCACCCTTTTTCTTTTTATATAACTATAGAAACTCTTGCTATCTGTTTTTATATTTTTTGCTAATTTATTTTCATAATCTATCTTCCCTTTCTTAATCAATCCTTTCGTTACTTTTTGCTGTCTTTTGAAGACTTCCCAATCTTCTATCCTCCCACTAAGTTTGGCTACCTTATATGTCCTTGTTTTTAGTCGGATACTATCCTTAATTTCTTTACTTAGCCACGGATGGCTGTCATTTCTTTTACACCCTTTTTTCCTCAGTGGAATATATTTTTTTGAAGGTTGTAAAATAACTCCTTAAATGAACACCACTGCTCATGTACCCTCTTACCCTTTAATCTATTTTCCCAGTCCACTTTAATCAATTCCGCTCTCATACCATCATAGTCTCCTTTATTCAAGCTCAGTACGCTTGTTTTAGAACCAACCTTCTCACCCTCTAATTGGATATGGAATTTAACCATGTTATGGTTATCTTTATTCCTTACCCTGGTCTGACCTTTACATTTATCTCCTGTTTCTTTTATCTTTATGCTTTTGTTATTGATACCAGACCGCTCCCCCCATCTTGCTAGCTTAAAGCGTTATCCACTGCCCTATTTATCCTCTCTGCTCGGACTCAGGTCCCATTCCGGTTCAGGTGGAGCCCGTTCCAGTGGTATAGCTCCTTCCCGTCTCAGTACTGGTGCCAGTGTCCCATGAAATGGAACCCCTCTCTCCCACACCAGTCTTTCAGCCACATATTCACCTTTCTGATCTGCCTATCCCTATGCCAATTAGCATGTGGCTCGGGTAGTAATTGCGAGATTACCACCCCTGAGGCCCTGCTTTTTAATTTAGTTTCTAGCTTCTGATATTCCCTTAGCAGGACCTCCTCCTTGTTCTTCCTTATGTCATTGGTGCTGACATGGACCATGAGAACTGGATCCTCCCCTTCCCTTTCCAAGTTCCTCTCCAGTTGCTCCGAGATACCCTTTACCCTTGCACCAGTAGGCAACACGCCCTCCTGGACTCTCGATCTTGACTGCAGAGCATGCTAACTATCCCCCTGATTATAGAATCCCCTATGACTACAATCTTTCTATTCTGATCCTCCACCAACAATCCGCCACCCCCCGCATCTTGGATTGCCTTCTGCTCCACGGTGCCATGGTTAGCATTCTGGACATCCTCCCTGTAGCCTTCATCCTTATCCTCACAGGTATCAAGGACCTTGTACCTGTTGGACAGGACCAGTGTCTGCCAGACCTCCTTCTCTACCTCCCCCTCCTTTATGTGTCAGAGTGTCTTTAACTCACACTCCAGCTCAAAGACTCTGAGCCAGAGAGTTTCAAGCTGGAGACGTTTACTGCAGATCTGGCAATCGGGACAGTCTCACTGTCCACAAACTCCCACATATTACAGTCCCGACACAGCCTGTACTGCCATTTCTAGTTTTTATTTATTTAATCAGTAGTTTATTTCTAGGACTAATAGAATCACTTGAGATCTGGATTATATTTAGTAAATGGATTTAACTTGATTTCAAAATGATTAGTAATTACTTAGTCTTTTTAAAAATGTGATGCATTTTTTATTTAAGTTTTAAAAGTTGCCAGATTATTTTATAATCCCTTGGTAAAATTGCTTAGTACCTCCTTCCACCTCTGTACCTAATTCCCACACTCACCAAATTCCCAGTTGAAAACCCTCAGTCTATTAGCAATTCATTCCGTTAGAGGCCCACTCTCTGTCTTTACCAACCTCTGTGCTCGAGTTGTGTTCAAAGTGTGAAGTGATTCATATTGAAGGGCAATATAAATTAAATGGTATGATTTTAAACGGAGGTGCAGGAGCCGAGTGTATGTGCACAAGTCTTTGAAGGTGGCAGGACAAGTTGAGAAGGCTGTTAAAAAGGCGTATGGGATCCTGGGCTTTATTAGTAGAGGCATAGAGTACAAAAGCATGGAAGTTATGCTAAACTTTTGTAAATCACTGGTTAGGTCACAGCTGGAGTATTGTGGTCAATTCTGGGCACTATACTTTAGGAAGGATGTCAAGGCTTTGGAGAACGTGCAGAAGAGATTTACTGGAATGGGACCAGGGATGAGGGACTTCAGTTACATGAAGAGGTTCGAGAAACTTGGGTCGTTCTCCTTAGAGCAGAGACGGTTAAGGGGAGATTTAATAGAGGTATTCAAACTCATGAAGGGTTTTAATAGAGTAAATAAGGAGAAACTGTTTCCAATGACAGAGGGGTCAGTAACCAGAGGACACAGATTTAAGGTAATTGGCAAAAGAACCAGAGGCAACATAAGGAAACATTTATTACGCAGTGAGTGGTTATGATCTGGAATGCGCTGCCTGAAAGAGTGGTGGAAGCAGATTGAATAATGACTTTCAAAAGAGAATTGAATAAATACTTGAAGGGAAATATTTGCAGGGCTATGGGGAAAGGGCAGGGGAGTGGGCTAATTGGATAGCTCTTTCAAAGAGCCGGCCCAGGCAAGATGGGCCGAATGGCCTCCTGTGTTGTATCATTCTATTATTCATTGATGATCCTCTCTTATTTTTGGAACAATCCACAAGTAGCCAATGAATCACCCTCTGATTCTGGACTTGTATCGTGGATCTGAAGGATCAGACCTTATCTGAAATGAATCACCATTCCCTCTGCTTTGGAGACAGTGAGCACCTCCCAAAACCCAGAAACCTAAACTGGGATTCTTCTGTTTTTTTAAATGTTTTTCTGCACGAGCACATTGCAGGATGTGAATCAAAGAGATCCGAGTCACTGTGATGGTGGAGATTATAAATTACAGTACATCTCACCACACCCCCCGACCCCACACAGAATTCTAATATACAAAGCAACTTGAGACTCAGACACTTCATTCTTATTTCCCAATGCCAGGAAGGGTCGGTAACCAGAGGACACAGATTTAAGGTAATTGGCAAAAGAACCAGAGGCGACATGAGGAGACATTTTTTATGCAGCGAGTTGTAATGATCTGGAATGCACTGCCTGAAAGGGCGGTGGAAGCAGATTCAATAATAACTTTCAAAAGGGAATTGAATAAATACTTGAAAGGAAAAAATGTATAGGGCTATGGGGAAAGGGCAGGAGAATGGGACTAATTGGATAGCTCTTTCAAAGAGCCGACACAGGCACGATGGGCCAAATGGTCTCCTTCTGTGCTGTAATATACTATGATAATACATGAGTCACAGCTGATGACTGTACTGGCTCCAATCATTTGTCACTCGGTGTACTAATCCAACCAGAACTTGTAATGAGTACAATCCAAGGAATCCGAACAGCAAGCAACATAAACCCTCTGCATTCTCCAACTCTGCAAGCAAACTTCATCCCGGTAAAGTCAACACAGCTAGAAGGACAAAGAGGTTAATGTGGTTAAATAGCAATGTAAAGAATAGTGAAGAACCTGGATTTATATAGCACCTTTCATGACCTCAGGATGTCCCAAAGCTCTTTACAGCCAATTAAATACTGTTTGAGATCTAAGTAGAAGTAACATGCAGAAAATACTTAAAACAGGTAGGGAGGAGGACTGGTCAATTATCAACCCTGGAAAGAGAGGCTTGGAAAATATAGAATGGAACATCAAACTTCAGAAAACATCTCCAGGCCTGAAGAGTTTTAAGGTACACAGTGTAAAGAAAGGGTGTAAGTATTGGACCACAAGAAACGTAAGGAACTGAAATGGGGGATGAGGAAATAATAGAGCTGTTAAACATCAGGAAAAAAACTGCAAATGTTGGAAATCTAAAACAAAACCAAAAATTCACAGCATTAATGGCAGAAATTGTTACAAAATGCTAGGTGCTCTTAAAGCAAACAAAACAGCTTACATAGGAAACATCTATCCACGAGTTTTAGTGAAGTGGGAACAGTCTTGAAAGGAGGTGAGTGAGAGGTGACCTTACAGAGGGATATAAATGAGCAAACAGCACACAAAAGGCAGCTACTTCGCCCCTCCTGCTGAGGTCATTGACTTTTTTATCCCACCGCAGACAGAGCCCCGGGACGGTTTTGCTGGTGTTGATGCCACCCTCCACCTCCTGCCATATTCTTCACCCCATTGAATTCCCAAAACAATTGCACTGCCCCACTTTCTCCCCAAAGTCCTGTATCAATCCAAAACTAATCCCACTGTCCCACTCTCCCCATAGTCCTGTATTAATCCCAAACTAATCCTACTGTCCCACTCTCCCCATAGCCCTGTATCAATCCAAAACTAATGACACTGCCCCACTCTCTCCCCATAGTCCTGTGTCAATCCCAAACTAATCCCACTGGCCTGCAGTCCTCATTGCCCAGTATCAATCCAGAATTAATTCCACTGCCCTGCTCTCTCTCTCCATAGCCCTGTATCAATCCCAAGCTAATCCCATAGCCCTGTATCAATCCAAAATTAATCCCACTGCCCCACTCTCTCCTCATAGCCCTGTACAAAGACAGCAGAGCTTTGAAATAATAGAG
Source organism: Heptranchias perlo (assembly GCF_035084215.1). Classification (NCBI taxonomy): domain Eukaryota; kingdom Metazoa; phylum Chordata; class Chondrichthyes; order Hexanchiformes; family Hexanchidae; genus Heptranchias; species Heptranchias perlo. Next base: position 2,169,106 of record NC_090325.1, on the reverse strand, counting down.
GTGCCATTACACTACAGGGTCTAATCTATTGGCCAGCAACAAGTGGGAAGAAGAAAGAGGATAAATTTGCAGAGAAATTACAGAGAGGTGCAAAAGCTATAGAGTAGTGATAATGGGGGACTTCAATAATCTTAATATGAACTGGTGTCGTAATAGTAAAAAGGGCATAGAGGGGAAGAATTTCTGAAGTGATTTCAGGAGAACTTTCTTGATCAGTATGTTTCCTGCTCAACGAGGAAGGAGGCATTGCTGGATCTGGTTCTGGGGAATGAGGTGGGTCAAGTGGAGCAAGTGTCAGCGGGGGATCATTTCGGGAACAGTGATCATGTTATCATAAGGTTTAGATTAGTTATGGAAAAGGACAAGGAGCAGTCTAGAGTAAAATACTCAATTGGAGGAGGGCCAATTTCAGTGGGTTGAGAACGGATCTGGCCCAGATAAATTGGAATCAAAGATTGGCAGGCAAAACTGTAATAGAAGAATGGGTGGTCTTTAAAGAGGAGATGGTTCGGGTACAGTCTGGGTACATTCCTACAAGGGGGAAAAGTAGAGCAACTTAAGCCAGAGCTCTCTGAATGACGAAAGAGATAGAGAATAAGATGTAGCAGAAAAAGGGGGCGTATGACAGATGTCAGGTTGACAATACAAGTGAGAACCAGGCTGAATATAGAAAGTTCAGAGGGGAAGTGAAAAAGGAAATGAGAGGAGCAAAGAGAGAGTATGAGAATAGACTGGCAACTAACATAAAAGGGAATCCAAATGTCTTTGAAAGGAATATAAATAGTAAACGGGTAGTAAGAGGAGGGGTGGGGTCAGTTAGGGACCAAAAAGGAGATCTACTCATGGATGCAGAGGGCATGGCTGAGGTACTAAATAAGTACTTTGATGAGGTAACAGAGAGGAATGATGAGGGCAATGCAGATGATGTGGTGTATATGGACTTCTAAAGTGCCACATAATAGGCTTGTCAGCAAAGTTGAAGCCCAGGGAATAAAAGGGGGCAGTGGCAGCATGGATACAAAATTGGCTAAGTGACAGGAAACAGAGTAGTGTGAACAGTTGTTTTTCGGACAGAAGGGAGGTGTAGAGTGCTGTTTCCCAGGGGTCGATGCTGGGACCACTGCTTTTTTTGATATACAGTAATGACTGGACTTGGGTGCACAGGGCACAATTTCAAAATTTGCAGATGACACAAACTTGGAAGTGTAGTAAACAATGTGGATGATAGTAATAGACCTCAGGAGGACATGGACAGATTGGTGGAATGAGCAGACACGTAGCAGTTGAAATTTAACGCAGAGAAGTGCAAAGTGATACATTTTGCTAGGAAGAATAGATAGAGAGAAACTATTTCCACTGGTTGGGGATTTTAGGAGTAGGGGGCACAGTCTAAAAATTAGAGCCAGACCTTTCAGGAGCGAGATTAGAAAACATTTCTACACACAAAGGGTTGTAGAAGTTTGGAACTCTCTTCCGCAAACGGCAATTGATACTAGCTCAATTGCTAAATTTATATCTGAGATAGATAGCTTTTTGTCAACCAAAGGTATTAAGGGATATGGGCCAAAGGCAGGTATATAGAGTTAGATCACAGATCAGCCATGATCTTATCAAATGGCAGAGCAGGCACGAGGGGCTGAATGGCCTACTCCTGTTCCTATGTTCCTAAGAATGAGGAGAGACCTGGGGGTATATGTGCACAAATCGCTGAAGGTGGCAGGAGAGATTGAGAAAGCAGTTTAAAAAAAGCATATGGGATCCTGGGCTTTATAAATAGAGGCATAGAGTACAAAAGCAAGGAAGTTATGATGAACCTTTATAAAACACTGGTTCAGCCACAACTGGAGTATTATGTCCAATTCTGGGCACCGCACTTTAGGAAAGATGTGAAGACCTTAGAGAGGGTGCAGAAGAGATTTACTAGAATGGTTCCAGGGATGAGGGACTTCAGTTACATGGATTGACTGGAGAAGCTGGGGTTGTTGTCCTTAGAGCAGAGAAGTTTGAGAGGAGATTTGATGGAGGTATTCAAAATCATGAAGGTTCCAGACAGGGTAGATAGAGAGAAACTGTTTCTATTGGTAGAAGGGTCAAGGACCAGAGGACATAGATTTAAGGTGATTGGCAAAAGAACCAAAGGCAACATGAGGAAAACCTTTTTTACACAGCGAGTGGTTAGGATCTGGAATGCACTGCCTGAGGGGGTGGTGGAGGCAGATTCAATCGTGGCTTTCAAAAGGGAACTGGATAAGTGGTTGAAAGTAAAAAATTTGCAGGGTTATGGGCAAAGGGTGGGGGAGGGGTACGAGCTGGATTGCTCTTGCAGAGAACCGGCATGGACTTGATGGGCTGAATGGCCTCCTTCCGTGCTGTAACCATTTTACGATTCCATGATTCTATGAAGCGGAGCTTTGCACTGAGTTTATCTGAATAAGGGGGTTTTCTTTGACTACAGATGTCAGATGGAATTGCACAAACTGATAACAACCAATAGTGCTGTATAGAGGTAAAGAAGGACCCAAGGCACTCCCTCCCGCAAGAGGAAGGATTGGACCTTGGCCTCCTGCTCAACATGGGCAATAAAGTAATATCAATTTAATGAGGAATGGTGTGTAAATCTTACATAGCGGATAAAGCACTTGTGATGTATGCTGGAGAGATAGAGATAGCTGGGAGGTGAAAGACTGCAGGGGGGCAGTGTGGGAGGACGAACAGAACGGATGACTGAAATCAGTCCCACATGACCTTGTCTTCTCTCAATATTATGAAGGGGATTGACAAAACTGATCCAGGTGAATTGTTCCCTGAGCCAAGGGTTCAAATCCCGGGACACAAGTTTAAAACAGGGGAGGCTGGTGGAAGCTGTGTAGTCAGGGAAACTTTGCCACCAAAAGGGCGATTTAAAAAAAATAGTAAATCATCCCAAAGCGCTTCACAGCCAATTAAGCGTAGTCACTGTTGTAAGGTAGGAAAAACAGCAGCCAATTTGCACACAGCAAGGTCCCACAAACAGCAATGAGATAATGACCAGATAATCTGTTTTAATGATGTTGATTGAGATATAAATATTGGCCAGGAGAGTTCCCCTGCTCTTCTTTGAATTGTGCCATGGGATCTTTTGTATCCACCTGAGGATATAACGTCTAATCTGACAGAAAACACCTCCGATAGAGCAGCGCTCCCTCAGTACGGCACTGAAGTGTCATCCTGGATTATGTGCTAATCTCTGGAGTGGGACTCGCATGCTCGACCTTCTGACTCTGCCGTGTGTCATTGAGATGTGGATCTCAGCACTGGGGACCGGCGGGGGGGCCCAGCAGATCCCAGTGCGGGGGAGATCCCAGTGCAGGGGCCTGCTGGTGCTGGGAGACCTCACTATTGCAGACAGTAACTGTGCAGCATGTTGACAAATGTAAATACTGTGAGCTCATCTTTATTGAAATGCCATTGAATCTCTCTGTGTATCTCAAGCAGCAGATCAATTTCATCACGAAAAGCTCTTTGAAGAACTCAAGGATTACAAGTTCGTATTCCCACATGTCTTATCAGGAAAACAGAAGCGGAGTTTAGCCCTACTGCCGCAGGTAATTAACCTGATAGGATTCCCAGATACTGTACTGACAATCTACAGTCTGATTGCATTGACTCAACCCAATCTACTTCTCCATCCCTATCTGATGCAATGATCTAGATGGTTCCAATTCACCCAGAGTATTGTAATGTTGTGGTTATATTACTGAACTAGTAATCCAGAGAACGTGAGTTCAAATCTCACCACGGCAGTTTGAGAATTTGAATTCCATTTTAAAAAAGTGGCATTAAAAAGCTGGTATCTGTAAAAAGTTACCATGAAGCTGTCGGATTTTTGTAAAAATCCAACTAGTTCATGAATATCCTTTAGGGAAGGAAATCTGCTGTCCTTACCCAGTCTGGTCTATATGTCCCACACCAATGTGGTCTATATGTCCCACACCAATGTGGTCGCCTCGTATCAAACTCCTATCTATGATTCTATTGCAGGCAATTGGGACGAGCTTAGTGGTATAAACTGGGCGACATGGACATGTTGGGCCGAAGGGCCTGTTTCCATGTTGTAACTTCTATGATTCTATGATTCTAGGGCAACTAAGGATGGGCAATAAATGCCAGTCTTGCCAGCGAAATCCACAAGAGATCGTTTCCACTGATCAGTGAGATGTGCAAATTTAAGGTAATCACAAAAAGAATTAAAGGGGTGATCAGAAAGAATCTCTACTGTTCATAGTAGGTACAGAATAGGAGGAGGCCAGTCTGCTATCGTGCCTGTGCCGCTCTTTGAAAGAGTTATCCATTTCATAGAATAACAGAATCATAGAAAGGTTACAGCACAAAGGGGGCCATTCGGCCCATCGAGTCCGCACCGGCTCTATGCAAGAGCAATCCAGCTAGTCCCACTCCCCCGCCCTATCCCCGTAGCCCTGCAAATCTTTTCCTTTCAAGTATTTATCCAGTTCCCTTTTGAAGGCCATGATTGAATCTGCCTCCACCACCCCCTCGGGCAGTGCATTCCAGATCACAACCACTCGCTGTGTAAAAAAGTTTTTCCTCATATCACCTTTGGTTCTTTTGCCAATCACCTTAAATCTATGTCCTCTGGTTCTTGACCCTTCCGCCAATGGGAACAGTTTCTCTCTATCTACTCTGTCTAGGCCCTTCATGATTTTGAATACTTCTATCAAATCTCCTTGCAACCATCTCTGTTCCAAGGAGAACAACCCCAGCTTCTCCAGTCTATCCACGTAACTAAAGCCCCTCATCCTTGGAATCATTCTAGTAAATCTCTTCTGCACTCTCTCTAAGGCCTTCACATCTTTCCTGAAGTGCAATGCCCAGAACTGGACACAATACCCCAGTTGTGGCCGAACCAATGTTTTATAAAGGTTCATCGTGACTTCCATACTTTTGTACTCTATGCCTCTATTTATAAAGCCCAGGATCCTGTATGCTTTCTTAACCGCTTTTTGAACCTGCCCTGCCACCTTCAATGATTTGTGTACACATAGCCCCAGATCTCTCTGTTCCTGTACCCCTTTTAGAATTGTGCCCTCTAGTTTATATTGCCTCTCCTCATTCTTCCTACCGAAATGTATCACTTTGCATTTTTCTGCATTAAATTTCATCTGCCACGTGTCCGCCCATTCCACCAGCCTGTCTATATCCTCTTGAAGTCTATCACTATCCTCCTCACTGTTTACTACCCTGCCAAGTTTTGTGTCCTCTGCAAATTTTGAATTTGTGCCCTGTACACCCAAGTCCAAGTCATTGATATATATCAAGAAAAGCAGTGGTCCCAGCACTGACCCCTGGGAAACACCACTGTACACCTCCCTCCAGTCCGAAAAACAACCGTTCACCATTACTCTGTTTCCTGTCATTTAACCAATTCTCTAGCCATGTTGCTACTTCCCCCTTTATTCCATGGGCCACAATCTTGATGATAAGCCTACAATGTGTCACTTTATCAAACGCCTTTTGAAAGTTCATTTACACCACATCAATTGCATTGCCCTCATCTACCCTCTCTGTTACCTCATCAAAAAACTCTATCAGGTTAGTTAAACACAATTTGCCTTTAACAAATCGGTGCTGGCTTTCCCTAATCAATCCACCCTCGTCCAAATGACTGTTAATTCTGTCCCGGATTATCGTTTATAAAAGTTTCCCCACCACTGAGATTAAACTGATTCGCCTATCCTTTGGGTTTATCCTTACACCCTTTTTTGAACAAGGGCGTAACATTTGCAATTCTCCAGTCCTCTGGCACCATCCCCATATCTACGGATGTTTGGAAGATTATGGCCAGTACCTCCACAATTTCCACCTTTATATCCCTCGGCAACCTCGGATGCAACCCATCCGGACCGGGTGATTTATCTACTTTAAGTACAGCTAGCCTTCTAGTACCTCCTCTTTATCAATTTTTAGCCCATTAGTCCCACTCCCCTGCTCTTTCCCCATAGCTCTGTAAATGTTTTTCCTTCAAGTATTTATCTAATTTCCTTTTGAAAGTTAGTATTGAATCTGCTTCCACCACCCTGTCATACAGTGCATAACCACTTGCTGTGTAAAAAATGTTTTCCTCATGTCGCCTCTGGTTCTTTTTCCAATTACCATAAATCTGTGTCCTCTGTCTACCGACCCTTCTGTCATTGGAAACAGTTTCTCCTTATTTACTCTATTAAAACTGTTAATGATTTTGAACACTTCTATCAAATCTCCCTTTTACCTTCTCTGTTCTAAGGAGAACAATCGCAGCTTCTCCAGTCTCTCTACATTACTGAAGTCCCTCATCCCTGGAACTATTCTGGTAAATCTCCTCTGCGCCGTCTCCAAGGCTTTGACATCTTCCGAAAGTGTGGTGCCCAGAATTGAACACAATACTCCAGCTGAGGCCTAACCAGTGTTTTATAAATGATTAGCACAACATCCTTGCTTTTGTACTCTATGCCTCTATTAATAAAGACCAGGATCCCATATGCTTTTTTAGCAGCCTTTTCAACTTGTCCTGCCACCTTCAATGATTTGTGTATGTACAGCCCCAGGTCTCTCTGTTCCTGCATCCCCTTTAAAATTGTACCATTTAGTTTATATTGCCTCTCCTCATTCTTCCTACCAAAATGCATCACTTCGCATTTCTCTGTGTTAAATTTAATCTGCCGTGTATCTGCCCATTTCACCAGTTTGTCGACATCCTCCTGAAGTCTGTTGCTATCTTTCACATTGTTTACTACATGTCCGTGTCATCTGCAAATTTTGACATTATACCTTCTATACCCAAGTCCAAGTCATTAAAAATAAAGCGCCTTTCATGACCTCAAGACGTCCCAAAGTGCTTTACAGCCAAGTACTTTGGAAGTGTAGTCACAGTTGTAATGTAGGGAATGCGTCAGCCAATTTGCACACAGCAAGGTCCCACAAACAGCAATGAGATAGTGAGCAGATAATCTGTGTTAGTGATGTTGGTTGAGGAATAAATATTTGCCAGGACACCAGAAACGTCCACCTGAGAGGGCAGACAATGCCTCAATTTAATGTCTCATCTGAAAGACAGTGCAGCACCCCCTCAGTACTACACTGCAGAATCAGCCTACATTATGGACTCAAGTCTCTGGAGTGGGTCTTGAACCCGTGACCTTCTAACTCAGAGGCGAGAGGCTGCCCATTGACCCGTAGCAGACAGCTAAAAGTCAGAACAGCAAGATAGAGATAGAGAGACCGAAAGAAAGAGACAGAGAATGCAAAATAACACATTGCTATCGTGCCTTTCTCCCAATCATCCCCTTTACAGAGGAGATAATGAGCAGGAGGTGGCTGAAAGTGAGTTCAATGAGATGGGTTTTGAAGGTCGAGAGTGATGCAGCAAATAAGAGAATTCCAGAGAACAGAAGCAAAATACTGCAGATGCTGGAAATCTGAAATAAAAACAGAAAATGCTGGAAAAGCTCTTCAACCTGAAATGTTAACTCTGTTTCTTTCTCCGCAGATGCTGCCTGACTTGCTAAGCTTTTCGAGCATTTTCTGTTTTTATTTCAGAGTTCCAGAGCATTGGACCGATGGCTAAAGGCTCTGTCTCTGATTTTTTTTAAGAACATAAGAAATAGGAGCAGGAGTAGGCCATACGGCCCCTCGAGTTTGCTCCACCGAACATCAGTAGTGGGGAAAATGCTAGAGACTATTATAAAAGATGTGATAACAGAACACTTGGAGGGCATTAACGGGATTGGACAAAGTCAGCATGGGTTTATGAAAGGGAAATCATGCTTAACAAATCTACTGGAGTTTTTTTGAGGATGTAACTAGTAGAATAGATAGGGGAGAACCAGTGGATGTGGTGTATTTGGATTTTCAGAAGGCTTTTGATAAGGTCCCACACAAGAGGTTCGTGTGCAAAATTAAAGCACATGGGATTGGGGGGAATATACTGGCATGGATTGAGAATTGGTTGACAGATTGGTCACAGAGAGTAGGAATAAATGGGTCTTTTTCCAGGTGGCAGGCAGTGACTAGTGGGGTACCGCAGGGATCAGTGCTTGGGCCCCAGCTATTCACAATATATATCAATGATTTGGATGAGGGAACTAAATGTAACATTTCCAAGTTTGCAGACGACACAAAGCTGGGGTGGAATGTGAGCTGTGAGGAGGATGCAAAGAGGCTCCATTGTGATTTAGACAAGTTGGGTGAGTGGGCAAGAACATGGCAGATGCAGTATAATGTGGATAAATGTGAGGTTATCTACTTTGGTTGTAAAAACAGAAAGGCAGATTATTATCTGAATGGTGATAGATTGGGAAAAGGGGAGGTGCAACGAGACCTGGGTGTCCTTGTACACCAGTCGCTGAAAGCGAGCATTCAGGTGCAGCAAGCAGTTGGGAAGGCAAATGGTATGTTGGCCTTCATTACAAGAGGATTTGAGTACAGGAACAGGGATAAGAACATATTTTTCCCCATATCCCTTGATCCCTTTAGCATTAAGAAATATATCTATCTCCTTCTTGAATATATTTAATGACTTGGCCTTCTGTGGTAGAGAATTCCACATGTTCACCACCTCATCTCGGTTCTAGAACATAAGAACATAAGAAATAGGAGCAGGAGTAGGACAATCGGCCCCTCGAGCCTGCTCCGCCATTCAATAAGATCATGGCTGATCTGATCCTAACCTCAAATTTTAATTCATGTCCAATTTCCTGCCCACTCCCCTTAACCCCGAATTCCCTTTACTTCTAGGAAACTGTCTATTTCTGGGGCAGCAAATTCCACAGACCTACTACCCTCTGAGTGAAGAAGTTTCTCCTCATCTCAGTTTTGAAAGAATCATAGAATCATAGACGTTTACAACATGGAAACAGGCCCTTCGGCCCAACATGCCCATGTCGCCCAGTTTATACCACTAAGCTAGTCCCAATAGCCTGCACTTGGCCCATATCCCTCTATACCCATCTTACCCATGTAACTGTCCAAATACTTTAAAGAGCATCCCCTTATTCTAAGATTATGCCCCCTAGTTCTAGTTTCACCCATCCTTGGGAACATCCTGACCGCATCCACCCGATCAAGCCCCTTCACAATCTTATATGTTTCAATAAGATCGCCTCTCATTCTTCTGAACTCCAATGAGTAGAGTCCCAATCTACTCAACCTCTCCTCATATGTCCGCCCCCTCATCCCCGGGATTAACCGAGTGAACCTTCTTTGTACTGCCTCGAGAGCAAGTATGTCTTTTCTTAAGTATGGACACCAAAACTGTATGCAGTATTCCAGGTGCGGTCTCACCAATACCTTATATAACTGCAGCAATACCTCCCTGTTATTATATTCTATCCCCCTAGCAATAAAAGCCAACATTCCATTGGCCTTCTTGATCACCTGCTGCACCTGCATACTAACTTTTTGATTTTCTTGCATGAGGACCCCCAGATCCCTTTGTACTGCAGTACTTTCCAGTTTTTCGCCATGAAGATAATAACTTGCTCTCTGATTTTTCCTGCCAAAGTGCATAACCTCACATTTTCCAATATTGTATTGCATCTGCCAAATCTCCGCCCACTCACCCAGCCTGTCTATATCCCCTTGCAGGTTTTTTATGTCCTCCTCACTCTCTACTTTCCCTCCCACCTTTGCAAACTTTGATATGTTACACTCGGTCCCCTCCTCCAAATTGTTGATATAGATTGTAAAGAGTTGGGGACCCAGCACCGACCCCTGTGGAACACCACTGGCTACTGGTTGCCAGTCCAAGAATGAACCATTTATCCCAACACTCTGCTTCCTGGAAGACAACCAATCCTCCATCCATGCCAGAATATTACCCCCAATCCAGTGATTCTTTATCTTGAGCGATAATCTTTTATGTGGCACCTTGTCGAATGCCTTCTGGAAGTCTAAATACACTACGTCCACTGGTTCCCCTTTATCCACCCTGTACGTTATGTCCTCAAAGAACTCTAGCAAATTTGTCGGACATGACTTCCCCTTCGTAAAGCCATGCTGACTTTGTCCAATTAAATTATGTTCATCTAAATGTTCCGCTACTGTCTCCTTAATAATAGACTCCAAAATTTTATCCACCACAGATGTTAGGCTAACTGGTCTATAATTTCCAGCCTTCTGCCGACTACCCTTTTTAAATAAGGGTGTTACATTAGCAGTTTTCCAATCTGCCAGGACCTTTGCCGAGTCCAGAGAATTTTGGAAAATTATTACCAAAGCATCCACAATCCCCACTGCCACTTCCCTCAAGACCCTGGGATGTAAGCCATCAGGTCCAGGGGATTTATCCGCCTTGAGTCCCATTAATTTACTGAGTACCAATTCCTTAGTGATTTTAATCGTATTTCGCTCCTCCCCCCACCCCCCAGAGCCCCCTGTTTGTCCAGTGTTGGGATATTCTTAGTGTCCTCGAAGGGACCTACGTTTGCCTTAGCCACCCTTTTTCTTTTTCTTTAACTGCAGAAACTCTTGCTATCTGTTTTTATATTTTTTGCTAATTTATTTTCATAATCTATCTTCCCTTTCTTAATCAATCCTTTCGTTACTTTTTGCTGTCTTTTGAAGACTTCCCAATCTTCTATCCTCCCACTCAGTTTGGCTACCTTATATGTCCTTGTTTTTAGTCGGATACTATCCTTAATTTCTTTACATAGCCACGGATGGCTGTCATTTCTTTTACACCCTTTTTTCCTCAGTGGAATATATATTTTTTGAAAGTTGTAAAATAACTCCTTAAATGAACACCAGTGCTCATGTACCGTCTTACCCTTTAATCTATTTTCCCAGTCCACTTTAATCAGTTCGGCTCTCATACCATCATAGTCTCCTTTATTCAAGCTCAGTTGGCTTGTTTGGAAACCAACCTTCTCACCCTCTAATTGTATATGGAATGTAACCATGTTATGGTCACTCATTCCAAGGGGATCCTTAACTAGGACATTATTAATTAATCCTGGCTCATTGCACAGGACCAGGTCCAAGGTTGCTTGCCCCCTTGTAGGATCAGTTACATACTGCTCAAGAAATCCATCCCCAACACAGTCAATAAACTCTTCCTCAAGGCTGCCCTGCCCAATTTGATTTGTCCAGTTAATATGATAGTTAAAATCCCCCATAATTATCGCTGTTCCCTTATTACATGCCCTGACTATTTCCTGATTAATACTTCTTCCAGCAGAGTTGCAATTATTAGGAGGCCTATATACTATGCCCACGAGTGTTTTTTTCCCCTTATTATTCCTTATCTCTACCCAAACTGTTTCATTATCCTGATCCTTTGTCCCAATATCATTTCTCTGTATTACAGTGATTCCTTCCTTTATTAACATAGCCACCCCACCTCCCCTTCCTTCCTGCCTGTCCTTCCTGATTGTTAAATACCCTGGCATATTTAATTCCCAGTCGTTGTCACCCTGCAGCCATGTTTCTGTAATGGCCACAAGATCATACCCATACGTAGTTATTTGTGCCGTTAACTCGTCCATTTTGTTATGAATGCTACGTGCATTCAGATAAAGAACTTTCAAATATGTTTTGTGACACTTAGTTCCTGCTTTTTCTTTTTTTAACACTTTACCTTTTACTCCATATTTTCTGTCCCTTCCTGACACGCTTTCCTCTGTCTCCCTGCTCAGGTTCCCAACCCCCTGCCACAGCTTTGATGCTGGGTTAATCGCCTTACATAAGAACATAAGAACATAAGAAATTGGAGCAGGAGTAGGCCAATCGGCCCCTCGAGCCTGCTCCGCCATTCAATAAGATCATGGCTGATCTGATCCCAACCACAAATCTAAAGAACACAAGAAGTCGGAGCAGGACCCGGCCACATAGCCCCTGGGCCCTCTCCGCCACCCACAGGGCATTGACCGATCCGAACTCAGCTTCATGTCCAATTTCCTGCCCGCTCCCCATAACCCCTAATTCCCTTTACTTCTAGGAAACTGTCTATTTCTGTTTTAAATTTATCTAATGATGTAGCTTCCACAGCTTCCTGGGGCAGCAAATTCCACAGGCCGACCACCCTCTGAGTGAAGAAGTTTCTCCTCATCTCAGTTTTGAAAGAGCAGCCCCTTATTCTAAGATTATGCCCCCTAGTTCTAGTTTCACCCATCTTTGGGAACATCCTTACTGCATCCACCCGATCAAGACCCTTCACAATCTTATATGTTTCAATAAGATCGCCTCTCATTCTTCTGAACTCCAATGAGTAGAGTCCCAATCTACTCAACCTCTCCTCATATGTCCGCCCCCTCATCCCCGGGATTAACCGAGTGAACCTTCTTTGTACTGCCTCGAGAGCAAGTATGTCTTTTCTTAAGTATGGAGACCAAAACTGTATGCAGTATTCCAGGTGCGGTCTCACCAATACCTTATATAACTGCAGCAATACCTCCCTGTTTTTATATTCTATCCCCCTAGCAATAAAAGCCAACATTCCGTTGGCTTTCTTGATCACCTGCTGCACCTGCATACCAACTTTTTGATTTTCTTGCACTAGGACCCCCAGATCCCTTTGTACTGCAGTACTTTCCAGTCTCTCGCCATTAAGAAAATAACTTGCTCTCTGATTTTTCCTGCCAAAGTGCATAACCTCACATTTTCCAATATTATATTGCATCTGCCAAATCTCCGCCCACTCACCCAGCCTGTCTATATCCCCTTGCAGGTTTTTTATGTCCTCCTCACTCTCTACTTTCCCTC